>NW_026705004.1:488477-806955 GCF_029867415.1 Vicia villosa
AGAAGTGGTAAGAAACAAAGCCAGACTGGTTGCTCAAGGTTATAGTCAGCAAGAAGGAATTGACTACACAGAAACCTTTGCACCAGTGGCCAGGTTAGAATCTATTCGTCTATTAATTTCTTTTGCCACTCAACACAACATCACTCTTTATCAGATGGATGTCAAGAGTGCCTTCTTAAAGGGTTACATAGATGAAGAAGTTTATGTCCATCAACCTCCTGGTTTTGAAGACTCCATGTCTCCAAATCATGTTTTTAAATTAAAGAAATCATTATACGGATTGAAACAAGCTCCCAGAGCTTGGTATGAACGTTTGAGTTCTTTCCTTCTGGAAAATGGTTTCACTAGAGGAAAAGTGGACACTACTCTCTTTTGTTAAACATTTAAAAAGGATATTTTAATTTGTCAAATATATGTTGATGATATTATCTTTGGAACATCTAATGCTACACTTGGAAAGGAGTTTGCTGAGTCTATGCAGGCTGAATTTGAAATGAGCATGATGGGAGAACTCAAGTATTTCCTTGGGATTCAAATTAACCAAACTTCCGATGGAACCTATGTTCATCAAACGAAGTATGTGAAAGAACTTCTGAAGAAGTTTAATCTTTCTGAAAGCAAAGAAGCCAAAACTCCTATGCATCCAACATGTGTACTGGGTAAGGATGAGGTAAGTAAGAAGGTAAATCAGAAGTTGTACAGAGGTATGATTGGATCTCTTCTATATCTAACTGCTATTAGACCTGGCATTCTCTTTAGTGTTTGTTTGTGTGCTCGATTCCAATCAGATCCAAGAGAATCTCATTTAACTGCGGTTAAGAGAATTCTAAGGTATCTGAAAGGTACTACTAATGTTGGTTTAGTTTACAGAAGATCTAAAGATTACAACTTAGTAGGATTCTGTGATGCTGACTATGCTGGAGATAGAATAGAAAGAAAGAGCACTTCTGGAAGTTGTCAATTTCTTGGAAGTCATCTGATCTCATGGTACAGCAAGAAGCAAGCTACTATTGCCCTCTCAACAACAGAAGCAGAATATGTTGCTACTGCTGGTTGTAGCACACAAATGCTCTGGATGAGAAGTCAGCTGGAAGATTATCAGATATATGAGAGTAACATTCCTATTTTCTGTGATAATACTTCTGCTATATGTTTATCTAAGAATCCTATTTTACATTCAAAAGCTAAACATATTGAGATCAAACATCATTTCATAAGGGACTATGTTCAGAAGGGTGTTATATCTTTAAACTTTGTAGATACAGACCATCAATGGGCTGATATCTTTACAAAACCCCTTGCTGAAGATAGGTTTAAGTTCATTCTGAAGAATATCAGTATGGATTTATGCCCAGAATGAGAAGATGAGAAGATCTTATGTATGAGTATCTTCTGAAATGAAATTGGATTTGTTTTCATAAGAAGTTCTGATTGAAATCAATTAGAAATTGTGATTCAGTTATTACTAACGTTTCATTGTCTAAGTTGATTCAGAATCTCTTTAAAAGCAAAACAGCTGTAACTGGCTATCCAGATGGTAAACACGTGTTCACTATTTATGGACAAGCGTGCGTGCAGTTGAGGGGACGTCTACTTAGGTAACTGTGCAAATCTCGTCTTTTGTCATTATTATCTCTCCTCATGTCATGTTACATTAAATGCCATTCATCATTTCTTTTATTGTCCGTATTTTCGTTTTTATATTCGTCAAACGTTTCCCTTCCCTAGAACGTTTTCCTTCCCCACATTCCCTCTATTTATTTCTCCATTTCGTTGCATTTTTTCAATAAGTCTTGGCTCTCTTTCTCTTTCTTTTTCTCTCTTGTCCAACAAAGTTTTTTTTTGGCATTAACCCTAGTTCATTCTTCATCGATCTAGCATTCATCATGAATCCTTCGCCCAGTTCTCTTCATCAAAACTTTAAACCTGTTGAAGAAACTAAGTCTCAAAAGTGGATGATCTATTTGAATAGAACGGATGGAAGGGTTAATCGGTTACAGGATGAGAAACATATCTCGGGATGGCATTCCAAAGTTCTTCTCAAGTCAGATCTCTTCCTTGATGCTGTCATTAACCTTTGTCCAAAGGAAGAAGACTTTCTTAAGATATTGGATGAAGTTAGGCTCCCTAAGGACTTAACTTCTATGTTAAGGGAAAGCCCATCTGAGAATACGCTCTCTCCTGGTGAACTGTTCTCAGTTCCTCTTTTGTATTCATTTACTTCTTTCTCTGGGAGCTGCTCAGGCATGCAGAGTTTCAAGCCTTCATGGCTGAACAAACTGAGAAGACCGCAGGGATTCATGATATGTTAGCTAGGATTATGTCTAAGTTAGGGTTGTAGCTCTTAAGACTTTGTAGTTTTCTTTCCTTGTTGCATCTGTTTTCCTGCATTCACCTTTTGTAATCCTTCATGTTGAAATCAATGAAAAGCTTATTCTGCGTAACTCTTGTACTTCTGCGTTTTATCTATGATTATATGTTTCCTTCCTTTTGTCTCTTGCTTTACATCTGAATCTTTTATGCTTTTTGATGTTATGACAAAAAGGGGGAGAAAATATATGATAAATGATCTGTTTAATATTATCAGTTACCGAGTAAAAAGGCTCCACATTTACTAACAGAACTTGCAAAGTTCTATGTTTTTAAGTTGTGTTGTTGCAGGAATCAAAGATTCAAGACCAACATGAGGAGCAACAAGATGAATCAAGTTCTTGTATTCTTGAAGCAAGCTGAGTGCTATGAAGCTTCAGAATCAGAAGCAAGAAGAAATGATCAGAGATAGCTCTTGGATTCTTGAAGCAAGCTGAGTGCTAGGAAACTTCAGAATCAGAAGGAAGAATGATCAGAAATTCTGATAGTAGAATATGATCCAAATCATTGTCTATTTGCTCTAATACATTGTCTATTAGATCTGATATAGTCTATATGGCTTATATGGCTCTGATACATATTTTGTGTTCTGATACACATCTTATGTTCTAATTCATTCATGCTGACTTTTGTCGTTTAGTTTTGTTCTGTAACATTTCAGGATGTAGAGATGCTCTGATGATGCTCTGGTACATTCAACAATGTTCTGATACAATCTAGCATGAAGTGATGTAAGAAGAAATTCAAAGCTCTGAAGCTATCCGAGGGAAGCAGAAATCAGAAGATGTGAATGTTCTAAAAGATCCAGAAAACTCAAGTTCTGAAGCTGTCCTAAATGGAAGCATGAATCAGAAGCTGTGAATGTTCTGAAGATTAAAGAAATTCAAGTTCTGAAGCTGTCCTAAATGGAAGCACGAATCCGAAGTTGTGAGTGTTCTAGGGATCTAAAGAAATTCAAGTTCTGAAGCTGTCCAATGGAAGCAGAAGTCAGAAGCTATGAATTATCAGAAGCAAGAAGCTTATGTGATCGTCTCTACCGAAATAATCAGGGAAGTCTTTTATTATTAAAGTTCTTCGAGTATTTATTTCAGGGGGAGATTATTCATCTCAGGGGGAGATTGTTAATCTCAGGGGGAGACATATTCACATGCTTATGCTATAGCTGTGTAATTTGTCTTTAGCTGTCTGCTCTTTCTGATCGCAAATTCATATCATTTATATATGTTTTTGTCATCATCAAAAGGGGGGAGATTGTTAGAACAAGATTTGTTCTGATCAATATTCTTAGTTTTGATGATAACAAGGATATGAATTTTGTGTGAGATAATGTGGTACTCTAATACATTGCAATTTCCCTTTCAGGAAATATATAAAGAGTATGCACAAATCAGCGCTCAGAAGCTTTGTCTCAGAAGGTTCAGCATGCAACATCAGAACATGGTCTGGCAAGACATCAGAAGATGGTCAAGGCAGAATCAGAACATGGGTCTATGAAAGCATCAGAAGAACTTGAGGTCAGAAGCAGAAGCACTGAAGTTCTCATGGTATCACGCTCAGAAGCACTTCAAGGTCAGAAGACAAGAAGATGCTATGCACCAAGCTGTTTGACTCTGATGATATTCAAATATTATATTCAAACATCAGATCAGAAGAAAGTACAGGTGGCAGGCTACGCTGACTGACAAAAGGAACGTTGGAAGCTATTAAAGGCAACGTCAGTAGACACAGCGTGAACAAGGCTCGAGGTAGTTGACAAAAGCGTGAAACATTAAATGCAAAGCTGTACGGAACACGCAAAGCATTAAATGCGTTCAACGGTCATCTTCTCAAACGCCTATAAATATGAAGTTCTGATGAGAAGCAAGGTTAACAACTCTGAACCAAATTCTGTGAATATTAACTTGCTGAAACGCTGTTCAAGTCAAAACTCAGAAACTTCATCTTCATCAAAGCTCACTACATTGCTGTTGTAATATATTAGTGAGATTAAGCTTAAACGTTAAGAGAAATATTACTGTTGTGATTATAGCTTTTAAGAAGCATTGTAATACTCTTAGAATTGATTACATTAATTTGTAAGTAACTAGAGTGATCAAGTGTTGATCAGGATACTCTAGGAAGTCTTAGCTTGTGTCTAAGCAGTTGTAATTAGAGTGATCACGTGGTGGTCAGGATACTCTAAGAAAGTCTTAGCTTATGTCTAAGCAGTTGTTCCTGGAGTGATCAGGTTGTGATCAGGATACTCTGGAAGACTTAGTCGCGGACTAAGTGGAAAACCATTGTAATCTGTTGCGATTAGTGGATTAAATCCTCAGGTGAGGTAAATCACTCCGCGGGGGTGGACTGGAGTAGTTTAGTTAACAACGAACCAGGATAAAAATAACTGTGCAATTTATTTTTGTCGTTCAAGTTTTTAAGACTACACTTATTCAAACCCCCCCTTTCTAAGTGTTTTTCTATCCTTCAGAAGTTACTCCCCCTATCCGAGATAGTCTGAGCTCCCACAAACGGAATAAGCTTGAAATGATGAATGGAAAATATAAGACTCATCTTCATATCTTCAAGAGCCGCACCCTCTGTTCAACAATCCTACTGAACACACTCATTATATCAAATTTGTTCCTCACAATAAATACTTACACCAGAAGTAGAATGTCATAACATTGTGTCTGACATTTGTACTACCAGTATTCTCCATAAGTTTCATCCCCTTTTCTTTTCAACAGACCCTTGCCTAAGAACTTATCTCCTTCAGAAACGATCAACAGATGACCCCTTGATACTAAAATCACACACACAGAGGTTGCCACAATCTCAACAAACAAAACTGCCACTCCTGGAATTTTGTTGAGCATAACCCTACCATGTTTGAATCAGATCATGGTCTGCTTAAGACACTTCGAAATCCTTCTTGATATGGTGTTTTTCAATCTCACACATTGATTAACATCCTCCTTGAACAAAAGAGATTCTCCTTTATCCTTAGCTGTGTTGATCCGAGCATAGAACTTTTGTCTTCATAGTCATCTTCACTAAGTGAAGTCTTCATCATGAAAGTAATTATGTATGGCCAGAACACATTACTTACATTCAGATCAGAACCTGCCTATTATAATCCACATTATGTCCAAACTGCCACTCTAGACAGTAATGTTGCTTTTTCAAACTTCTATATATTCCCAGTCCTTCTACCAGGGAATATGTACTTTGTGATGTTGATACCTAAGACACAAGTTCAACTGAACTCAAACAAACTATGACTATCCATAGAGATAACACTTATCTATAGAGGACTTGGAACACAAGAAACGAATTGTGTTTACGACTCGAAACAAGAATCTTTATTCTTTACCAAACAGTTGTAAAGAATGACCTCAGACTTAACAATGCCTGAACACTACCCTTAAACCCTATGATTGATTCAATTAGACAATCATAACCTAGACTCTAGACACTTCTCATATTCGAAAGAAGAACATGAGGGACTCAAACAAGACTCAAACAAAACGAAAAGATTCTATAATCCTGAGCAATTTAAACAACATACCTGGACTTCACCCAAAGTCTTAATCAAGAAATGTTGTTTGAGAACAAACTGCACCAGGTGGACTCGTGCATAGGTTGGATCATGCACTTAGATCAGAACAAGTGATACACACCATCAATTCATGTCATCAGATGATAATGCAAAGAATATTCTTTGCTGGTTTTTGAGAATAAACATGACTTGAGTTATGTTCTGAGGTTTTTGTGTGACTTTGTTCTTCTTTCTTCAAGATTAGTATTTGAAAGACTTTTCAAATGAAAAGAAGTAGAAAAACATTGTCTTTGCTGATCTTCATACTCTTTTACCCCCCCTGAGATATACAACTTTTTAGGACATCTTTGATGTTCGTCCTTGAAGTTCCCTTTTATTTGGAATTTGCCATAGTTTCCATGTTTAGAAACCTCAGTTTGCTTGCTACACGAGATCCAGATTGCCACATTTTGTAACTTGAAATAGAAGAAACTATGATTGTATAACCATAAATTGATCTTATATATACATGTCTGAGTTGTTTTATACAGACCTTGTAAATATCCAGCTCCCATCAAGATGTTTAACAGAATCAGTATCCCACATCAGAGATTGTTGCCTTCTTCTTTGATGTGTGAAGATAATTGAGAACTCATGGTTAGAAGAACTTCTTCTTAGCATCCAGGTTCTAAACCTAATAAGTATTAAGTCTCCCGTCAAAGTACTTACCAGCTTTTCAGTTAGAATTTGCTACTCACACTAGGTCATTCTGACTGATTACCTCTTCACATTTATACTTTCTGTTCTTGGCAAATAAATAAAATAAATGAAGAACTTGAGATGTTGTAACATCAGATGGGACATCATCCTTCATGGTTCTTGGTTAACATCTTTAATGTCAAATTGACAATACTCAAGTTAGTAACAGAATAATCCAATAGTCAGCAATATCCAGACACATCAAGGGATAAAGTAGCCAGCATCTCATTAAGCTTTTCTTCAGACTTTCAATCTGATTTTGAGATGATGGATGCCATAGTCTGTACCTATATAGGAGATTCCCTCAACTAGGTTTCTGGAACAGACTTAGATATAGCATGACACTAATTTTGTCAGATTCATCTGACTTCCTTGATAAATAACACTACCCTTTCAGGATAACAACTAGGGCAGCACTAAATCTTAACCATATTTCACTGTGATAGAGACACAGTATTCATCTCCAACAACTGCTCTATGGTTATGAACATTTATCTGGTTTCGTTGATCAGAAGAAACTTACAGATATAGGCTCTTAAAAAGTACAACATAAAGGATTAGAAAGGAATACCTTTACGAGTTTTTCTTAGTGAAACAGAGCATATGTTTAATCGTGTCCTGATTAACTTAGCCAGATGTCTCCTCTTCCAGATCAGGAGTAGGTTCCAAACCAATGTTCTCACACTTCATTAGTTTAGCACCAGAACATCTGTTCTTCAGCTGGTAGCTGCATACCAGTTCTTAATGTCCCAACATCAGATAGGACATTTGTTCCTCCTTCTAGGAACACTTCAACCTTGAAGATTTCAAGGTACACATTTGTAGATAAGTATGAATATCATTGATCAGTTGACATTCATCAGCTCTAATAAACCATGTCAGTATGAGTGGACTTGAGAGATTACTCAAGTATCTTTGACACTTTAATTATAGCTGTCAATACCTGCCATACATTCTGTTGAACCTTCATAACCCTAGGGTTTCTCAGAGACTATGCAGCGGAAAATAGTCATATATCAACAGAATTCACACAATGCTTACTTTAAGTGTTAGTAGTAAGCATGACATCTACAGATTGATTGCTACTCAATCTTGCACAATGCTTGCTTCTGCACCAAGCAACTGATTAGACCAAAGAAAAAAATCCTGACTTGACAAACTTACAAACAACAGAGGTTACCTTATCAATATCTTCACTCCCGCATGAAGGTTTTGATGAGCTTCTTCTCTATTCATAGATACTAGTTGAATTTGTTTTTAAATTCAAGTTCTTCACTCCCGCATGAAGTCCTTGGACTTAGCACTCCTCGTTCCAGCATCACAGCTCTTAGGTCAGGTTGGTCTAATCATATAGGTCCATCCTCCACTTTAAGGGAGCATACAATATGAACATTCTTTGTTCAAACACTCTTTTACTTTTACCACAACCATAATTTATCCCTTATGGATCTCATCCAGAAAGAGACAGGATGCCTGCTCTGATACCAATTGAAAATTCTGGTATGACAGACTCGGATGTCAATCCCGATGTCAAGATATCTGATATGTTATTAATGTAGCACAAGCAGAATAGGAGGATCCCCCATTATTTAATTACTCTTAGAGAAGAGTCAATGAGACCTGGGATCACACATGTTCAGCATACATAACCATATTATAAATTTACATGGTTTTGTATAGGAACAGCTAACACTTCTGAACCTGATGTTATAAACAAAGTCATAACATCCATAACTGAACAAATAATGCAGAAGATAAATAACACAGTTAATTGTTAACCCAGTTCGGTCTAACTACCTACTCTAGGGGCTACCAAGCCAGGAAGAAGATTCCACTATCAATAGTACTATTTTATATAAACAACCTCTGGTTTACCTAATCACTACCCAATGCAATCTCTATCTCAGAACTCCATCCAAGATAAGAAAACCTCTGCTCACTCCCTGGTGATACCTAACTGTTACAACCCGCAACAGCTATTTACACAATTAACAATGAACACATACTTGATCTTGCTTCACAGCTTCAATCAAGCTTATAAAACTCAACTCTTACCTATAGGTTTCGAGTGAGGACAATCACTTCTCTAACCTACAGGTTTCGAGAAGGACAAGGCAGCCATCCCACAACCTGGGTGGTCTACATATAGAAACCCTAATGATTACATCGTTAAAACCAGTTTTTCTATCTATTCTAGGTTACAAAAGTTTCCTATTTATAACCTGATCCCAGTTGGACTTGGGCTTACAAATCGCATCACTCTTGTTGTTACAAATATGCAGAAAATATTCTACTACAAATAAGGTCTTTCAATCCTGAGTTTCCTAAATTAGAAACTGCTGAATCCAATCTTCTGATCCGATTCTTCCTGAATCTTTAATCTTCTGATCTGATTCTTCAATTATTCTTTTGACCTTTAAATATGCGCCACATAGGATTACATAATATTCACATAGAATATTCTGTATCTGTTAAATACAAACTGAATCTTTCTTCCAGTTCTGCAGGCGCGATGTCATGACATTCCATCTAACATCTTGCTTGTACCTGCTTTGTTCTTTCTAAACTTGCAAGATTCACATCAATATTATGTTTTACTGCTATTATGTTTTAGTCAAACATAGATGCCAATCAGCCAATAAAAGCACTAACACAACCTATCTTGCAAAGAATGTCTTAAAGCACCAGTAGAAAATAAAACAAAGCATGTGAATACTATCTTGCACATATCAGATCATCCACTTTGATCTATGTGAATTGTAAAATATTTAACTAACTTGCTGAAACTTGCTCAGATTTATTGTCAATCTGCAATGTAACAGATTTGCTGGTCAAAGAAGTATCTCGCTGCAGATCAAGGCAAATTGGAGCTCTAGTAGCTCCATTCTCATCAGTAGGCTGAAGAAAACAATCATTCACTGTCATTTTCACTTCGAATATCACTTGAAATTTAAAACTCAGACTATAGAGTTTTAAAACCTAACTTACCAAAATTGGATGTCTGATTAAACTGTTCAGAGCAGCTGATTTACCAGCACCCTACAAAATCAAAATCAAAATCGCAATATGATAAATTATAACTATGATGATGAAGAAATGAAAATTGATATGACTTACGATATTGCCGAGAGCAACGACATTGAGGAAAGTTGAAGTTCTTTGAGAATTGGTTGTTTCATCGATATCTTCGTCGGCGAGTACCGCCAATGCTTGACGCATGGAATTAGCAAGCTCCAACAACTCCTCGATCATCATCATAGATGATAAAATCAATGGATTGAAAAACCGAAATAGATGATAAAACCAGTAGCAGTAATAAAGTGAATAAATCAGCAATTTCACATGAGGACAAAAGACAAAAGAGTGGGAAAAAGTTGAAAAAATAAAGGTGCAATAGTAGAGAGGTAACAAACCTCATCCTTCTCCCACTACTATGCTTTGCATCAACAAACAAAACAATCCTCACCTTGCATTTTTTAAAACCTCACTCTAAAAAATTAGAATTTCAAACCACTCTCACAACCCTAATTTTTATCCTATATAAACCGGCCCTTACACTCTAAATTTGAGGCACAATAAAATTCCTCTCCAAACTATCCATAAATCTCTACTAATGAAAAACAACAAGCTCATAGCTCAAATCCTTCTTCATCAAAAACCTTCACTTCTCTATCTCCCTTCAACCACAAGCTCTTAAAATTACTATAAAAAACCTTCACTCTCTTAAACTTTACCCTCAAACTCGTAACTCCCTCATCCTCACAAAACTGTTACCACCTCCAACATACGCTCTCCTCAGAACCTCAACTTTAACCATAACTTCACAGTAACTCTTGAACTTACCATACACTCACAATTCATCTTTGTTTAACCTTCAAACCAATCCCTCCACTCATAACAGCAAACAACCAAACATCACCCTCATAATCAATGCTCACACACAACTCAACCAAGCATACACGTACGAATCGTAAGGCAAAAATTCACAACAAGTCACACAGTTGCAGCGGATTAGAAACAAGAAGATAGAATAGTAGTAGGTAAAAAAAGGTCAAAAACTCACCGGAGTTAGCATTGCACGCTTCATAATAGTAAAAATCTCCAGCTTCATTTTTCCTTTTCCTTTCAAATTGTACACGAGGCATTTAACATGACTAAATAGCACTCACGGATACTGTATAAACCATAAAATGGTAATAAAGGATTCTATCCAAACACAATTTTATTGGAAAATTCTACATAAATAAATCCTACTTATAATCTTCCAAATAAGTTACATTTTTCTATTCCTTCAATATTAAATACTTCTAAAGTTCAGATGCCAAGCTTTGGTTTCAAACAACAAAAGAATCATCATTTGTCATAATTTGTTGAATGATCTAAGCAAGGTAGAACACATTCACAAATCATCAAACACATAATCGATAAACTAAACATCAATTGGAGATTTCACACACAATGATAAACTAAACAGATTGAACATAAATCAATCCAATCAATATAACAAATGAAAACATACTGAGATATATATATAAATAAGAGATTTCACACCTTCTCCTTCATCGAGGACAATGCCTCACTTGTAATCATGGATTGGAGATTGTCTCTCGAAACATAGCTGAAGCAGGAACCCTAAATTTGAGAACAAGATCGAGTGAGTTTAAGCGATTATGAGAAGATTGAGAGGTGGTGGTGGTCACGGAACGAGGGCGAGAATGAGAGGTTTTTCAAAAGCTACGGCAGTTCTTTAGGTTTTGAAATGATGGTGCGATGAACCACAAGAGAGAGAGAGAGAGAGAGAGAGAGAGAGAGAGAGAGAGAGAGAGAGAGAGAGAGAGAGAGAGTGGGGCACAGTAAAGTCGATGGCTTCAAAGAGAAAGAAAAAGAAATTAACAAAATATATGAATAATGAAAATATTTTTATTTTTCTTTAATCTCATAAATAATTTTATTATGATTTCATTACAATGATTTTGTTTTTAATTTTTTATTCGAAATTTATTTTTATTGTATTTAAAACAACCGGGAAAATCACTTATTTGTTTTATTTATTTTATTTTGCCTTACGTGATATTGAATTCTAAGAACAAGAAATTGTTAAGTTTAGCTATGAAAATTTTGTTTGAAGTAGAAACATGTGCAATTAGCTGGCAATTACCTTGAATAAACAACAGTAGTAAAATTTGGTAGTTAATTTTTTTATTTTCTTGTAGTGTCTAGAAAGTACATTTAATACATAAAATGTACACATTGTCTCCTTATTTTTTTCTCAGTTATCTTTGTTCATTGTGCTTATGGTAATTACTCTTCAAATATATGGTAATAACGAAATACTAGTGTCATAGTTTTGATAAAAAAAAGTATAGAGATTTTCTTTAAATTCGATCTCCGTGGATCTTCGTGGGGATCTGTGGGGATGGGGATGGGGATGGGGGAAATATCCCCTATGGCAGAGATTGGGGATGGGTATGGAGAATAAATTGGGGGGTGGGGCGGAAAAACATCCTCCAAGCATTCCCTGCCTCGTTGACATCCAGTGAAGGTCTAATTTTACTTTTTGCGAATGTAATTGTTGATGATTTTAATGAAGGTGATTGTGATGATGCGATGTTTGATTTCTTAAGTCATTCATCTTACTATTATTTTCTAATGTAACTTTCGATGATTATAATGGTAATGATTATGATGATGCACTGCATGATATGATTATTTACTTTCTTAAACCTCTAATTTTACTTCTCCAACATTAATTTTTTTATAGGTAAATATTATTTTTCTCAATCAAAATAGATACCAGTTGTAACCCGCTTCAGGCCAAGAAGAGCTATACTCTCGCGACCCGCTAAAATTAAAAAAGCTTTGGTGATCTCAAACTAAGAGGAGAACGGATACACCATAAAGGTTGACCTCTGCACCATGCTCTATTCCCAGGATAACACTTCAATCGATAACTCGGTTGCAAATAATGTACTTGGAAGGATTGCTCTATAGATAAATTAGAGCGATGTTTTGCTCTATGATAATTGGGTTTCGAACAAAATCTATCTTGAACAGCTGGAAGGGTTGAAAAAGCTTATTAAAAGAAAGTTTGAATGCAATAGATAAAGAAATATTGGCTGCGAGTATCGAAGAAGGGGTTGCGCGTTGGAAAATATATTAGGCCCAAAAACAAAATTTTACTATTTAACACAATTTTATGTAGTATTTATTAATTTCAATTTGGGATTAAAACCTATTAGGGTTTCTTGATTTTTTATTTAAACACCTTTGGCATCTCCATAAGGATTATCTTTGATATAATAAAATTCAGTAGTTTCTCTATCTAGTGGATTTCAGCATTTTTCTGATAGGTTTTGCGCTTGCAATCATGTGTTATCATTCTAGGTTTAGCGCTTGCTATTCTATAATGTTTTTTACTGTGTTATGTGGAATCAGAGAAGGTTTTCTCCTATTTCTTTTTGTAACTTGATCAACCATGGGATATCAACCAGTGACCAGAGCAGATTTTGCGCGTTGGAAAATCTAGTAGGCCCAAAAACAAAGTTTTACTATTTAACGCAATTTTATGTAGTATTTATTAATTTCAATTTGGGATTAAAACCTATTAGGGTTTCTTGCTTTTTTATTTAAACACCTTAGGCATCTCCATAAGGATTATCTTTGATATAATAAAACTCAATAGTTTCTCTATCTAGTGGATTTCAACATTTTTCTGATAGGTTTTGCGCTTGCAATCATGTGTTATCATTCTAGGTTTAGCGCTTGCTATTCTATAATGTTTTTGACTGTGATAGGTGGAATCAGAGAAGGTTTTCTCCTATTGATTTTTAAAGCTTGATCAACCATGGGATATCAACTAGTGACCAGAGCAGATTTTGCGCGTTGGAAAATCTATTAGGCCCAAAAACAAAATTTTACTATTTAACGCAATTTTATGTAGTATTTATTAATTTCAATTTGGGATTAAAACCTATTAGGGTTTCTTGCTTTTTTATTTAAACACCTTTGGCATCTCCATAAGGATTATCTTTGATATAATAAAATTCAATAGTTTCTCTATCTAGTGGATTTCAGCATTTTTCTGATAGGTTTTGCGCTTGCAATCATGTGTTATCATTCTAGGTTTAGCTCTTGCTATTCTATAATGTTTTTTACTGTGTTAGGTGGAATCAGAGAAGGTTTTCTCCTATTTCTTTTTGTAGCTTGATCAAGCATGGGATATCAACCAGTGACCAGAGCAGATCTTGAGGGAATTACCACGGCTCTAACTGCTTTGATCAAACAAATGGGGACTTTGGAAAATTAGTTAAACAACGGTAACAACAATGGGAATCGACAAAGAGAAAAGGGAGGAGGGAAGGTTAGTGTTCCACGGGGTGGAAACAATCGTGTCGCTATTGTTGAAAACTTGAGTTCTGAAGAATAAGAAACCTATGAGGAAGAGGTTGATCACGGGAATCCATAGAAAAACCATGACTATCGAGTGAAGGCTGATATTCCTCTATTCTACGAAACGATAGGAATAAGGGAGTTTTGGATTGGCAAATTGACATTGATAGGTTCTTCGACATTATGGGTGTCCCTGAAAACAAGAAAGTTAAGAAGGTGGCGATCAGGATGAAGATTATTGCTTCTATCTAGTGGGATAAACTTGTTATTCAGGAAGAGGCCAGCCATAAGTTAGATAAGAATGACATAATTGATGTTAGAGCGGTTCTTACCGAAAGATTATGGATAGGTTCTTTATAATATGTATATTGAGTGTGTTTAAGGCAGGGGAACTGTAACTGAATACACATATGAGTTCCTACATTTTTTAGTGCAATGAACTCGGAGAATCAAAGAGTCAAAAAGTAGCTCGATACATCAGTGGCTTATAGGGATCCTTGTAGGAGAAGATGGGTTTTCATATTGTATGGAATGTAGCTAAGGCATCTAATCTCGTTTTGAAGGCATAAATGATGGAGAAATACCCTCAAAATCTCTCATGTTTTAGAAGGTATTCGCCCTAAAATAACTATGAATTAGCAGTTGACAAGGAAAATAGTGCAACGACCATGGATTCCAACCCTGGGAATAAGGGAACTATTAGCTCAAGCAATGTGCAACAAGGTAAAGTACATGTCCAGAGGTAGAATAATCCATATGTTAAACCCACTACAACAAGTTTTAGTGAAAGCCATAGAGACCAATACTTTTTTGGTACTTGTAGCAAATTATTTACTAATAATAAAAGTCATTTCTTTATTATGTTTGTTTTTCTAAATAATAAAGTCCCTAGAATAGCTAGTTCGTTTAATGAAATGTTAAGTGTGACTTAATCATGAGAATCTTTAAACAGAAGGACATTTTTCTTAAAGTACCTTTAGTCGAGCTTTATTGTGAAGTGCGATAACATTAAAGCATTAAGATTATTATGTAGATAGAATGATGATCATATTTTGTGGATCATGGATAAGGAGTTATCGAGTTTTGACATAGGTATGAATATTAGGAGTAATATTTATACTAGATTAACCTACTATGAGAGTACTACATAGAATGTTATGCAAAGTGTCATAAGTTATTCTCATGGTGATAGTGGTGGATATCACCCTTCGACCTGAAACCACTATGGACCTTAAATGTAGAATCGAGTACTTTATTGTTGATCAAACGTTGTCCATGTTAGGATGACCATAAATACAGTTAATGGGTACTCCACAAATCATGTTGAGGGACATGAGTGGCCTAGATGGAATTTTTCGCATCATACGTAACAGGATAAATGTCTCAGGGCCCAATATTGAACTGGACAAGGGTGACACAGTCTATGCCTTGTGTTCAATATAGACGTAAGGGAAAAAGGGTAATTGTACACAGAAGTATTATCACAGAAAAAAATTTGTCAGATCACATGACATTTTTGTGACTTGGATAACAATGATGTGTTACTAGATACCTCTCACTGTTTATTATGCTTAATGTGTGATTTAATATAATTGCTAATGTTGCGAGAACCTACACGGTCACACACATGGACAGATGATGAGAGATAAAGTAAATGAGGAACACCGTAAGGTACGGTGCATTTAAGTGAATTATAGAACACCATAAGGCACGGGGCACTTAAGTAAAATACGGAGGTAAAATAGCCTTTTTGGTCCCGTATGTTAACCCCGGGGTTCATTTTGGTCCCTTAACTTCAAAAAGTTACATATTGGTCCCTTAACTCTTCAAATGGTGTCATTTTAGTCCTTTTTGTCATATTAGCGACGAATTTAGCGACCAATTTTTGAGTTTTTCCGTCGCTAATATGACAAAAAGGACTAATGGCACCTTTTGAAGAGTTAAGGGACCAATATGAAACTTTTTAAAGTTAAAGGACCAAAATGAACCCCGAGGTTAACATACGGGACCAAAAAGAGTATTTTGCCAAATACGGAATATGGTAAGATACCACATACTTAAGTGATATACGGTACATCATAAGGTATGATGTGCGTAAACTTAACTTGGCTTTTTAGCTTGCAGCCCACACAAGTGATTCTATAAATAGAACTCTTGTGCAGAAGCATTCTTACTTGATGAAAATTTGGTCGAAGAAACCTTATCCGTATTTTCCTTCTCTCTCACTCAAAACTTTCATTCGTATCGGCTAGAGCTGTGGCTGAAGACATTTGTTCGTATGGACTGAGTTGAAGCATTGTTCTTCATCAATGCTCATGATCACTCCTTTGATTCTGCATCAAAGGTTTTAATCTCAACAAGAGGTAACCGTTTCTATCACTGACCATGCCATAAGGTATAAGCTATCTTTTTTTATGCACAAATTCCACATCATAGCAATATCATTCATCCCCCCTTGATTCTTCGGTGCATAAACTTTACTCCATGTTATTCCATATTTTTTCCGACTGGGTCAGTAATTTATATGGATATATACCCGGAGAATTAAGCTTTCTTTGGAGATTATTTCAAGGCCTGAAAATTTTCCTAATACATCTTTTCCTCACAAGCATATTTACTTTAAACCTTGCAACATGATGTACATCTTCAACCGGTTGACCTTTCTAAGAGTTCTTTGTAGACAAAAGGATTATATGTGTTGTATGAAGTCGATGTGCACATAATGGCTTATTTCATAAATTATTTGAGCTGCATAAATACTTTGTAGGTATATCGTACATCATGCATTTGACTAAAGGTCTAACCACAATAAACAATTTTATGGTTAATTTGATATAGTCCTTTATAGTAACGAATATAAAGAGAGCTTCCTTGATCTCTGTCATACCCAAAAATTTGCCCATCACATTTTTATATTCAAGCTCATCCTAGTATCAACAACTCAAGATCTAAGGGGATGTACACTCTCCTAAACAAACAACCCACAACTAGGATTTTTTGCTTTTCTTCGAAGAAAGTCAAGTTCTGACAATTCAAGTGGACCTCATAACCTCTCATATGCCTCAAAGGATCCTCATGTCAATTTCCAGGTTCTGATTCAAAAGATTGCTTACCCAATGGCCCAAACGATCAATAATGGACTGGTTGACCTAAAAATCAAACTATGGTCAAACCCCAGTCAAAACTTCTGATTTTTGGTCAACATCAACATTTTAATGTTATATTCATCATTTGATCAAGGATTGATCATGATGCATCAAGAAAGCTCCAAAATCATCAAAAACCTAAGTTTCTAAATTAGGGTTTTTAAGGAGAAAGTCAACCCAACTTTGACCAGCCATAACTTTCACATGGAACATCAGAAATTTTCCATCCAAAGCTCAATCTGAAGGAAATTGAATTCTCTACAACTTTGTCTCTCACAAGCCAAGTCCAAAAATGCTTCACTTGAGAGATATGAGCTAATACATTACAGGTCCTTTTGAAAGTCAACAAAAAGTCATTTTTTCTCAAAGAGTGGTACGTGAACATGGTGGACTCAATTGAGATGAAACCAAAAGGAGCTTTTAGAGGACTCTTTAAGCTTTCTAAAAAGTCCTAGAACATCTTCATATGACAAAAATTGAGAGAGTTATAGATTGCACAAGTTGGGCTATTTTTGAGGAAATACAAAAAGGCAAAGTGAAGAATTTCAACTTTTTGAGTAATGGGCTTCAATATCTTAAACCATCCACGAAATTTTGAGCCCAAGAAGGTTCATTGGTCATTAAAATAATTATTATGATATTTATTTCATTTATATTTGATTTTTATCAATTTAAATTAAATAAAATCAAATAAAGTCATAAAATATTATATGACTAATGCTTCCAATATATTTGATCATTCAAAATCAATCCGATGGCCAAGAATGAATTGGAAAAGTGCATAAAATAGATTGAAGCTCAAGTTAGAAAGATTTGATAAAAAGACCACATCAAATTTTTTACAATTATTGATTGATATTCTTCCAAAGATGTAAACCTAATTATATCCCGTGTATATATATATATATATATATATATATATATATATATATATATATATATATATATATATATATATATATATATATATATATATATATATATATATATATATATATATATATATATATCATGTTACTGCAGCCAAGGAGACGAAAAACACAGCCCAAGGAACCCTAGCCAAAAGTTTAAACTTTCTCAAAAAGTGAGGGCACGCACTAGAATCCTTTCCAGCGAGATTCAATCAATTACAGCCATTGAATTCAACTCCTGAAGGTCCCAGGAGATCAACCATACGCTGTTGGAAGCCTAAGACGTCCTCAAGCGGCCTCCTTGAGAACACGGTTTGGTATCTTAAATGTTCATGTTCAAAACCTTTCATGCACGCAATCTGAATGAATTTTGCATACATACTTATGATTAGGATGAGTTTTAGAACGTTTTTGAACCATATTTTTGAGCCTTTAACGCAGGGATTGAAAAACACCATTGCTAGGGCTTAGAAGCTTTCTTCTTCGAAACTCATATGTAAA
Organism: Vicia villosa; assembly: GCF_029867415.1. Lineage (NCBI taxonomy): Eukaryota > Viridiplantae > Streptophyta > Magnoliopsida > Fabales > Fabaceae > Vicia > Vicia villosa. Next base: position 507,071 of record NW_026705004.1, read on the forward strand.
GACGTTTGCAGGCCATGGAAACATCCCCATTGGATTCAGAGGGCTCGATACGGTAGATCTGGGCGCTCATGCCGTTATTCTAACGTCGTTTTGGAGGTTTTGTGATTTTGCAGGGATTCGAAGGAATTTTCCGCGGGTAAATCCGCAGGAAAATTCCCAACAAAATCCGCAGGTGAGCTCCACAAAGAAGATGAACAATAGCGAGCCAGATGTTTGTCCCTCTCACCATGCGTGGCGTCATGTAATTTGCTGGTCAAAAATTCAAAACTCTCTCTCTCTCTCTCTCTCTCTGCATTTGATTGGATAGAACGTTCCAGCAGGGGCCCACTTTGACCCTCGGTTTGAATTCTGTGTTTAATGCGTTTATTTGTATTTAGTGATTCAAAGAGGTATCAGTAACGACTTAAGCGTGCAGTTCAGCTGTTGACATACAGGAAACCATTACCTCATGGTCCTTGGTTCGAGTCTCACATGAGACAATTTAATTTTTTGAAATGTTTTATCCATGTTTCAATGTAGCACATCCATGCCTGAGCACGGAGCGTCCTCACATGATAACCGTCTGATCACTGTGAAGCCAAATCCTACGCCCCTGGGAACGCTGCTCTACCATGGATCTCCAGAACCTCACCTCACTGGATCCCGACCCTAGTTTTTTCTTTTATTTTCTTATTTTCAATTTCTTTTTTTTGTTTTATTTAACCATAAACTCTATTTCTTTTTATCATCAACCTAAAATTAACCATTTTAATTAATTAGAATTAGGTCATAGAACTTAATCAATTAATTTAGGATAAATAATTTATATTTAGTTTTAATTAATTATTTAATTTGGTAAGTTGGATTAGTTTAGAACTTGTATATAACTTTAATCAATTTAATAATTAGACTTAGATAATTAGTAAATCATTAATTTTTATTTCTTTTAGTTAATATAGTCATAATTAATTTAATTAGGTTTTGATTTAGAATTATGATAAAATTAAATTAAATTAAATTAAATTAAATAATTATTTTAGATTTAGGTTTTCTCACTTATGTTTCAAGATTATTTTCCGACTCGATTCTTCTTCTCATCTCAAACTCCAGTGAATGTCGCATGCTTGTTTCTATTTAAATTATTTAATTGTTATTTAAATATTAGAAATTATGTATAGGTCGCTTATTTAATTTTTGATGTAATAGTAATTAGGGCCTTTATTTTTCCGCACTTTACTTTCCGCATCTCCTCCATTTTTGGTTATGTATCCCTAATCCCCGAAGCTTTCTAATAGCGTAGATTTACATTTCCGCACATTATAACTGCTATTATTATCTGTTTAGATGTATGGTGTAGGATTGTATGATAAGATTAAAATCAACCGTTAGATCACTAACATCAAGATTAAATATCTGAACACAACACACGTGATTGTTGCACACACTCACCTTTAAGGTAACCACTCTAATGCCGCCTTCTCGATCAAAAATAGTCAAGTCCCTCAGATGTAGGGATACCTTAGCCTGCTGCCTACGATTCCAAATCACCATGTCCCTCCGATAAAAGATCATAGTCCCTTCAAGTTGCCTACGATAAATATGATCTCTTCCCTCGATTAAATGGTAATAGTCCCTTCGATTGCTAAGGTATCCTTACTGTTGCCTAATGACTATTATATCCTTCCCTTAGACTACCTGCCATCTTCATGGTAGGGATAGTTTTATGGCGAATGATTATTCTCGATGACCCTTCGATGACCCGCACATCCAATTGAAAGACTTCCTGCCCTCTCATGGTATGGATAGACCCTTTCGCCCTAAAGACTTAAAGAACATAAAGGACAAATTTAGGGTAGGTAGTTCTCAATTGCTTGCTCAATTCAAAGAAATTCAAAATACTTTTCACACCTCCTTTCAAAACAAGGCTACGCTTATTTACAAGCTAAAGTCCTTAACGAAATCTTTTTACTATTCACACACGACACTTTTCAAACAATTCAAACAAACAAGTGAGCTAAGCAATTAAGAGCCCATGGATAACCATGGATGCAAAGGGTGCCTTACACCTTCCCTTTGTATAACCTACCCCCGAACTCAATCTCTTTTCAAAGGTCTTTCTTGTTCTTTTTGCCTTTCCAATTGGATAAAATAAAAGTCGGTGGCGACTCTTGCTTACCGCGACATTTCGATAAAGAGTCAGTTCACCGTATTACAATCTCCATGCCAAAACAAAATGTCAATGAACCTAACTTTCTAAGCTGGCTACTTTTCACTATTTGTATGTTTAATAACCTAGTGGATGATGAAAATGTCTAAGAACCTAGTGGATGATGACACTACAAAAGATATCTTATATTTTGACAATGTAGTAGGTAGGTTACCCAACTGATTCATGAGATACTAAAAGATGGATTTAATGAGGCAATCACCTATTAGAAAAAGGTGAATACTATACCAAAGTGTCTTCGAAGATTAGGGGACCAACTCGTAATTATCAAGTTAAATGAAGAATATGATAGCACAATAAAAGTTCCAGAGTCTACTGTTTTGTTTGAGTACCAAACTTAGGGGGACTAATATATGGTTTTCCGTTATATATTTCCCAAAAATGATAAAAGGAAAAAAGAAAAAAGAAAGCAGATAGATGGATTATCTTCAAAGAAACAAATAAGGAAGATGTTGAAAAAGATTGATGATTTTGAAAATTTTAAAATTATATTAAAGAAGGCATGTGTAATGGAAAGTGATTTTCTTCGAACCGAAGGATCATCACCGTCCTTGAATGTGAAAGGGGATATAATTTAATGGAAACGTATGAAAACACATTTTCCTTTGGCCAATCCTCTAAATCTTGGAAAGAAGAAGGGAAAGAAAATTTCATTTAAGGGGATATGATCAGGGTCGGCCCAAGGGTAAGGCGGGTTAGGCCCTCGCCTTGGGCTCAGAAATAATACTCCCTCCGTCCCAAAATAAGTGTCGCATTTGATAAAATTATTTGTCCCAAAATAAGTGTCGCTTTAAGTTTCCAATGCAATTTTAATTTTTATCTTCCAATTAGGCCCTCTAATTAATACTCTTAATTTATTATTCTCTCACTTTACATTTATGATCATTCAAATACACCAATAATAAACAGGGATAGTTTTGTAAAAACACTATTCTCTCTCTTTCATTTATTACATTTTCTTAATCTGTGTGAAATGACCAACTATGACATATATTATGGGACGGAGGGAGTAATTTTTTTAATGGTATTTTAGGACTCAAAAAATTAAAATTAAGTATATTTTTCAAGAAACGAAAAATGTGAATAGATACTTGTTCAGCTCAATATAGTAATTTGAATACATAAATTAGTATTGAATAAAAAAATTTATTTATATAATCATAGTTTCATAATAGATAAAAAAATTTAATAAAAAAAATCTTAAAACTTCTAAAATTCAAATATTTAATTATAGTCGATAAAATTCAAATATTTAATTATAGTCGATGAAAAAATAATTTTGTTTTAAGAGTCACTTTATACTTCATATTAGGTTGGGCCGGTTCAGAATATGATGTGGTGCAATTTAAGTGTAGTCTTTCTTCATACTAAGTAGTGTCGTTCACTTTAAATGTGTGTTACTATCTTAATATGTGGTGTCGTGAATTAAGTGTATATCTCTTTTTAAAACTAAGTGGTGACCTACAGTTTAAATAACATAATACTGTCTTACTTTTAATACATGACATATGTTTACACCCAATTTCTAACACCATAGACATACACCGTAATTATTAAAACTTCTTTTTAAATTGGCATATATTTTAGGCTTAAATACACATTTGTTCCTTGTAAGTTAGTGAGTTTTTAATTTTCATCCCTGTAAGTTAGTGAGTTTTTAATTTTCGTCCCTGTAAGTTTTTTTTGTTGGTATGAGTCTCTATATCTTACTTTTTGCTTGCGGTTTAGTCTTTAAAGCCAAAATCCGCAGGAAAATTTGCAGGTTTTCCTGCGAATTTTCCGGCGGATTTTGATTTTAGGGACTAAAACAAACGCGAAAGTGAAATATAGGGACTCAGACCCAGAAAAAAACTTACAGGGACGAAAATAAATAACTCGTTAACTTACAGGGACCAAAGATACATTTAAGCCTATATTTTAATAAAAATATAAAAATAATAAATAAAAGAAAGAAGCATACTGAATACTTTATTTTAATTTAATTTATACTATACTACTTCTATAAACATCAACTTTCATACCTATAGTCAGTGGCGGAGCCAAGAATATTAGGCAGTTTGGGCAAAAATGATTAATTGGGCTGAGCCCTTGGTTATTCATTTGTTTTAGCTAACCCTATTTTTACTAACTTTTCCCCTGATTTTGTCTAAAAATCGGCTATTAGATTGGGTGGAATACAAAGAAAGTAGGGGTTGAGCCCGGGCGCGTGCCCAGGCTCGCTGGGCTATAAAATCGCCCCTGCCTATAGTGATAAATTACTCTGTTAAAAGTTAACTTCTCCCACAATAAAAATAATGTCCTCAACAGCCAATAAATAATTAGGTGTGATATAACCTACTCTAATTTGCAGACGACACAATTCTAGTTTGTGAAGATGGATGGACCAATTTACAAGGAATCAAGGCAATTCTGAGAAGTTTTTAAATGATTTCTAGTGTTAGGTTTTGGTTTGTTGGCTGCATTTTGCTAAAACAATAAGTTCAGCAAGATGTTGGACAAGATGTCGTAACATGTAGCTATGACATTGCAGCCTATGTTGTTTCTATTTCTGGAAGATTTGTTCCTATTATTCCAGAAGATTAGTTTTGTTATTTGTGGATCACGCAACGCATTAAAGATTGTATTCTCTGAAGATTTGTTTCAAAGTTGAAGAGATATCGGAATATTTGATTTGCTTGATTGGATATCAAAACCTTTTGTCTTGCGTTTGAAGATTTGATTATATTTAATTTGATTTGATTTGATTTGCATAAGGTTAGAGCCAGATTGAATACCCAAGCCCAATGGTCGCACTGTCTTATAAAAGGAGGAGTCTAAACCTAAGAAGTACATAAAGAAAAGTAAGGAGAATTGTTGTTGCAAGAGTCTTATGATTTTGGGTGTCTTTTTATAGTATTGCTTTTGTGTATGTCACTCATGTATCTTTTGATGCATAGAGTTTGACTGATTGTTCATTGTGATTCACTCATGAACTTTTAAGATAAAGTGTAATATGTGTAATTAGAAGTATGTCTTCTATCAATTGTTATTGTTGTTAAAAATAACAGGGTGTGATTGAGGTAAGTGAGAGGGGGGTCTCATATCTAGGTGTATTCTAGGTAGAAGTTGCATAAGGTAGTGATCATGTGATAAGTTGTAAACTAGGGTTGTGTAGCTTGAAACTAATACTATCATAGTGGATTTCCTTACTTGATTGGTAGCCCCCAGAGTAGGTTAGTTACATTTAACTGGGTTAACAATTGATTGTATTTTTTACCTTCTACTATTTACTTCGGCATAGTTATTGTTTTGGTAAAAGTTTTCTGTCAGCAGATTATGTCTTAACATCTCTCTTGACATCGTATTTTGGTGTTAAGGCATCAATCTTGACATCTATTTAAAAGTTCCCGAATTTCATCTAGACTAATAAACAATATAGAAAAAATTAAGCTTTATGGGATTGGAATTAACAATCATTTTCTGCAGGTGGCATCTCATTTCTTAAAATGTAACATTAAGTGCATTCCATTTAAATTCCTTGGAATTTAAGTTGGATGCAATCAAAGAAGATATGAATCTTTGAGCAAAGTGTTAAACATTGAAATTTTGGCACTTTTAAAACATGTTAATATTGATGCTCCAACATCAGAACACAATGTCAAGACGGATGTTACAACATCTGCTGACTGACAGAACACAATAAATCAGACTGTAAAATATGCAAAAATAAATTGCAAAATGGTAAATCATACAGTCAATTGTTAACCCAGTTCGGTGTAACGTCACTTACTCTGGGGCTACTAAGCCGGGAAGGAAATTCACTATGATAGTATTAGTTCAAATCCTAAATAATTCTAGTTTACAAACTTCTTGCCTAATCATTACCTTGTGCAACTTTTACCTAGAGTCCTCTAGATATGATATCTCCCTCTCACTTCCTACAACCAGTCACCTCGATGATAAACCAAGTCACAACCTGTGACAATATACAAAGAACCAAATAAAAGATTACACTTCTAATAAGCAATACTTAGTTTGACTTAAAATCTTCAACTAAGAACAAAACTCAAATTTTGGCTTAAAAGCTCATGAGTGAGAGAACAATAACTTGACAACCAATCAAGTAACAATTTGTCTATCTCACTATATCAAAAGATACATGAGTGACTTACAAAAACACAAGAGACTCTCAAACCCTAAGACTCAAAACTTTCCCTACTTTTACATAATTGTGAAATCTGGAACACTTCTCAACAAGCTGTTGCTTCAAAAGTCTTAAGTGTCTCCAGAAGAAACAAGTCTACAAGTCCAGAATCAGAATCAAAGTCTACATCAGATGCAAGTTGTCACGTCAAGATCAGATGTCAAAGATATGTTCATCAGAAGAGTTGTTGCTCATTACTCTGAAGACATAGTAAAAGATCAGTTGATAAGGATCAAATCAGAAATATTGTTTTAGTTGATGACTCTTGTTCAGATATCTAGATGTGTTCCTCAGATATGCTGTTGCACTATTATCTGAAGACATTGTTCTATTCTAAAAGGACTTAAACACTGTAGCTTGTATTTCTTGTTTTTTCCCACTATCAAAGACTTATCTCTTCAGATACATATTTGATCTAGGAAGTTCTGCGTCGTACTTCAGAAAGGATGTTGTCATTATTTTTGAAAGACAAAGTTCTGCTCCTATTAAGTTTTGATGTTCTTATGCTATCCTAACAAAGTATTTTGGAACTTCTTATCAGATACATCATTAGAAGAACAAAGAAAAGAAAGTGATCTCTTCCAAGCTTATTATTTCAGAATAAGAAGTGCGTCATTTGAATGAGGAAAGAGACGTTCGTACTACTCGAAAGTTGTCTTCCATGCCATTACATCAAAGTTGCAAGCTACATGCTAAGGAAACAATGTATTCCTATATCCAACATCAACACTTATATCCGTTGGAAAGTAACTGTTAGCTTATGAAGAAAAGACTCTTATATCCTCTCAACGTCTCTTTCTCTGAAAATTATAAATGAAGATCAAAACTTCAAGTGGAATGTTTCTTGCTCATTGGGAAGTGAATAGCCAAAAGTTTTGGTTGCCACTGCAAGAAGCCAAAGCTATGAATTTCTACTATAAAAGTCAAAGATGTTGTTAGTGGAAACTCCAAAAGCTAAAGAGGATGTACGTCGCAAATGCTAAAGCTGCAATGCTACAACAATGCGAAGAAGTCGGAGCTCAATCATTGAAGATCAAGAAGCTGAAGCTGGAGGACAAGAAAAAAAGAGAAGATTACTACAAGATTAAAATCAATTTTGATTATAAACATCTTCGTAGAATATTCTGAAAGCAAGGATTTGTTGCTCATATCTTGCTCAACACTTTTGTGTTGCATGTAATAAAACTTTTGTGTAATCTTCTTTTAAGAAGCAACTCTGTAAACACAACTGTTAATCAATTTTTATGGATTGTTCCTTGAGTGACTAGTCTTAGTTTATTTACTCAAGAAGACGGTGAGTGGTTGTCATCGTGGGAAATCTTCTTAAGGGACTAGTTGGGTCTGAATTCTTAAAGGAGACGTTGATCGTTATATCTCTTAAGGGACTAGGTGGGTCAAAATTCTTAAGGTATCACTAACAGGTTGATCAATGTGATTAGGAAAATCTTATTTAGAGGACCAGTTGGGATAGAATTCTAAAAAAAATCATTGATCGTTATATCTCTTAGGGGACCAGTTTGCTCAGAATTCTTAAGGGATCACTAACAGGGCTGATCAATGTTTTGTTGTTAGTCACCGGCAGTTGGCCAATTTCTATGATTAGTGGATTAAGTCCTTTTCTAAGGAGAAATCACCTTGGCTGGTGGACACGACTAACCTTTTCTAAGAGGAACCTGGATAAATGAATGTGTCATCTTTCTATTTATTGTATGCGCTAATGTTTACTTAAACGAATACTTTTCTAAGAAGGGCAAAATTTTGAAAATTCAATTCAACCCCCCCCCCTTTTCTTGTGTTTTTCTCTATCTTCAAACCATGGTCATGACAAGTCAAATTTTAAGAAAATATAGATGATGAATGAGTTTGATCAAGTGGATTCATGAAAATAAAGAAAACTTGGAAAATTAATCATTTTAAAGAAACATAGAATATTTCTAAGTACCAAAATTCCATGTTCATGGAGGTGACTTTTCTAGGTTGTAACTTACTCCTCAAGCATCCATTTTGAGCAAACAAGGGTTAAAATTCAAGATTTTATATGATACTACATCATGGTGAAAAGTTTGGATTCAAAAGCTTTCTTCGGTTTCTTATAGTAACAGGGCAAGATGAGATGTCATATTGTAAAAATTGTCAAAACACTTAGAACTTTTCTAAGTGTCAAATATCATGTTCATCTAGCCTACTTTACAAGCTTGTAACTTCTTCATCAAGCCACTATTTTTTATGCCCAAAAGATCAACTTGAAGATCATCTTTCATACTACAACTTTGCCATATCATATGGATTCTAAAAAACGCATGGGTTGAAAGTTATGAATTGATCCAATTGGCATTTCAAAATTGTCAAAATTTTCCAACACTTAGAAATTTTTCTAAATGTTAGAACATAATTTTTTCCAAAGTTGGTAGGAATCTTTCTCCATGATCCAAGTTGAAATTCTTCAAGCAACCAACATGAAAGTTGAAGTATGTAATCTCACCTATCCAAAAAGTCCAAGAGCATGAAATTATCATACATGAGAAAGAAGAATCGAATTTGTGAAGATGGCACCATGAAGTTGTTCTTGTGGTCCATTTAAATGTTCAACCAAGTTGCAAACCTTTAACCATACCATAAGATCTCACTTTACAAGTCCTATAACTTACAAATCTCACCCTAATCAGAGAATTACACAAGTCTAAAGTGTATTACTCAAGTGATCAAGCCTTTGTTCAAGATTCATACCATTTATGGAACTATAGTCTACACTTCCATTTTTGAAAAGTAGCTTTAACCACAAACTTTAAGCATTGAACCCATACTTGTTTACTTCTAGACACAAAACATATTTACACCAAGAAGCAATCACCTACAGCCTGCAAACCATCCTACAAGCATGCTTTATTCATCTTGGAACCATGACTTTCCAAGTAACTTCACTCATAAGCTAGCCAAAGAAACTCTTGATTGAGGATCCCTTTTGAACCAATTCTTCCTCGCACAAATCAGAAATATTGCCTATAAATATAGGCTTTTTCCTCTGAGATCAAATACACTAAAATTCTCTAACTCACTATCTCACACCAAAGCTTCATTTTTACACTTTGCAAAAACTTGCAATTTTTTAGTTCCCTTCAAGTTACTTGCAAACCAACCATTCAAACACTTCATATACATCATATAAAGGTTGTAGAACACTTAATTTTGCAACTGTAACACCTTCATAACCATCCTCCATTTTCAGGTTTCTCCATTTGCAACTCAAAGTGGGTAGAAGGTTCTAGGCATCTTCAAAGCAAACAAAATATTCCATTAGCTTCAGGAAGGTCCCAGGAAGCTTTTTGGATCATCATTTTGCTTTTGGAAGTAATAGATGGGGCATTGGACTTTCTCCAATTGGTAAGCTTTTTACATTTTCGAACTAGATCATTTGAGCATCATTTTGAACATTTCTTGATATTATTCTGCTTGTTTAATTGCCATGAATAAAATTCCTATGAAAATAGGCAATGGTTGAACGTGATTGTCCTTTAATTTAACATTGAAAAAATTAGGTTTTTTTGGTTTTGTTTAAAATTCGTGAGCTAAGGCCAATATTAATTTGTGATATATGCATTTTTGAAATCCTCATAAAATTTTGAGCAAGTTTGGTTTTTACACTTTTAAATTTGGTTGAGAAATAAGAAAGTTGCATTTTTTGGAAAAAAGTTACATTAACTATAACACGAGTAAGAAGATGAAGTTGGTTTATGTGAAAATTTGAATTTATGAGCTTGTTATAAATATAATAAATTGGTTGTGTTTAAACCAACGGATGTATCACCACCCAAGTGGTTAAGAGCGTGCACCTTTCACCTTAATGTATGGGGTTTGAATCAGGGCCGGCCCGATCATTTCGGAGGCCCCGTACGAATTTTTAAATTGAACTAATAATAAATAGACTAATTTTAAAAATAAAAAAAATTATCATATACATTATTCTTATAAATTGAAATTTACGTGTTTTTTTTTCATTTTATAATTTAATTAAAGAATTTGGTGATCTTCATTTTATACATGTTCCTGTAAAAAACAATTTGTGTCTAGAAAAGACAAATTGTTCACCCATGTTTCTTAATTATGTTTGAATTTAAGCTTATATTTTATAATGTCTTCTTTTCCTATGTTATCCAAAATGAAATCAAAATTTATATTATATTAAATTTTCATTTTTATTTTTTATTCATATTAAATAAAATGAGAAATAAATGAAAGAACGTAACAGTTTTTTTTACCTAAACTACTATAAATGTGAGCTATGTGAATATAAAAATTATTAATATTGGTAAACATTGGAGATAAAGTATTAAAGTTGTAGTATTATAATAGTGTAAAGCAAGCTTTTAACATACAAGTACAGCTATGCACATACACGTTTTCCTTTCCCGTAGCAACAACAACCAGTAATAAGTAGAGTAGATTATAGTAATAGTATTAGTTCACAATTTTTAGAGGCCCTAGAAAATGTGAGGCCCTGTGCTGTGGCACATGTTGCACAGCCACAGAGCCGGGCCTATTTTATTTTTTTCATGCCTTTTGACTTGTTTTCAAAAATATTAAACTAGATGTGTATCAATAATATCATAGGCGTCTGGCCCAGTGGTTAAGCTTTTAACTTGCAATCTCAAAGACCTGGGTTCAAGCCTTGGCAACCACAAACCTTTCTTTTTATCACTTGTTTATTTCATTTTTCTCTCATTTTCTTTTAATTATTTTTATATGCAATTTTTATCCTTTTGGACTGATTTTTTGCACACTACTTATTTATCCCCTCTATTTTGTGAATATGTGAAAAATACCAAAATAATATTTATTTTTGCATAGGGTAAAACCATGACTTTTTAAGTGTTCCTTTAAAGACTTTTCTTCATTCTCTTTGATGATTTCTTGACTAGAATTAAATTGATTGATCATAACATGCCATGTATTGATTATTGCTTGATAACATGCTTCTTGTGTTTTTCATATTATGATCAATTTGACTTTTTATTTAGGTTTTTAGTATGATTTTGGTGCATGATCTTTGTACTTGTATATAAACCCTAATTTTGCTTCATAACCCTTGTTTAGTTGACTCTTGATGCACAATGTTGATGTACTTGTTCTTACTTGATTAATGATGTCTTGGTACATGCTTGCCTTGAATTTAAACCATCTTTGATGACATGATCACATGCTCCTAACTTTTGATAACCATGATTTCTTTTGATGTTAATCTTGATGCTTGTCATACTTGACTTCTTTCTAATGTTTCAGTTATCCATGTATCATAAGTTAGTTTGTTTCTTGGAATATATTTCCTTCATAAACTCCTCTTGATCACAAACCATAACATGTTTATTGTATGATTAATCTTTTAGTTTGGCTTTTTAATCAAATATGTTTTCATCTTCTTTATTTTGTCACAACTTTTACTTAATAAATTTGTACATGTAAGCCTTTGTTCATTCTCGAATTGTATGAGTGATACTCACCTTAAGGTTTTCTACTTGATCTTAACATGATAGTTAATCCAAGTTTTCTTGTTCACTTGTGTGTGATTTTTTCCTTTCTTAAATTGAACTTGTGACATGTTCATAATGTCTTGGTTGGTTGAGACCATCTAATTCTATTTTGATTAATCTTAATCGCTACTTTGAGTTTGACTTAGTCAACTCCTCCTCTTGGTTCATTCATTTGTTGGTTGTTTACTATTTTTTTTAATCACATGTTCCTTTATGCACTTGGTTCATCTTAAACCCTTGGTTAAGATTTAAACTAAGTAGACATAAGGATTCAATCCAAGTATGACAACTTATTCGGACTTCCCCTTTAATCTAAACTTTAGCACCATCAATGCATGATAACATTATGTTAGTCTCCCTCTTTAATCTCAACTTTAAGTCCATCATACATGACAACAATTAGGATCATAGTCTCCCCTTAGACTTTTTCATTTCATTCTCTTAAGACTAAAATATTTTCATAATCAAAAACTCAAAACACTTAACCATATCTCAAACAGTTTCAAAACTAAAGGAGAAAATGATCAAGTATCCCTTGTTTAAGGGAGCCACTTTAGATAATTCTCCTAACAAAAACACAAACCAAATCCAAATAATTTTTCCCTCTTGGGATTTTCCCTTTAAAACCTTTTAAAAGGATATTCTAACTCCATTATACACAATACAACAACACGTAGGTCTCCAAATGTCGAGCAGTAAATGTTAATTGTTAGAATGCGAACTGAACATCATCCATAAAAAACCAACAAACAAAACCTTTTTAAGACGAACTACGAAGCTCTGGCTTCTTCATTGCACCACATAGGCACAAGGTTACAAAACCTTGGCGAGCTCAATAATAAATAACTTTTCTTTTTCCCCTAATTAATGTTAGAACAAGATTTGTTCTGATCAATATTCTTGTTTTGATGATAACAATGTATATGAATTTTGTATAAGATAATGTGGTACTCTAATCCTTTACATTTTCTAATTCGGGAATTATATAAGGAGTACGCACAATTCAGCGCCAGAAGCACTGACTCAGAAGGTTCAAGAATGCAACATCAGAACATACTCTCGCAAGACATCAGAAGATGGTCAAGCAGAATCAGAACATGGTCTATGAAGCATCAGAAGAACATGAGATCAGAAGCAGAAGCACTGAAGTTCTTATGGTATCACCTAAAGCACTTCAAGGTCAGAAGACAAGAAGATGCTCTGCACCAAGCTGTTTAACTCTGATTATTCAAACGTTGTATCTACAAACATCAGATCAGAAGCAAGTACAAGATGACAGGCTACGCTGACTGACAAAAGGAATGTTAGAAGCTACAAAAGGCAAAGTCAGTAGAAACAGTAAAAGCAAGGCTCGAGGTAGTTGACAAAAGAGTGAAACATTAAATGCAGAGCTGTACGGAACACGCAATGCATTAAATGCTCTACAGCGGTCATCTTCTCAAACGCCTATAAATAGTAGTTCTGATGAGAAGCTGAATACCCAACTCTTGCGCAAAAATACAGAAACGCTGTCAATTTAAAAAGCTCTCAAGCTTCATCTTCAACCTCACGTCACTTGTAATATCTTAGTGAGATTTAAGCTTAGAACTTAAGAGAAATATCACAGTTGTGATTATAGCTTTCTAAGAAGCATTTGAATACTCTTGTAAACATTTTTTTTACATTGATTTGTAAAAGGTTCCTAGAGAGATCAAGTTGTGATCAGTAGACTCTAGAAGACTTAGAAGTTTCTAAGTGTTGATTTTCTAGAGTGATCAAGGTGTGATCAATATACTCTAGAAGACTTAGAGTGTTTCTAAGTGGACAACCATTGTAATCAAGATTGATTAGTGGATTAAATCCTCAGTTGAGGTAAATCACTCTAAGGGGTGGACTGGAGTAGTTTCGTTAACAACGAACCAGGATAAAAATATTGTATTCATTGTTTTTATCTTAAGAGTTTTTAAAGTCAAACTTATTCAAACCCCCCCTTTCTAAGTGTTTTTCTATCCATCAATTGGCATCAGAGCGCCGGTTCTAGGTGCAAGCACTTAAACCTGTTAGAAAAAGATTCAGGAAGAGAAAAACGCTATGGCTGATATTGTTACATCCACTTCTACTTCAAATGATCAACACAACAATGGAAATGGATATTCTAGACCACCAGTATTTGATGGTGAAAACTTTGAATACTAGAAAGATAGATTGGAAAGTTACTTCCTTGGTCTAGATGGTGACTTATGGGATCTTCTTGTGGATGGTTACAGACATCCTCTAAATGCTAGAAGAGTAAAGATGTCAAGACAAGAAATGAGTGATGATCAGAAGAAACAATTCAAAAATCATCACAAGTCTAGGACTATTCTGCTGAATGTTATTTCTCATGCTGAATATGAGAAGATATCAAACAGAGAAACTGCCCATGACATCTTTGAATCCTTGAAGATGACTCACGAAGGAAATGCCCAAGTCAAGGAGACTAAAGCTCTTGCACTAATCCAGAAGTATGAAGCCTTCAAGATGGAGGATGATGAAAACATTGAAACAATGTTCTCAAGATTTCAAACTCTAACTGCTGGATTAAGAGTACTTGACAAGGGATATACAAAGGCTGATCATGTCAAGAAGATCATCAGAAGCTTGCCCAGAAGATGGGGCCCAATGGTGACTGCATTCAAGATAGCAAAGAATCTGAATGAAGTCTCTTTGGAAGAGCTGATCAGCGCCTTGAGGAGTCGTGAAATAGAGCTGGATGCTAATGAACCTCAGAAGAAAGGTAAGTCTATTGCATTAAAATCTTTAAATAAAAAACGCACTAACGCTTTTCAGGCTGAAGAAGAAGATTCTGAAGAATCAGAATCAGAAGAAGAAGAAGAAGATGAACTGTCCATGATCTCCAGAAGGGTAAACCAACTCTGGAAGAGCAAACAAAGGAAGTTTAAGAACTTCAGAAGTTCCAAATAGTCTGAAAGATGAGAATCTTCTGGAATCAGAAGATCTGACAAAAAGAAGGTCACGTGCTTTGAGTGCAAGGAGCCAGGTCACTACATGAGTGAGTGTCCAAAGCTTCAGAGGGAGAAGCCCAAGAAGAAGTTCCAGAAGAAGAAAGGTCTTATGGCAACTTGGGACGATTCAGATTCAAGGCTCAACTTAGTATCAAATACAAAAAGTTGAAGAAGCTATTTGAATCTGAAACTAAGAAGCTTGAAGTAGAAAATTATGAACTAAAGGAAAAAGTTTTAAAATTATCTAAAGATGTTGAATCATCTTCTGGTTCAGAAAAATCTATTCCTAGCTTGAACAATATTCTTAAAGAATATGACTTGAGTTTTAGGAAGTTCTTATCTCGAGGTATTGGAAGAAGTCAACTTGCCTCTATGATATATGCTGTTAGTGGAAACAAGAGAGTTGGCATAGGCTATGAGGGTGATACCCCATACAAACTTGAACCTGTAGATGAAATGAAAATCACATACAAGCCCTTGTATGATCAGTTCAAGTATGGCCACTCCCATGATAAAAAGCAAACTAACATAAAAGTAATAAAATGATTTTTATATTAAAGAATAGTTTTAATTCTAACATTAACTCAAATTAGATATTTCAAATTTGAATTAGAATTAGAATTAATACTAAAAATTGATATACAAAATCATAAAATGACCATAAACTTGAAAAAGAAATGAGAGAATGAAACTCTAAATCTCGACTTGAAATTGGACTTGAAATGTCGACTTTAGGTAGAATCATCTCGCAAATCCCATTTTTCCTCGATCTAGTCCCTATAACAAAAATAAAAGAGAAACAAGACATATTTTTGCAATTTTTATTAATGGTTAGTAAACAAAAAGAATAATCGAATAAATGCAATGATGCGAATGAGATGGAATCGTAGGGTAAAAATCAGGGTGCAACACATTGCATAAGTGTCTATTAGCCTAAAAATGGCAACGACTATTAGCCTAAAAATGGCAACGACTATTAGCCTGAAAATGGCAACGACGATGGCCCAAGTGGCAATGTTTGAGACGGGAGTTTTACTCCAAATGGTACCACATGCATGTGCATAATGTCAAGTCGCATAATGAGTCGCATTTTGAATTGTTGTGATTATGAAGTGAATGTTATGATGTGTTGACGACATAGTAGTGGAATTGAATATGATATTATGAATGGTTAATAACATTGTTGTTGTGGCGAAAGTTGTTTTGTGATGAGAAGTGGTGAACGATGTATGATCTTTTCTTTGCTATAAGTATTATCATATGTTCCTTTATATTGTTTGATATCTCAAATTTTCTATTTGAATGTTACCCTTTGTTGGTAACGTGCAGGTAACGATGCGGAGTAGCCGTTTTCCGTTAGTAGCTTGAGTCGGTGTCTATTGCTCTAATACGTAGCACTCGGGGGGGTTATCGCTTGCTTTACCTTATGTTGTTATGTTTTAGTTGGATTTTGATATCGTTGTGTGGAGATATGTTGTTTAGTTGTTGTCATGTTGACAGAGATGTTATGACTTGAAGTATATGAGTTTTATGAATTCCGCTGCGACGTTTTGAAATTGTTTTGATTTGAATGACTATTGGATTATGATTCCTCCTGTTGATATGTGTTATGTATCTTTATTAACGAGCTTGCATAAGAATTGCTTAAGTTGACAAATGTGACGCCTCAAATATGTTGCTTTTGAGATTTGGCACTCTGATTTTATATTTAACCGTTGGGTAGATTTAGGGTGTTACATTAGTGGTATCAGAGCAGGCCGGTCCGTCCGACCAAGTTGTCGAGCCGTAGTGTGGTCTAACAATCGAGTATTTTTATTTTGTGTTGATTGCCTTTATGTTGTAGTGAAGAGTTGTGATGGCTGGAAGGAATGATGCTGCAATTGTTGCTGCTTTGGAAGCAATGGCTCCAGCTTTGGAACATCAGCCGAATGTTGGTAAGAATGTTGCGTCCCCCAATTTGGTTACCTTCCAAAGAGATAATCCACCTGTCTTCAAGGGTACTCATGATCCTGATGGCGTATTGACATGGATAAAGGAGATTGAGATAATCATCTGTGTGATGGACTATACTCCAGATCAGAAGGTTCGATATGGGACTCATATGCTAGCAGCCGAGGCTGATGACTGGTGGCTAGAGACTCGTCAGATATTGGAGGTTGTAGGTGAGGAGATCACTTGGGTTGTGTTCCGTAGGGAGTTCTTGAGGAAGTACTTTATGGAGGATGTTCGTGGCTAGAAGAAAATCTAGTTCCTTGAGTTGAGACAAGGGAATAAGTCGGTTGTTGAGTATGCTGCTAATTTTAGTGAGTTGGCTAAGTTCTATCAACATTATGATGGACCAAATGGTGAATTTTTGAAGTGCATCAAGTTTGAGAATGGGTTGCGCCCAGAAATAGAAGGTGATTAGTTACCAAAAGATTCGTGTCTTTGCCGATTTGGTTGATAGATGTCGAATCTATGAGGAGGACAACAATGCTCATTATCGGGATATTAGTGAGAAGCGGAGCAAGAGCCAACAGAGTCGTGGTAAGCCTTATGATGGTCCAGCTGGCAAAAGTAAGCAGAAAGCTATGAAGGGCAAGAGAACTAGTGGGGGAGATGCTCCTGCTAGTATTGTGTGCTTCAAGTGTGGCAAAGTAGGCCACAAGAGCACTGTGTGTATTGCTGGTACCAAGAGGTGTTTCCGTTGTGGTAAGATTGGACATGTGGCACCTGAATGCAAGCATAAGGAGATGGTTTATTTCAACTATGGTGAAGAGGGGCACATTGGAAGTAAGTTTCAGAAACCCAAGAAGGAGAAAGCTAGTGGAAAGTTGTTCGCCTTGTCGGGGACTCAGACCATTAGTGAGGATGCACTCATCAGAGGTACATGTTTCATTAATAGCACTCCTTTAATTACTATTATTGATACTGGTACTCATTGCTTTATCTCCGCTGATTGTGTTGAGAGATTGGGTCTTGTGTTATCTGCTATGAATAGAGAGATGGTCGTCGATACTCCAGCTAAGGGATCGGTGACTACTTATCTTATATGTTTAAAGTGTCCCTTGTAGATTTTCGAGAGAGACTTTGTTCTTAATTTTGTTTGCTTGCCGTTTAGAGGGTTGGATGTGATCTTGGGTATGAACTGGTTAGAGCATAACCATGTTCATATTAATTGTTATGATAAGTCCGTGAGGTTCTCTACTCCGGAAGAGGAAGGTGTTGAATTGTTGTCTACTAGACAGTTGCGCCTGTTAATGAAAGAGGAAGTTCAAGTGTTTGCGTTGATGGCATCGATGTCTATTGAGAATCAAGATATAATAGATGAGTTGCGAGTGGTGCGAGATTTTCCTGATGTTTTCCCAGATGAAATTCCTGATGTACCGCCAGAGAGAGAAGTTGAATTCTCTATTGATATTGTACCTGGTACTAGACCTGTGTCTATGGCACCGTACAGGATGTCCGCTTCAGAATTGTCAGAATTGAAGAAACAACTAGAGGAGTTACTTGAGAAGAAGTTTGTGAGACCAAGTGTGTCACCGTGGGGAGCTCTAGTGTTGTTAGTCAAGAAGAAAGATGGAAATATGAGACTTTATATTGATTACAGACATTTGAATAAGGTGACAATCAAGAACAAGTATTCGCTTCCTAGGATAGATGACTTGATGGATCAATTGGTTAGTGCTCATGTGTTTAGTAAGATTGATTTGAGGTCGGGTTACCATCAGATCAAAGTGAAATATGAGGATATGCAGAAGAAGACTTTCAGGACACGTTATGGACATTATGAGTATTTCGTGATGCCCTTCGGTGTTACTAACGCATCGGGAGTGTTTATGGAGTACATGAACCATATTTTTCTTGAGTATATGGATCGGTTTGTGGTGGTGTTCGTTGATGATATTTTGATTTACTCTAAATCAGAACCAGATCATGCTGAGCATTTGAAATTAGTATTGCAAGTTTTGAAAGAGAAGAAGTTGTATGCGAAGTTGTCAAAGTGTGAGTTCTGGTTGAAAGAAGTCAGTTTTCTCGGTCATGTCATTTCAGGTGATGGCATCGTTGTGGATCCATCTAAAGTAGATGTGGTGTTGAGATGGGAAACTCCAAAGTCGGTTACCGAGATTAGAAGCTTTTTGGGATTAGCCGGTTATTATAGAAGATTCATAGAAGGTTTTTCTAAGTTGGCACTTCCATTGACTAAGTTGACTTGTAAGGGTAAGGCTTTTGTGTGGGATCTTCAATGTGAAGAAAGTTTTACTGAGTTGAAGAAGAGATTGACGTCGGCTCCGATTTTGATATTGCCTAATCAGGAAGAATCTTTATTGGTTCATTGTGATGCTTCTAAGATGGGTTTAGGAGGTGTGCTTATGCAAAATGATAAAGTTGTTGCTTATGCGTCGAGACAGTTAAGAGTTCATGAGAAGAACTATCCTACGCATGATTTGGAACTTGTTGTTGTTATGTTTGTATTGAATATTTGGAGGCATTATCGCTATGGTTCTAGATTTGAAGTGTTTAGGGACCATAAGAGTTTGAAATATTTGTTTGATCAGAAGGAATTGAATATGAGGCAACGAAGATGGTTGGAATTGTTGAAAGACTATGATTTTGGTTTGAATTATCATCCAGGAAAAGCTAATGTTATTGTCGATGCTTTAAGCCGAAAGACTTTGCATATGTCAGCAATGATGGTTAAGGAGTTGGAGTTGATTGAGAAATTCAGAGATATGAGTTTGGTATGTGAAGTGACACCTAAGAGCGTTAGGTTGTGTATGCTGAAGATTAATAATGACTTTCTAGATAGTATCAAAGAAGCTCAAAAGTTAGATGTAAATTTGGTAGATTCGATGGTTGGAATCGATTAATCTGAGCACAGTGACTTTAAGTTGGATGCGCAAGGTGTGTTGAGATTCCGTAATCGAATTTGCATTCCTGATGATGTGGATTTGAAGAGAGTGATTCTTGAGGAAGGTCACAGAAGTAATTTGAGTATTCATCCAAGAGCTACTAAGATGTGCCAAGATTTGAAGAATTTGTATAGGTGGCCTGGAATGAAGCGTGATATAGCAATGTTTGTGTATGCATGTTTGACTTGTTAGAAATTAAAAGTTGAACATCAGAAGCCTGCAGGGTTAATGCAACCTTTAGAAGTTCCGGGAATGGAAATGGGATAGCATTTCAATGGATTTTGTGACAGGTTTACCTAATACCGTGAGAGGACGTGATTTGATTTGGGTGGACGTTGATAGGCTTACGAAGTCGGCTCATTTTATACCTATTAACATCACTTAGTTAGTTTTGAAGTTGGCGGAGATTTATACCAATGTGATTGTTAAGCTGCATGGTGTTCCTTTGTGTATTGTTTCGGATAGAGATCCGAGGTTTACCTCTAATTTCTAGAAAAGTTTGCAAGGAGCACTGGGTTCTAATTTGAGGTTGAGTTCGGCATATCACCCTCAAACAGATGGTCAAACGGAAAGGACTATTCAATTGTTAGAGGATTTGTTGAGAGCTTGTGTTCTGGAGCAGGGAGATACGTGGGATACTTATCTTCCATTGATCGAGTTCACTTACAACAATAGTTACCATTCTAGTATTGGAATGGCACCTTTTAAAGCATTGTAAGGTCGAAGATGCAGGACTCCGTTGTGTTGGCATGAATCTGGAGAGAGTGTAGTAATTGGACCGGAGATTGTTCAATAGAGTACGGAGAAAGTAAAGTTGATTCATGAGAAAATAAAGACTTCTCAGAGTAGGCAGAAGAGTTACCATGAAAAAAGAAGGAAAGATTTGGAATTTCAGGTGGATGATCATGTATTCTTAAGAGTCACGCCGGTGACTGGTGTAGGGCGAGCATTGAAGTATAAGAAGCTCACTCCTCGTTTTATTGGACCGTATAAGATTTCGAATGAGGTTGGAAATATGGCGTATAGAGTGGCATTACTGCCGAATCTTTCGAATTTTCATGACGTGTTTTATGTGTCGCAACTTCGGAAGTATATTTCTGATCCTTCTCATGTGATTCATATGGATGATGTGCGAGTACGGGATAATCTCACGGTGGAGACTATGCCGGTACGAATTGAGGATCGCGAGACGAAGACGCTTAGAGGCAAGGAGATTGCTTTGCTGAAGGTAGTTTGGTCGGGAGCTACCGAAGAGAGTTTGATGTGGGAATTGGAAAGCAAGATACGAGAGTCGTATCCTGAGTTATTTGATTGAGGTAAATTTTCGAGGACAAAAATATTCTAAGTGGGGGAGAGTTATAACGAGCGTTTTTATTCTAATTATTTAATGTTATTATGTGTTGTGTGAATTAATTGATGATTATGTGAATTGTGTGTTAATTATGTGCTTAATTGACATTATGTTATTTTATTGAGAGTTAGTGATAAATGTCGCGGGCGAAAAATCGTTTATCCTTTTTTTTCCGGGATGAGACACCTGATGCCTTCTTTGGGCTCGAGTGCTCATAAAAAATGATTTTTCTTTTGTTCCGACCAAACTTTTTATTATTTCCAAAGGAGGAAAAGGAAAAAAGCTGCAATAACCTAAAAAGTGGGGGAGAGATCTTGGGTAAGAGGGTTGGTTATACGAAGGGAAAGTATTAGCACCCAACGTATCTATAGTACTCTATAGGTTTCTTTATTGTTTTTCATTCTATGTTATGGTGGAGGTTCTGTTGTGAAATAGGTGGGACCTAAGGTGTTTGTTTGATTATGCTCGCAAAGATCATCGCGATCCTCTGCATACATATCCCCTATAGGGAATCAGAGCATCTGTAGCTCGGGGTATACGGGTGCTAAGGTTTGAGTGGTTTGAGAGAGAAGTTTTGCTCGCCAAGGATACGACCTTGTGCCTACATATTCTCAAAGGGATGTTGAGAAAGTCAGAGCAATCGTAGTTCCCACTTATGCTAGTGGAAGCAAAGGATAAGAGACAAATGTCATCTAAATGTTCGATGTATCTAATCTATATCATCACATACATCTGTTTGATTTTTGTTTGAAAATCTTTTCATTATAAGCCCTGGGCCATGCCACTTATGGTGCTTAGAATGATAAAGATGTTTTTTAGCCAGCCTTGTGGCAAAAACTTTCAATGAAGTCAGCCTTGTGACAAAAAGTTTTGATTAATCAGCCAGCCTTGTGGCAAAAGTTTCAATGAAGTCAGCCTTGTGACAAAAACTTTGATTAATCAGCCAGTATGGTGGCAAAAAAAAGTTTGATTGATTAGCCAGCCTTGTGGCAAAAAAAGAAATTTGATTGATTGATTGATTGATTGTTTGTGATGATATAGAAGAGATACTCCTATCATAGAGATGATAAATGTCTAATCTCCTAGGGTATTTGATTTGGATATTGGGGATGCTTATAAGAAGCCCGTGGGTCCTTGTACGAAGCCCAAGAGGAGGCTATCCGAGGGTCCTTGCATTGTAAGCCCAAGAGGAGGCTATGGGAGGGACAATCCAGGGTCCTTGCATTGTAAGCCCAAGAGGAGGCTATGGGAGGGTCACTCGTTTGTACAAAGCCCAATGGGAGGCATGATATAGTTGGTTTGAGCTCTTAGAGCGATTTCACCGGGAAACCATACTCTATGTCCTAACCTAAACTAGGGAGATTCTTTGCACGAAGCCCAATAGGAGGCTATGGGGAACCTAGTGTTGTACCAAGTTGAACAAGCACACATATCACACATATGAACAAACATGAACAAGTATGAACAAACATGAACAGGTATGAACAATTATATATATGATAAAGTGTGTGTATATAATGGAGTTTATGAAGGAAATATACCTGTAAGCATGATCCATTTGTATACACGGGGGCTCGGGACTTATACTCGAGGAGAGGTCCACTTGAATTTATTCAAAGCTATGTAAACAGGTATTCACAAAAGGGCTTGGGACTTATACCTACAGGGAGGTCCATGTTTTATTTGCAAAACAAGGTTGATTGTTTTATTTATAGACGCGTCGTTTGAAAAAAAAAACCGTTTGAAAGTTGTTTTGAAAGAAGTTTTCTGTTTGAAGAAACTGAAATTGTACAAAGGCAAAGGTATGTACAAAAGGGGCTTGGGACTTATACCTACATGGAGGCCCATGGTATATTGAAAAGTTTTGTTTCTTTGAAGTTTTGTTGTTTTGAAAATGATTTGAAAATTGTTTGAAAAGGTTTTATTTTGAAGAAGTTTTATTGTTTTGAAAAAAAACTGTACAAAAAGAAAAGAAATGGGACTTACACTCTCTAATATTCGAGAGGCCTCACTTCGTTTTGAAAATCAATTGATCAATCAAAAAAAGATTTAATCAATAGTTCTTTTGAAAAGAAAAATCAAAAAGAAATGGTTATCGTTTTGAAAAGAATCGTGATCGCTTGTTTTAAAACGATTTTGAATTTAAAAGAAATCAACTTAATTAAGTTAAAACAAGTTTTAATGCTTAATTAAGACCTAAGTGATTAGGGTTTGATCACAAAAAAATATTTACAAGTGATTATGTTTGAAAAAATCAAATAAAACAATATTTAAAGTATTTGAAAATACCTAAAAACATGTCATTTTAAACCTAATTAAAAATGTATTAAATAAATCTTTTTTGATGATTTTTTTTTGTATTCATAAAATATGTATATTAAACAAAGAGTGTGCAAAAAATGAAGTGAAAATAATGAATTTTGATTGGTTAAATTAATTGATGAAGTTATGAAGAAAAATAAGAAAAATAGTGATAAAAATTGGGTTTTGTCTCCACAAGGACTTGAACTCACGCCCTCATGCTTGCCAATCAAAACAATGACCAACTGAGCTGCGCGCGGAGCTTGTTATACGTATGCCTCCATTTAATTATATTAAAAACAAACATTTGAAATTTATGAACAAAAAATGGCGCCAAGAACACATCCCCAATTCAAATTTGAAAATTCTGAAAACTGAATTGTTTGGATCAAGTAAGGGGTCTATTTCACTCGATTTTCCATAAGGAACATGATGGTGATCTTTAATTTCATTTATTTCCACTCTAAGGTCATCAATTTTCTGGAAATCGTGAAGAACCCTAATTCTGAGATTGATCATGAAATTGTGTATGTGCAAGATAAATAGCAATTGATTGAGGGTTAATGATCCTCATAGGTGCAGAAACAAGATGGTATGTTCATATTTCATTTATGATGCATGATTCATAGAGTTTGAAGTTCAAGTAGCTTACCTTCAAAAACGGCAAAAGTGAGAATCGAATTCTGCAAATGAGGAGTTCCAGTTGTTGTTTTTTGATCTGGACAGCATCAATGGACCTTATGGAACATGTTTGAATGCTTGGAACAGTTTGAATTCACTTGAGCAAGGCCATGGAACCCGATCTGCAGAAGCTTCAAGTATGGATCGAGCTTGATGATTATGAGGTTACAGGTTGATGGTGAGTGTTTGGATAGTTCATATGAAGTATATGGATGGTGTTTGAAGTGTTAGTTTGGACAGAAATAGCCTGGAATTGATTTTGGCATGATAAGGCTTATTATGTGCATATATGGAAGTAAGGTAGTGATTTTGAGATTTGAGGTGTTTTGGGGTGTGTGAATGGATCAAACACATCCCAAATGATGTTTATGAGATGTTAGAACCATCACTTTGGCCATAACTTCAATGGTTTGGAGGTTGAGTTTTCTACCTCTTTGAAAACTATGAAACTTGCAATTCAAGAAAGAAGAGAGAAAACCTATAATTGTGATGTTTTGGTGTGAATTTGAATGAAGTTTGGACCTCTATTTATAGGCCAAGAGTTCTGAACTCAGACCTTTGCAAGTTGATCAAGAAGTGATGATTTGGCTTAAGAGATAAAAAGGAATCTTTTACATTTAATGCAAAATGGTTAAAGTAACTTAACCATGGTCATTCTTCCAAGCTTCTTATCCTCTTTCATTCTGATCTCAAACCAGAAAAATATCTTCCAATTATTGCATTGGTGTGTCATCACTTGAATTATAGGTCATATAGTATTGAACTTAGTGAAAATGGCTTGTAATCTCATGCATAATGACCTCTAATGACAAAATTCAAAACCATAGCTAGGCTCCATATTTTTTCATGCTCTTGGACATTTTGGAAAGCTCATATTACACACTTCAAAACCCTAGTTGAAAGTTTCTTCAAGACCTTTAGGGAAATGGGTGAAAACGATCCATGAACTTTGAAGAAAATGAGGTTTTAAGTGAAATTTTCAAAAGATACCAACTTTGAAGCTCCATATCTCTTAAATGGTTGATCTTTTGGAAAAAAATTATATGTGACAAAGTTGTTCATTGGATCAAAATCTACAACTTTCATGTTGGAAGTTTTTTTCAGTTTGTAGGTGAAATTTTGAGAAATTCCCTTCCAAAGTTTGGAAAAAACCATTGAAAAACACTTAGAATTTTTCTAAGTATGGAAAGTCAAACTTTTGACTTTTTGATTCTTGATTGATTTTCTTGATTTTTCTTGATCAAATGACTTCATATATCATATATTAATGATTCAAAACTTCAAAAGTCATGGTTGACCAAAATTCCCCAAAAGTCAATGGTGATCTTGTACAGTTGACTTTTTCAGACGAATCGCGTTTTTGGAGATTTCCAATGAACCAGGCTATCCTCATCAAATGAATGGTATGAATGGATCATATTGAGGCATTAGAGGATATTGAATCATGATTTGAGTTGTGGCACCATGTCCTGATTAAAAAGGCAGTTGTTCAGTGAATTAGGTCAAAAACCCTAATTGTCGACCTGATGAAATTGATGACTGTGGATCTTGAATTGAGATGTAATTTCCATTGGATGTTGTCATAGGGATTATTTGAAGATGATTGAAACCTTTGATTGACTTCCTGGGGATTTTTAGGGTTTCCCAAATGTGATCCCTGATTTTAGTCCCTGATAGTTCAAAACCCTAATCTGAGGATTTGAAATTTCACTGTTGATCAATCCTTGTGTAGGAGATGTCTTGAGCCAATGGATTAGGTCAAAATGATGCACTTGGGATCTTGAAGTTATTTCCCCAGTCATTAGGTCAAACTCTGAGCAAAAATCAGGAGTATGCTATCTTCAGTCAAAACCCTAATTTGGTTGATTCAGAGCCTTTGAGCTTGTTGAAATGAATCTCTGAGGACCAAATGTTGGTTGTTGATGAAGATAGTTCTTTTGAGATGAAGGGAAAACAAAACCCTAATTGATTGTTACTTGTACTGACGAGTGATTTCTTGATTAAACCCTGCTGAGCACAAGTAGCAAACACAAGCTATGCAATTTGTTAGAGATGCAAATGATGCATATGCAGATGATATGAGGTGGTATCTTAGGTCAAAAATTGGGGTATAACAATAAATAACATGAGTTAGTGAGATTATTAATAGTAATGTAATGAGACTAGTGATATTGGGTCTAAGTTAGTGTTAGTAAGTGAGAGGTGCTAATAGAGCCCATTAGTAATAAAAAGTTAGTAAGGTTTAGTAAAACAAGGAAAATTGGGAGAACGGGAATTAGAAGCTCATTTGGTGAAAGAAGAGAAAGAGAGAAGGGATCAAAGAGGAGAAAGCTAGGTCAAATCCCAAGATTGAAGATTAGAGTTGTCTCCAATCCAAACCTAAGGTAAGGGTGGAATTATTTCATGATAAGGGATTGTATGATGGTAATTATGGTGGGGTTTTGATTATATGTTGGTTTTCCATGCATGTGTGAATGGAAATTGTTAGGGTTTATGATAGATTTCCATGACATTGTGCCATTAATCATGTTTGATGATGTTTGTATGAGAACCCATGATTAGGAACATGTTTAGGAACCTTGTATGTGCGTTAAATTGTGGTTTGGATGCGTTTTGGTTGCCAAAAATCGGATTTGAGATGGTGTTGAAAGTGCTGAAAACGCACAGCATTTTGCTGTTCTGGTGTCATCCTTCGGGCGAGCACCGGGAGATTATGCGCCAGGAGAGCACCGGGCGAGCGTGCGCCAGGCGAGCACCAGGTGAAAGTGGGTCAGGAGAGAAGCGGGCGAGTGACGTTTTTTGTGGTCACGCTACTGACTTGGAACGCCGGGCGAAAATGCCCTGTTTTTTGAAAATTCAAATGATCATAACGTTTGATCCGTAACTCCTTTTTAAGCGCCATTTGAACCTCCGTAAAGATGAAGTCAATGGCTATCTAATAAATTGATTCGAAAAAATTATTGAGAAATTTCTTGAATTTTATTTTCCAATTTAATGATGTTTTGTGAAGTCGAATATTTGTGTAAAGACGTGATTGAGACGTAATAAATTACTATGATAGTAATGATGTTGTTGTTGCCATATAATTTGAAATTGAGTTGATATTGTTAAGATGATGTTGTTGTGTGTTGTGAATGTGTCTTTTGTGGTTGTGCATCATTGAGTCGCATCCATTGCATTATTAGCCTAAAAATGGCAACGACTATTAGCCTAAAAATGACAACAACAATGGCCCAAGTGGAAATGTTTGAGACAGGAGTTTTACTCCAAATGGTACCACATGCATGTGCATAATGTCAAGTCGCATAATGAGTCGCATTTTGAATTGTTGTGATTATGAAGTGAATTTTATGATGTGTTGACGACATAGTAGTGGAATTGAATATGATATTGTGAATGGTTAATAACATTGTTGTTGTGACGAAAGTTGTTTTGTGATGAGAAGTGGTGAACGATGTATGATCTTTTCTTTGCTATAATTATTATCATATGTTCCTTTATATTTTTTGATATCTCACCCCTTCTGTTTAAATGTTACCCTTTGTTGGTAACGTGCAGGTAACGATGCGGAGTAGCCGTTTGCCGTTAGTAGCTTGAGTCGGTGTCTATTGCTCTGATACGTAGCACTCGAGGGGGTTATCGCTTGCTTTACCTTATGTTGTTATGTTTTAGTTGGATTTTGATATCGTTGTGTGGAGATATGTTGTTTAGTTGTTGTCATGTTGACAGAGATGTTATGACTTGAAGTATATGAGTTTTATGAATTCCGCTGCGACGTTTTGAAATTATTTTGATTTGAATGACTATTGGATTATGATTCCTCCCATTGATATGTGTTATGTATCTCTATTAACGAGCTTGCATGAGAATTGTTTAAGTTGACAAATGTGACGCCTCGAATATGTTGCTTTCGATATTTGGCACTTTGATATTTATATTTAACCGCTGGGTAGAATTGGGGTGTTACACTTGGACTAGTTTAGCTCTAAATTAATACTGCTGATAGTGGACTTCATTCCTGGCTTGGTACGCCCCTAGAGTAGGTGTGATTTCACCGAACTGGGTTAACAATTTTGTGTGCACTTTACTTTTCAACAGCTACTTTAACTGTCTTTATCTTGCATATATTGTTGATAACAGGCTAGATGTCTCGACATCCTATAGGACATCTGAGTTCTGCTATACCAGAATTTCATCTTGTCTAATGTAAGCATAGGCTACGCAACCAAATATTCTCAGTTTATCGAGATCAGGTGGATGTCTCGACCAAACTTCTTCAGGTGTCTTCATATCTAACGCAGTCGAAGGACATCTGTTTATCAGATATGTTGTTGTCGAGACAGCCTCAGCCCAAAACACCTTCTTTAACCCAGCAATATTCAACATGCATTTGACTCTCTCCAAAATAGTTCGATTAATCCTTTCAGCCAAACCATTTTGTTGTAGAGTACTTGTAGTAGTTTTGTGCCTAGCAATACCAGAGGCAGCATAAAAACTATCGAACGCCTCATTGCAAAACTCAAGGCTATTGTCGGTTCTCAACCTCTTAACCTTTCTGCCAGTCTGATTTTTGACCAGAGTCTTCCAACTTTTGAAATTCTCAAAATTTTCATTCTTAGTCTTCTGGATGAATACCTATAATTTTCTGGAATAATCATCTACTATGGATAGAAAATACCTTTCTCCTGAATATGATGGACACGTTGCAGGCCCCCAAAGATCAACATGGATATAATCAAGGGATCCATGTGTTCTTTGTTTGCCTTTGTTGAACTTCACTCTGCAAGATTTTCCAAGTACACAGGGTTCACAAAACTTCAGCTTTTCAACTTTGTCTCCACCAAGCAGATTTTGTTTCCCTAATTTGACCAGACCCCTTTCACTGACATGGACCAATCTCATGTGCCAAATTTCCATCTTCGACAAAGATTTTGTGGATGCAACATTAGTCAAACCACTTACAACTTCAGCCTCAAGGGTATACAAGCCTTGTTTCTTCATGCCTCTCAAGACTTCCTTCGACCCCTTCATGACTCTTAGGATACTTTTCTCTCCTTTGAAAACATATCCTTTGTTGTCGAATTCACCAAGAGAAAGCAAATTTGTCTTCAAATCAGGAACATACCTGACTTCATTTAACAACCTTATTGACTCATCATGGAGCTTGAGTCTCACACATCCAGCGCCTGTAATCTTGCAAGCTTTATTGTTTCTTAGCATTACTGATTCACCATCTTCATCACATAATTCCTCGAACAAGTCTTTGTTTGGAGTCAAGTGCCAAGTCCTTGTTTGTGGTGTTGTGTTATACTGGTGTTGTTGCTCACTTTATCGATTGTTATTCGATTTGTTGGTGTTCATGGTTGTTGTGTTGTTATTGTTGTTGGTGGATCCAATCTTCTACTGGTTTATAGTTGAAGAATGTTTGTAGTGTGGAATTTTCAATGGATGGTAGTGAAGGTTTTGTTCATGCTAGAATAATGCTTGATGGAGTTGTCAAATGTTGTTTGTAATGGTTTTGTTGAAAGTATATGATATGGTGTTTTGAAAAAGTTGTAGGTTCAAGGCTTGGTATGAAATTTGTAAGAATTTTTTTTCTTTTGATGAATGGTTTATTTCATTGGTTTTGAATAGAATTTGATGGAGATGTTGTAAGTTGGTTTTATTGTGAGGGATATCCTACTTAGAAGAAAAAGCGTACTTAAGTATGGTATCAAGATATTTGTTCTAAGCTAAAACAAGTTATCATAATATAGTATCTTAATTAGTGGGTCATAATATCCTAAACAAGGTTTTCTAAAGTGTGATTCCTCAAAATATTTGGAAGATATCTAATAGAAAGGCTAATAAAGATATTTAAGACAAGGTTGCATAATTTATTCTTTGTTTTATGCATAGTCACTATTTATTTTTGTAGAGGAGATATATTAGACAAATAAAAATACCATAGTTAATAGAACAAACACAATATATTACTTGAATGGAAAATGCATTACAACAAGGAAAGGAAATGCAAGAAACAAACAAGAAGAAAATGAAAGCATAAAAACTTGCTAGTTCATCTCATCATCTTTGCTAAAGGCTAATGGTGAGATGAGATTTTTCCTAGCCATTTTATTGATTAGAAAATAAATCTTTTTATTCAATTTTCTTTGCTCTTCAAGGATGCTGATGTTGGAGGTAGATGGAGGAGTGTTCCTTCTTTCTCTTTCTCTTGGTTGTTGGGCCACAAATATCCTTGTTAAATTTTGAAGCTCATTTTGCTTATTGCAACTCGTCCTATCTTTATGTGCTCAAAGATAGGTTATGCTCTCCAAAGGGATAAGAGGTGCGTTGGAGGATTTTGGTGATGAGTTCAACATAGGGCAAGATGTTGTTCTTTCTTTTGCTCTCTAGCATATTATCAAGAACTGCATCTACCCAATTTTTGAGAATTTGATTATGAAGGAATCAGACAACCGGTATTGTTTGATCTTAAAACAGTGCTATAGTTTCCTTTTCTTAGAAACAAGACCCATTATTGGTTTGTAGTGAACTAACCTAATATTTGGTTGAATGACTCCTACAATGAATGCAGAAGGGACGAGGGAGGTAGAATCGGTGAGGAAGGAGTGAGCGAGAGTATCAAGAGCAAGTTCATTACCTTTGTAATTGTGTTCATATTTTTCCTCTAGGTGTGGTAGGTTGTAAATGTTTGCAAAATCCTCAAGTGAGAGGACAATGAGATTCTTTTTTAACTTCATATTGGATGTCCAATTTTTATAGGTGAGGTTTTCATAGAATTTTATAACAACATCAAAATACATTTCTTTTAGTTTTTCCAAGACAAATTTTTTCAACACTTCAAGGTTGAATGCTTCTATGAAGGAGCAATCTTTGAAGTGTTCTTTATCTAATTAGTGAGTGGTGTAGAGTTCTCTATTGAAGTAGTAAAAGTTGAAATTGGTTTCTTGAGCTAGGCTTGAGAAATCTTCAAAGTAGGATGGATATGGTCGGAAATAATGGGTTTATTTTAGGGCCATTTTTTAAGATGATGATGATTTATGAACGATAAAAGTAGTTTTTATGCAAGCAAGAAGTGAGAAATGATGTAGTGAAGAAGGATGGAATATACCTCTTTATGTAGTCATCATTTAATTGATTGGTCAATCAATTAGTAACTGTAGTATTTGAGAATCTTCCATTACAACTATCCGTTACAACATTAACTCATTCAATCATCTATTGGGGAGTCATTTAACGTTATAATTTTTTATTTTTAAAATGATTTAATCGATTGGGCCAATCGATTAAACTCCTCCTTGTATTGTCTTGACCGTCATGAAGTGGAATAGCCAGAGGCACAAATCGTGAGGCTACGTGTAAAGATCTCAAGATGAAAACAAAGTGGGATAGCAAAAGAGTCAAGAACACTAAGTGTTCTTCATCAAACACGTCATCAGAATTGGTGTCATGTTGGTCGAAGACATAGTTGACAAAGGCAGCGCTTTGAGATGAAAATTTGAAGTTGTGGTTGATTAGCCTATTAGGGTTGTAAGTCTCGCTAGTTGGATGAACGCCTGTAATGGAAATTATTTCATTAATGAGGGGTTTATCATCCCACACTCCATCTAAAGGGTATTGGTCGAACTCTTCTAGAAAACAATGTTACAATGAGTATGGGGTGATTATAACTGGGCCCACTCGAGAAAATTGATCACGTTATTGATCCCTTGATCTTTCCAAATTTGGGCTTTCTTACCCTCAATTTTGTTGAGCCAATCTAAGTAAGCGCTTTGTTTGACGTAACGCGTAGCACAAAAAACTCTAGGAGGCGCACTCATGAAACTCATTTTAAAATGACCTTTGGAGAAAATACTAGGTTTGGCATATTGGTAACAAGGAAAAAAGTATTTCACTTTTGAGGGATCAACTGGTGAATTGGGGAGAGGACCCAAGAATGCGTAAACACTATCAGAAATACTGAAAGGACTAGGTTCCTATGATATCTAGATCAGGAATTTCTCTTCCTCCAATAAGGATTCTTGAGCAAAGGTTTTTCCTTCAACATAAATCGGAGCTTTCTTGGTGGAAGATGCATGAACTGAAAGACTGGATGAAGATTCCATTGTTAGCGGGATGTTGGGAGAAAATGCAAGAAGAATGAACTCTTTTGGTTTTCTTTCAGAAAGTTAAAAGCCAAAAGTGTAATGAGAAAGATAAAAAGGGGTTTTATAGGAATAAATTTCCATTATTAACCTCACATGGTTATCCCTAGACTAGCGTGTCTCTATGCTTCTCACAAAGGGTGTAGTAGTGGAAATTTATTTTGAGTTAATGGGACATGTTTTCATACTAGAAAGTTGGAATCATCATGACTCATGTACATACAGAGTTCTGAAGATACGTGCTAAAAAAATAGTAATGATTACAATGACGTCAGCGTACTACTTTGAACAACGTTAGAAGTTTTCTAAAAAAACACCACTTTTATTAAGTACCAAAAGGTTTGGTCGTGTTAGAACAAGATTTGTTCTGATCAATATTCTTAGTTTTGATGATAACAATGTATATGGATTTTGCTTGAGATAATGTGGTACTCTAATCCTATGAAATTTCCATTTCAGGAAATATAAAAAGAGTTTGCACAAAATCAGCGCAAGAAGCACTGACTCAGAAGGTTCAAGTATGCAACATCAGAACATGCTCTCGCAAGACATCAGAAGATGGTCAAGCAGAATCAGAACATGGTCTATTGAAGCATCAGAAGAACTTGAGATCAGAAGCAGAAGCACTGAAGTTCTCATGGTATCACGCTAGAAGCACTTCAAGGTCAGAAGAATAGAAGATGCTCTGCACCAAGCTGCTATGACTCTGATATATTCAAACATTGTATCTACAAAGATCAGATCAGAAGCAAGTACAAGATGGCAGGCTACGCTGACTGACAAAAGGAACGTTAGAAGCTATTAAAGGCAAAGTCAGTTAAAGCAGGAAAAGCAAGGCTCGAGGTAGTTGACAAAAGAGTGAAACATTAAATGCAATGTTGTACGGATCACGCAACGCGTTAAATACTCCCAACGGTCATCTTCTCAAACGCCTATAAATAGAAGTTCTGATGAGAAGCTGAATACACAACTTTGCGCAAACATACAGAAACGCTGTCAAATTCAAAAGCTCTCAAACTTCATCTTCAACCTCACTTCATTACTGTTGTAATATCTTAGTGAGATTAAGCTTAAACGTTAAGAGAAATATCACAGTTGTGATTATAGCTTTTTAAGAAGCATTGTATAACTCTTGTAAGAATTTGTTTACATTAATTTGTAAAGAACTAGAGGAGATCAAGTTGTGGTCGGATTCTCTATAAAGTCTTAGAGGATATCTAAGCATTGTGTTCCTAGAGTGAGCAGGTTGTGATCAGAATACTCTAGAAGACTTAGAGGGTATCTAATTAGAAAACCATTGTAATCTTGTGTGATTAGTGGATTAAATCCTCAGGTGAGGTAAATCACTCTAAGGGGGTGGACTGGAGTAGTTTCGTTAACAACGAACCAGGATAAAAATATTGTGTTCATTGTTTTTATCTTAAGAGTTTTTAAAGTCACACTTATTCAAACCCCCCCTTTCTAAGTGTTTTTCTATCCTTCAATTGGCATCAGAGCGCCAGTTCTAAGGTGCAAGCACTTAACCGTGTTTAGAAAAGATTCAGGAAGAGAAAAACGCTAAGTCAAGATGGTTGAAACTCCAACACCTACATCTACATTTGGCTCTGCTGAGCAATACAATGGAAATGGTAACAATGGCTACACTAGACCACCAGTATTCGATGGTGAAAACTTCGAATATTGGAAAGATAAACTCGAAAGTTACTTTCTTGGTTTAGATGGTGACTTATGGGATCTTCTGGTGGATGGTTACAAACATCCAGTGAAAGCTAGTGGTGTAAATCTCTCAAGACAAGAAATGAGTGATGATCAAAAGAAGCAATTCAAAAATCATCACAAATGTAGGACAGTTTTGCTGAATGCTATCTCTCATGCTGAATATGAGAAGATATCTAACAGGGAAACTGCCTATGATATATATGAGTCACTGAAAATGACTCATGAAGGAAATGCCCAAGTCAAGGAGACCAAAGCTCTTGCCTTGATCCAAAAATATGAAGCCTTCAAGATGGAGGATGATGAAAACATTGAGAAAATGTTCTCAAGATTTCAAATGCTAACTGCTGGATTAAGAGTTCTTGACAAGGGATACACCAAGGCTGATCATGTCAAGAAGATCATCAGAAGCTTGCCAAGAAGATGGGGTCCTATGGTGACTGCTTTCAAAATTACCAAGAATCTGAATGAAGTCTCTCTTGAAGAATTGATCAGTGCCCTGAGGAGTCATGAAATAGAGCTGGATGCTAATGACCCTCAGAAGAAAGGTAAGTCTATTGCATTAAAATCCAATTATAAAAAATGCACTAACGCTTTTCAGGCAGAAGAACAAGATTCTGAAGAATCAGAATCAGAAGAAGAAGATGAACTGTCCATGATCTCCAGAAAGGTAAACCAACTCTGGAAAAGCAAGCATAGGAAGTTCAAGAACTTCAGAAGTTCTAAGAAGCTTGAAAAAGGAGAATCTTCTGGAAGCAGAAGATCTGACAATAAGAAGGTCACATGCTATGAATGCAATGAGCCTGGTCACTACAAGAATGAGTGTCCAAAACTTCAGAAGGAGAATCCCAAGAAGAAGTTTCATAAGAAGAAAGGTCTTATGGCAACGTGGGATGATTTAGATTCAGAATCAGACTCTGAAGGCGAGCAGGCAAACATTGCACTGATGGCCACAGTTGATGATGGATCAGAATCTACATCAGAATCAGATTCTGAAGAGGTATTTTCGGAACTATCTAGAGAAGAGTTAGTTTCCAGTTTAACAGAACTTCTGGAACTCAAGGCTCATCTTAGTATCAAATACAAAAAGCTGAAAAAGCTATTTGATTCTGAAACTAAGAAGCTAGAAGTGGAAAATTCTGAACTGAAGGAAAAAGTTTTAAAATTATCCAAAGATATTGGATCTCCTTCTAACTCAGAAAAATCCATTCCTAGTCTCAATCATATTATGAAAGAATATGACTCGAGCTTTAGAAAGTTCTTATCTAGAAGTATTGGCAGAAGCCATCTTGCTTCTATGATATATGGTGTTTCTGGAAACAAAAGAGTTGGTGTTGGCTATGAGGGTGATATCCCACACAAATTTGAACCTGTAGATGATATGAAAATCACATACAAGCCATTGTATGATCAGTTCAAATATGGTCACTCACATGATATTAGGCTCACTTCACATGCCAAAAGCTTTCATGCTACACACACTAAGAAGCATGTGACACAACCTAGAAAATATTATGCTGCTAAACCTAAGGTATATCATGTTGTACCTCCTGTTGTTTATTATGCTAAACCCAAGTTCAATCAGAACTTGAGGAAAACTAACAAGAAAGGGCCCAAGAAGTTGTGGGTACCTAAGGAGAAGATAATTTCTGTTGCAGGTATCCTTGGCAGCAAAGAAGACAAAGCACAACATGTCATGGTACCTGGACTCTGGGTGCTCGCGACACATGACGGGAAAAAGGTCTATGTTCCAAGACCTGGTGCTTAAGTCTGGTGGAGAAGTCAAGTTTGAAGAAGACCAGAAGGGCAAGATTATTGGCTCTGGAACCATAAGTACTGGTAACTCTCCTTGCATATCTAATGTACTTCTTGTAGAAGGATTAGCGCATAACTTATTGTCCATAAGTCAATTAAGTGACAATGGTTATGACATAATCTTCAATCAAAAGTCTTGCAAGGCTGTAAGTCAGAAGGATGACTCAATCCTATTTACAGGCAAGAGAAAGAACAACATTTATAAGATTGATCTTTATGATCTTGAGAAGTTGAAGGTGACTTGCCTTATGTTTGTTTCTGAAGAGCAATGGGTCTGGCACAGAAGATTAGGCCATGCTAGTTTGAGAAAGATTTCTCAGATTAACAAACTAAATCTGGTCAGAGGACTCCCAAATCTGAAATACAAATCAAATGCTCTTTGCGAAGCATGTCAGAAGGGCAAGTTCTCCAAACCTGCATTCAAATCTAAGAATGTTGTCTCTTCCTCTAGGCAGCTAGAACTTCTGCACATTGATTTGTTTGGACCAGTCAAAACAGCATCTGTCAGAGGGAAGAAATATGGATTAGTCATCGTAGATGATTATAGCCGCTGGACATGGGTAAAGTTCTTAAAACACAAGGATGAGTCTCATTCAGTTTTCTTTGAATTCTGCACTCAGATTCAATCTGAGAAGGAGTGCAAAATCATAAAGGTCAGAAGTGATCATGATGGTGAATTTGAGAACAGATTCTTTGAGGAGTTCTTCAAAGAAAATGGTATTGCCCATGATTTGTCTTGCCCTAGAACTCCACAGCGAAATGGAGTTGTAGAGCGAAAGAATAGGACTCTACAAGAAATGGCCAGAACCATGATCAATGAAACCAATATGGCTAAGCATTTCTTGGCAGAAGCAATAAATACTGCATGTTATATTCAGAATGGAATCTCTATAAGACCTATTCTAAATAAGACTCCTTATGAATTGTGGAAGAACAGAAAGTCCAACATTTCATATTTTCATCCTTTTTGATGTGTTTGTTTCATTCTGAATACTAAAGATCATCTTGGTAAGTTTGATTCTAAGGCACAAAAGTGTTTCCTTCTTGGATATTCTGAACGCTCTAAAGGCTACAGAGTATACAACACTGAAACATTAGTTGTAGAAGAATCAATCAATATCAGATTTGATGATAAGCTTGGTCTTGAAAAACCAAAGCAGTTTGAGAATTTGGCAGATTTAGATATTGATATATCAGAAACTGAAGAACCAAGAAGCAAAGTATCAGAAGCTAAAGATCTTAGAAGCAAAGGATCAGAAGATCAAGTTGCTACATCTTTAGAGAATCTCAGAATTTCTGAAGAGCCAACGGTCAGAAGATCTTCTAGACTCACCTCTGCTCATTCAGAAGATGTCATTCTTGGAAAGAAGGATGATCCTATCAGAACCAGATCATTCCTGAAGAACAATGCAGAAGGTCAATTAGGTCTTGTTTCTTTGATCGAGCCAACTTCTGTTGATCAAGCTCTAGAAGATCCAGACTGGATAATTGCCATGCAAGAAGAGCTAAATCAGTTTATAAGGAATGATGTATGAGATCTGGTTCCTAGACCAAAAGGATTCAACATCATTGGAACCAAGTGGGTCTTCAGAAACAAGTTAAGCGAAAAAGGAGAAGTTGTAAGAAACAAAGCCAGACTGGTTGCTCAGGTCTATAGTCAGCAAGAAGGGATTGACTATACATAAACCTTTGCACCAGTGGCCAGGTTAGAATCTATTTGCTTATTGATTTCTTTTGCCACTCAACATAACATCACTCTATATCAGATGGATGTTAAGAGTGCCTTCTTAAATATTTATATAGAAGAAGAAGTTTATGTTCACCAACCTCCTGGTTTTGAAGACTCTAAGTCTCCAGAACATGTTTTCAAATTAAAGAAATCATTGTATGGATTGAAGCAAGCTCCTAGAGCTTGGTATGAAAGATTAAGTTCTTTCCTTCTGAACAATGGTTTCACTAGAGGACAAGTGGATACTACTCTCTTCTGTAAAACATTTAAGAAATATATTTTAATTTGTCAAATTTATGTTGATGATATTATCTTTGGAACATCTAATGCTACGCTTTGGAACATCTTATTTCCATCATGTTTATTTCTATGTTTTTAGACATTTGTCGGTACTTTCTACTATTTTGGGATATTATTATGAATATTAATGTTGATTTATGTATCTTATTGCATGTTTCAGCCATTGTTTATGATATATGGATATGATATTATTCTTTATCTGCTATTATTTTCTGAAGTTGCATTTATTATCATCATGCACGTATGCAAGTTTCTGGCGCTTGTGTTTCCCGGCCTTATGTACATAATGGTTATTCGTTCGCTTTTTTTTCTCTTTTTTATATTTGTCAAAAGGGGGGTTGTTGAGATATTATCGATATTTACGCACAATACGTGTTTGATGCAGAGGACATGAGTTCTCAAGTCTCTAAGTGTACTTTATCATCATGTTGTATTGATCAGTAAAAACCTAAAATTGAAAAAAAATTTACAATACTTCTCCAGATAATCGCTTAAATTAAATCACCAATAATACCCCCAAATTTTCCAAACATCAAAAAGGGGGAGAGTGAAATTGCAGTCATCATCGATATCGCTTTTAGTTTTGATTGCTTGCTAATTTGTGTGTACAATATATTATTTGATTTATCGTTTATTTGTATTCTTCTGCATTACGTGAATTTATCTGCATTGTTGTTGTAACATTATTATTGTAATTCACTTATAATATATTGTATTCGTATTCATTTGCGTCGACTATTTAAATCCTTGTAACTTTGAGAAACCTCTTGACTCATTAACTTAGTTGTATAGTACATGTTTGTGTCTCCTTTATAAGTCTAGCAATTGGTTTTATGTCAAAATTTCAATTGTTGTTTGAATCACAAGTTATAACACTTGAATCAAGGATGTAAGGTTGTTTGATTTGAATCATGCATATGTGTGACTTGATTCATGGAGCATCATGAAAGATGGAATTTCGCTCTACCTCATTGGAGTCAAATTAAAGAAAAGTGTGATTTAAATCACAACTTCTTTGAGTCGGATCATGATGTATACATGACTCGGATCATGGCCTTTTTCCTCTCTTTCGAACCTTTGATTCAAGTTGATTATCTCTTGATTCGAATCATTACTTAATGATTTGATAAAAACTTTTTGTCTTAGTTAGTTGAGATTAGCATTTTCCAAGAGAGAATATCTACCCTCTTGCACTCTTATTCATCTTTCTCCTTTTTTTGTCAATGTGAGTGACTGTGTCACCCTAAAGAGAAACACTCGGAAAAAGTATGAGGAATCACATCTCTAGAATCATTTTTGTTCTTGTGTTCTTCTTAAAGACCAATAATCCTAATGAAAGTGAAAGGAATTGATCAATTAAGTGATAAAGTTGAGCAATCTAAAAAAAATCACCAAAGAACCTTGAAACCTATTTTTTCCAAGAACCTTGAGAGAATTTAGAGCTATTCTTCATTCACCAACCCCTAATTCCTTGTTGATACCTTGGGATTAACCTCCTAGAATATGGGCCTTGTGAATTTTAGTAGTTCGTGTGTGTGAGATTATTGAGATATTATTCATCATGTTTAGCCTTTGTCAAAAATCATTGTTGTGGACCTTCAAATCTAAAAATTGAGTATGAGAGGTAGATAAAAAGTACATTAGGGAATCTAATATTTTTTATTAAAGTTATGTTTTTGTGTATTAGGTGGAAGAATCATATATTGGACATGGATTTTGGTTTTGTGTGTTGTTAACAAAGAGATAAGAGTGTCTTTGTACTCCATTGAAGACTTTGGTGAAACCATTTGAAAGTTGTCACAGAATACATTTTGGAGTTATCCAATTAATCAAGGTTATTGGCAATTGCTCAGACAAGCCTTCATTATATTCGAGGGAAGAATGATGCAGAAAGGAAGCTTGGAGCATGTTATTGTGGATAACAAGATTATTAGATCAAGATCATTGAGGATCTTGTTTGTTGGATTTGAGTATTGGCATCAATAGAAAGAATTGTCATTGGATTCATGTGTAGGATAATGTAGTGTGGCTATTAGCATCCAAATTAATGACAGTTCGTTGTATCAAAATAATTGTATATTAAATCTTGAAAATAATAGAAGACCTGATTATTTTTCCAATGGTTTCAAACAATTGAATAGTGGAGTATGCATAGAGAGGTCGTTTGTCGAACTACTATATATCTCTATGTACTTTCTTCCTTCCCTGTCTCTCTTTAATTTTTTTCGTTTAGCATCTATAAGTTAAATCATAGCATAATTTGTAAGTCATTAAGGTTAGATCATGCATGTAGTGATTTATCGTATAAATAGAGGTATGTGTTATATCAAACCTATTGAATCATGCTTAAGCTGATTGTGCTAAACAATAGGTCTCAATTGAGATATTAAAATGCTTAGTTTAAGAAACTTGAATTGTCCTAGTTGACTCAAGTCATGGTTTGATAAATTTCTTAGTGCTAACATTGAAATACATTAGTTAGAATCCATGGTGATGAGATTCTATGCTTTTTCATCTTATGTTGTTTTAGCTTACGCTCACCAAATTCTAATTTTTATATTGCAAGTTTTCAAATTAATTTTAAAAAGGGATCAGTCTATTCACCTTCATTTATACCCTTTTCATACTTATTTTCCCAACCAACTTATATTGCTAAGTTCCTCAAACTACCGGTGGAATCTTTTCCTGCCATTGACGTGTTTTTGGGAAATGGAGAGTTAATTCAATGCAATGGCTGCTACATCAAGGTGCTAGTCATCCTCTCTAGTGAGAAACTTTTATTCTTATGTTTGTGCTTCATATACATGGTGGTACTGATGTAATGTTAGGGGTGGATTGGGTGCAAACCTTACATCACTTTGTTTCTGATTATATTGTGCCCTTTATCGAATTCACCTACACTTATAAAATTGTTACTCTTACTGGTATTCAACCTAATCCATCTACACAAGCATCTTTCTCCTAATTTTGAAGATATTTTTCACTGATGCTATTCACTGTGCTCACTGATGCTATTCACTTGTTACCCCATGCCAACCCGGTCAATGTGAGGCCATACCACTATCCCCAATGTCAAAAGGCATCCATGACTACAACGATTCACGACATGCTCAAAGAGGGCATTACCAAACCTAACATAAGTCCTTTCTCCTCACTGGTTCTATTGGTTAAAATGCATGATGGCTCATGGCAATTTTGTATGGATTATCGCGCCCTTAATGCAATAACAAGCAAGGACCAGTTTCCCATTCTAAATGTGGATGAATTACTTGACAAACTTCCCAGATCAGGAGTGTTTTCTAAGTTGGATCTTTGTTCGGGTTATCATCAAATCCTACTTTTTCCTTCAGAAGCTTTTAAGACAGCTCTTTGAACCGAGGATGGCCATTTTGAATTCTTGGTCATGCCATTCGGATTTTTCAATGAACAGTCGACATTCCAAGCAACAATA
Source organism: Vicia villosa (assembly GCF_029867415.1). Taxonomy (NCBI): domain Eukaryota; kingdom Viridiplantae; phylum Streptophyta; class Magnoliopsida; order Fabales; family Fabaceae; genus Vicia; species Vicia villosa. The sequence goes on from NW_026705004.1 coordinate 548,352, forward strand.
AACACTATTTTTAGTGACTTTCTCCGCAAGTTTGTCCTTGTATTTTTTGATGATATCTTCGTATATAGTAAGTCATTGAAGGAACATTATAGTCATCTTAAAGCAAGTGTTAATTGTTTTATAACATCATAAGTGTCATGCTAAATACTCTAAATGTCAATTTGAGTCACTCAAGTGGACTACCTAGGCCACATTATCTCTTAACATGGAATGGTAGTGGAATCTCTAAAAATAAAAAATCCATTATATTGTGGCCAACCCCTCATTCGCTCACTAAATTGTGGGGATTCTCGGGTCTCACGGGATATTACCGTCGATTCATTCGCAACTATGCCACTATTACAGCACCTCTGTCGGACCTAAAAAAGAATGGCTTTGTGTGGTCACCTAGTGCGGATGACATCCAATGATTTAAGATTTGCACGTGTGATTGGTTCTAAATTGGTAACACCGTAAGGAATTAGAGAAATTTACTTGTCACCCCCAAATTATACCTGGCACCTCCCATTTTTCATTATTCCATAAATGTCCTTGGTTAATAGGAATAATTTTTTCGAATGAAATTTCCGGTATATACAAAATTTCCGGTAAGTTCCAACTAGTTTCGAAAATTTTAAAATTTGTGGTAAAATCTTGTAAATTTATAATTTTTGGTAAAATCCTGGAAATTTCGAAATTGTTAGTAAAATCTCTCGGAAATTTCAAAATTGCTGGTACAATCTATTGGAAATTCCAAAAAATTAGTAAAATCTCCCGAAATTTTCAAAAAAATTAGTGAAAACTTTGAACAAAATTATTTTGGTCTTTTCATACACTTTAGGGGTAACAAATATAAATGTGGGGTGGCAAATTAATTTCTCCAACAATTACCAAATATAAATGATATATCTCAAAAGTAATTATTTTTATAAAATTTTATATAAAATAATATTTTAAAATCTAAAAAAGTATAAAATAATATTTAAACAATTAAAATAAACTATATTTTATTTCTAAAAAAGGATAGGATCACGAATTTATAAATATGTAGGTTATTTGTAATTTTAAAATGGCATCAGCCTTGAAGCATTTATAAGATTAACTTTGTTATAGAATTAAAATATTTAAATTCTATTTAAGAAATTTGGATCCCGCAAGTTTCTGTCCTGGTATGAGTCTCTCCAGGACTCTTAAGGCAATGTTCAAGCATCGAGACATCATTATGCAATCCGAGGAATGGAATCAAAACACAGGAAGGTATGTAACTAGAAAGGTTTATCACTTGTTTAAAGAGGATAAACCCAAAGTGGAATGGAGAAAACTCTTTTATGGCAATCTTGCTAGGCCGAAAGCTAAATTTGTTCTTTGCTTGACCTACCTAGATAGACTTCCCACCAAAGAACGACTTCATCGCTTTGGTGTTGTTACTAATAGTAAGTGTGCTTTTTGTGGATTACATGAAAGTTGCAACCATCTCTTCTTTGATTGTACTTACACACATAAAATTTGGTCTGATATACTCAAGAATATAAACGTGAGTCATAGTCCAAGGGGCTGGAATTCTGAGTTGAGTTGGGCGTGCCAGAAGGTTAGAGGAAGAGGTATCAAAAATAGCATCATAAAAATTGTTATAGCTGAAACTGTATATGCAATTTGGACAACTCGAACAAGGTTATTTTGCATAACTAGAATGTTGACTCTTTCCCTAGTAGTGATGTGATTGATATTATAATCATGAGAGCTAGCAGTAATAGGAAGTTGAGCAGATTCTGTAAGTAGTTTAATCGTTTTGAGTCTTAGTTGTCTGACATGTTATTTTGTCATTATGGCGCCTGGATCTTTTGATCGGCTTTGTACTTTCGTGATTTTTGGAAATAAATTTTTCTTTTGATCCAAAAAAAATTAAATTGCCAAAAATAAAAATTCAAATGCAGGACGTGAGAGTTGAACCTGAGACAGGTCACATGCCTTTACACCTTTAATTTCACATTCTTCCACTGAACCAACGATTAACTTTGTTGTTATAAACTATTTAATATACAAATAACAATAATTATATATAAGTCCACATCCCATTTTGAAGCCCCAAAGCATGTGAGGCCATGTGCGGTGGCACTTGTTGCACACCTACAGAGTCAGCCCTGATTTTATTTTGGTTTAGGCCTTTGTTCTAAGGCAATTTTTCATTACACCCTTGCTATTTCTCAAAGACTCTAGTGAAATTTTCAAAATGCTCCCTATTTTTGGAGATAAATTTCCGAACACACCAAATTTCATTTTTTCCAAAAATTTAATTCGGAGATATATCTCCGAATAAACTCAAGGTTAATTTTGAGATGTATTTCAAAAAATATCAACAAATGCTATTTTTGGTAATTGTCTTTTTATTTAGGTAATAAAATCTCAAATTGGATGGATAAAATTGAAAACATATTCATATAATGGTCATAAATTGGAGGTATACAATCATTATACTATCTCCCTTTCAAATTCATTATTTTATTGTGGTGTTTGAAATTTTTACCAATAATATTTAAAAATAATAAATAACAAAGATTAAAAGTAAATTTGTAATTATAATAATATATTTGAAACTTAAATAAATTATAATGTTTATATGAAAAAATTATAAAGGAAGACATTCGTTTACTACCGTGATAGTTATCTTCTAAAATAAGAAATTTATGCATTAATAACATATATTAACTTTAAATATTACAAAAAAGATATAGGGTTAAGTATATTTTTTATCCCTATAAATATCTCAAATTTTATTTTTAGTCCCTATTAAAAAGATGACATATTTTAGTCCCTATAAAATTTTTTTGCTTGTCGTTTTAGTCCCTAGTATTTTTTTTAAATTTTGAAAACAGTTTAATTACTCTTCAAATTTTAAATTTTTAAATTATTTTTTCCATATGTATTTAAAATATTATAAAATATTTCTTTGTTAAATTATAGAATTTTTTATAATGAGAAGAATTAAATATGAATTTTTAAAATTTTAAAAGATAATGATAAAAATAATGCAAATCTCAACTTAGAAATCAAATTTTGAGTTTCTTTTTTTTCGAGGAACTTTTTATAACGTTCTAAACATGTTTGTAGAATAATCATTTAAAAATACACATCGATTTAACAGTAGAGACTAAAACTACGTACATAATAATTTTATGGGGATCAAAATATGTCATTTTTTTAATAGGGACTAAAAATGAAATTTGAGATATTTATAAGGACCAAAAACATACTTAACCCAAAGATATATAAAAATATATAATTATATTAATATATTTGAAACTTAAATAAATCATATTATTTATATAAAAAAATTATAAAATAAGACATGCATTTACCGTGATAGGAATCTTTCAAAATAAGACATTTATGCATTAATAACATATTTTAAATTTAATCTTTCGGTTGATATTTTCATAAATACATCTCAGAATTAACCTTGAGTTTATTCGGAGATGTATTTCCGAACTTAATTTTTGCAAAAAAATGGGATTTGGTGCGTTCGGAGATGTATCTCCGAATAAAACCAAGAACATTTTTTAATTTTCAGAGGTTCCCCCAATAAATAAGGGTGTATAGAGAAATTGCCTATTCTAATTGTTATTTATTTGCGCTTTATGCCTTTTTTTTATCTTCCTATCCATTATTGGTACTATATATGTACTCATTGAGAAATTGGGAAATGGAATCAAATGAAATAAAAAGATATCTTTTATTTTAAGTTTTTAGTGTTTTTTCTCTTTTATTATTGAAACCCTAGTTTCATAGTTTTGATAGGAAACTTTCAATTAATTGGTGTTTTTATTTCGATCTCATTCCTGCTAAATGGAGTTGATGTGGAATTTTTATGGAGTAGAAGAATTATATTGGTAAATCCTTTCGATTGAAAAATATTTTAGAGCCAAAAATATTGTAGAGGATGAGGAGAAAATGAAGGTAGCTGAAATGGCAATGAGAGGTTGTGCTCTTAAATGGTGGTTGTGGAGGATTCAAACTCATCCATCAAATGTCTTGGAATACTTTCACGAAAATATTTCTTTGACGTTTTAAACCCAAATGGAGACACTCTTTCTTAGAATTAGACTAGGCAATAGATTCAACTTATGAATGGACTAACTCCTGTAAAGAAAATTCCTTTCACATGGGTTTAGATCCAACGTGTGAATCAAAGGATTCCTTATATCCAATTCCAACAACCGTTGTGAGGTCGTAGAAGAGTAATCAAATCTGTGCAGAAAACAAACGGAGCAACCCAATCTATATGATGACGAAATAAAGCCGCCACTGAAGGAAAGGAACCCATATTATCGATGGAAGATGAGGAAGAGGAACATGATGTTGATTATTGGGACAGTGGTTCGCCTCTAATCCCAAATTTCCCCAACATTGCTTCTCACGGCTTTGAAAGTCTTGGAGACACTATTAAAAATGGAACACCATAACAACCACGCTTTTTCGTTTAATAACCTAGTTTTTTTAATTTCCCTTATTGAAGATGGAATCAATTTGATTGTTTGTATCGGAGAATATGATCTTATCTATGACTGGCTTGGTAGTTCAAGATGGTTTCATGCCTGGAATGGTTTGGCTAAAAAGAATTTATCACCTCACCTGAAGTTTCTTTCATGGTTGATGAGTCGGAAACAGGAGATGAAGAGAAGAAAACATTAAGAATCTAAAGAGATTGTAACTGTTTCTAGCTGTATTGTTGATTCACCTTGGTGTCTTATAACCAGTGAATATGGTTGAACTGTTAACATGGAAAGAGTCATGAATGACTAGGCATTGAGGGAAAATAGCATGGCTGGATAAATGTACAGCAAGAAAACAATGGAGATCAATACAAAGTACTCCATGATGGAAAATCTGAGGAAGCGTGATGATAATGACCCCTATGACAAATTTGTGAAAGACCTTGTTCTCTTGCCCTTTGAGAGTGCTCTTCTCAATTCTGTGTTCAACGTTGATGAGCCAAACACCTTTGGAAACAGGATCCACAAAATGTTGAAGCTTGGATTGAGCATTGATGACGATGGGGCTGAAACGGATGTTAAAATGTTGAAGAGCTATGGAACTTTAAGTTATCATATATGGCCTGATAGTGATAACTTAAGAGGTGATAGCATGATAGGGATGTTAGACGATAGGGATGGTCTATAGGGGGTGAATAGACCACCTTTTTCCGACTTACGAAAATTCTAGCTTTTGAAACGTGACTTCCCTGAATCACTTAATCGTCTCCGAACGATCGAGTTATCGGGGACCGGATATGTGCACTAAACCGAACGGATGAAAACAGCGAATTATGAATTACGTTTTAACGAAATTATCAATTAAGTCGAATACGCACTTAATAGAGTATTACTCACAATGAACCGTTATACCAAAAATTGAATGAGTAATTTTATCGAACACTTGGTGATTGATCTTCACCAAACTTCAATTTTTGCTTAACAATGGATATTTAACAAAAACGAATATTGAAAAGATAAAAGTAATAATGATAAAGAACATGAGATTTGTTAAGGCAGTTCCTCTATCGTCCTCGCAGGAGTACGTCTGCCCCTAATTTCAAATGAAATTAGGAAAGTTTTATTTGATTGCAAAATGTTTAACAAGGATAGAATTTACCAATCACCAACTACACACATGCAGTAAAATTGAATACAATTCTTTCCTCCCCTTGATTCAAGATGAATCAAGTCAATGTCAATGATCTTCACCGATCAAGACCCCGATCCTTCCTTTTTAATCCTCCGGTTGTAGCAAATTTGATGAGCGAATCTTCAATCCCTCAATTCCTTATGCTCGGCTTAATTGATTACCAAAGTGAAGCAATCATCAAAAACCTTCGAATCAAACCTTCGATGTAGAAGGAAAAACCCTAAGGTTTTATACAAGAAACACCCTCAACAATCTTCACTCGAACAAGACCAATGTCTACCGTCGAACCTTATCAACGCACGTTCCTTACTTCTATCAAAAAAGATGATTATCTGTGATTTTCTATCAATAAGCGAAAGGTTGAAGATGAGAAGAAGCTTGAGTATATCTTTCACGTTTCTTGTTAATTTGCTTGAGAATGATTAATTTGATATATATACCACACCCCTTGCATTAGCCAATTAAATACAGCAAAAAACCAGTAAAAGTAGCGATAGGTCGACCTGCCCCACTGCATAGGTCAACCTGTTGAATTTCTGCACTTATTTTTGGACCAAGCATGACACATGCGTCGACTTGAAGGGTCGGCGTGCGCATACCCAAGGTTCCCTCAAAATGCCATGCGTCGATGCATTCTGCCTTGACATGGATTCTTTCACAAGTGATAGCAGTAGGTCGACCTATTGTGCTGGTGTGTCGACCTATTGAGATCTATTAGCCAAAATTGCCTTTCTTTGTTGCATCCACTTGATTTCTTTGTTTCCACATCAATTGTTTCAAGTTCACAATGTTTTGACATCTTGAAAACACACATTTGCCCTCACATACTCCCCCTTTTTGATGATGGCAAAACTTGTGTAATTTTGTCGAGTGCACCATGCAAAACAGAATGCTTGCTCCCCCTTTCTGCTTGCTCCCCTGTCTTGGTGCATATGTTTGTTGTAGTGTGCTAATCCGCTAGTCCAATACATTGTTCTCCCCCTTTGACAACATCAAAAAGACAAGTAATATTATACATATAAGGTGGGATAATATCATTCAAGGTTGATCATCAGTAAGCCCTTTTGCAATCATAATCACAAAGCAATCATTCACATAAAATGATACTTAATGATAAAATAAAGAAGGCAGCAATAACATAAATAACCAAACACACAATGAGCACATAGCTCAAAGTAATATTCTTTCACAAACACATAGTACGGAAGAAAATTGTTCAGAAATAACATTAAAGTAAAAAACACAAAAACACTTAAATTGTTCATAGATGATGCAAATGATTCATGCGAAAAAAAGACACTAGGCATCATCATCTTCATTTCTCTCTTGGTCCGGATTTAGAGGTTGAGTAGCATGAACTTGAGGGAATGGATAGTGTTGCATGAAGGCATTTGTGAACGAGGAGAGCTGGTTGCTTTGCGCGTCAATCATACCATAAAGCGTGTTGTACCTTTGATCTTGAATGGTGGAATAAGCCGTAAATTGTTCACCTTGCTCACTGACACGGGAGGTCAAGTAGTAAGGCGCTCATTCATCAAATTTTAATTTTCGATTTGTTAAAGGCGCATAGCCTCAAGCAAATTAGAAACATTTGAGCCTTCATTTCCATCACCCATATCTTCATCTTCACCTTCACCTTCATTCTCTTCACCTCTTTCAACATCCATATCATCCTCATCTTCTCTGTTGAGGTCCGCATTGTTTCCCTTTAGAACAGCTCGGTAGGTTCCTGTGGCTTGATTGTAGAAGAATCCAATCATGTTCAAAGTTTTCTTTATGAACTCTTGGTCGATTGGAATATACATCATTGGAAGACGTTGAGACGTGATATTTACCCTGTTAAGCACCCATTGGATGAATGAGGCATAGCAAAGTGTGGTGCCTCTACCGGATTCCTTCAACTCAAACATCCGCTTTGCGATGAAATGAGGCCAATTTACCGGAATTCTGCTTTTGATCAGCCAAACTAGATATACTTCTTATTGATCAACACGAGAATATCCACCTTGCTTAGGTCGGATGATTCGTGCCACAATCCACTGCAGAATCCTATCAACTATTTTCAGCAAACCTGTAGTAGCAGTCCTTGGAAACAGGTTGCTCTGAACGACATGGTCAGGATGAGGGCGCCTCAACATATTATTCAAGGCAACATTGTAGTCAAACTGAGTCAGCACATTTGTATCAGTTACAGTTACCGCATCATCACTTAGCGGAAACAAACTGACATGCTTCCAGGTATTGTCAGTGATGGCGTATGTAGTAGTGCCCATCAGAAAATTGAAAGAGCTGCCATGGAAGGGTCCTTCCATCCCATTATAGAAAATCCGAACCAAATCCACATTGTAATCATGACTTAATTCTAGAAAAGCACCCAATTTTTGAACTTCAAGCAAATCAATTACCTGTTGTAGATGAAGTCTACGCAGGGTTCCTGTAAACAGCATGAATTGCTTAATGACTTTCCTCTTGCTGAAGTTAGATGAGTAGGATTCAACAAGTTCATCAAGAATTAGAGATAGAGCATTTTCCAGTTCAGGTTGTGGTTGAGAAGAGGAGTCTCCCCGTTTAGCTCTCTTTCTTGAAGATTTGTGGGAAGCCATTGATGAATGATTGAAAGGAGTGTGAGAGAAGTGTAGTTGGAGATTTTAGGGTTTTCTGGTGGAGAGTTCGACGGCGCAGAGAGAAAGAGGAAGAAATGATTTTTGCCTTTAAGCCCTTTTTAAATTTAACCTATTTTTGAAATTATGCGACCGATGCGTCGACCTATGCAGGTCATGCGTCGACGCATTAGCTTCAGATTTTGAAAAAATTTCTTGTGATAGGTCGACACACAGAATGAGTAGGTTGACCTATTCTTGGCATTTTTCAAAAATTGGTTAAACTTAATGTATGTATGCATGAGGATACCAACATATACATAAAACATACACACTTATGAACAAGTAGCAAGTTTACCATGTTGATGCATTATCATGAGAAAAGTTTAAGGTTGAAACAATATTACCTTTACACATGGGAGATAGAGAAATATGCCCTCATATAACTTGAGTAAACACTTCAAACATTTGTGAGAACATAGATGATAATAATGATAATAAATGGAGCATATGCAACTACTTATAGTTGCAACCTATCCGATATATCGAGGACACCAAGTTCCCTACGAATATGAAAGAAAGGCTCGGTAGCTAGTGGTTTTGTAAAGATATCAGCAAGTTGATTTTTGCTATCAACATGCTCAAACACTACATCACCTTTCTCCGCATGATCTCTAAGAAAATGGTGTCGAATTTCTATGTGTTTAGTGCGAGAGTGCAAGACCAGATTTTTGGTTAAATTTATAGCACTTGTGTTATCACAAAAGATGGGAATATGATCAAGCTTGACATTGAAGTCAATTAATTGTTGCTTGAGCCATAAGATTTGAGCACAACAATTACCGGCTGCCACATATTCCGCCTCGGCGGTTGACAAAGCAACGGAAACCTGTTTCTTACTATGCCAACTCACTAAGGAGTTTGAGAAGAAGTGACATGTACCACTAGTGCTTTTCCTATCCAACTTGCACCCGGCAAAGTCGGAATTGAAATACCCAACCAAATAACAGTCACTACCTTTAGAGAATCATGAGCCATGCTTAGTTGTACCAACAAGATACCTAAGTATGCGCTTAACGGCTTTTAAGTGAGACTCCTTAGGACATGATTGGTATCTTGCACACATACAAACACTAAACATAATATCGGGAAGAGAAGCGGTAAGGTAAAGTAGGGAACCGATCATAACTCTATACCTTTTTACATCAACCGGCTTACCATGTTCATCCCGATCAAGATTTACCGCGGTAGGCATAGGAGTGTCAATGGACTTTGACTTTTCCATGTCAAATCATTTGATAAGCTCTTGACAATACTTAGTTTGACTCACAAATGTACCTTCCTTTAGTTGATTGATTTGGAGTCCAAGAAAGTAGTTTAGTTTACCCATCATGCTCATCTCAAATTCTCCCTGCATAAGCTTAGAAAACTCCTTGACAAGAGTCATGTTAGTAGACCCAAAAATAATATCATCAACATACACTTGAACCAATATAGAATGCTTTTCATGTCATTTAATGAATAGGGTGGTATCTACCTTCCCTCTTGAGAAACCTTGATTTATCAAAAAGTAACTAAGTCGCTCGTACCAAGCTCTTGGAGCTTGTTTAAGACCGTACAAGGCACGCTTAAGTTTATAAACATAATCAGGATAATCAACGTTTTCAAAGCCGGGAGGTTGGGATACATAGACCTCTTCATTAATAAATCCATTTAGAAAAGCACTCTTAACATCCATTTGATAAAGCTTAAAGTTTTGTGAACATGCAAATGCAATTAACAAGCGTATTGCCTCGAGTCGGGCGACCGAAGCATAAGTCTCCTCATAATCGATCCCTTCCTCTTGGCTATACCCTTGAGCAACAAGACGAGCCTTGTTGCGAGTAATAATACCGTTTTCGTCTAGTTTGCTCCTAAACACCCATTTAGTGCCAATTACTCGATGGTCTCGCGGAGGAGGGACAAGGTCCCAAACCTCATTTCTCTTAAATTGGTTTAGCTCTTCTTGCATAGCTAAATACCAATGCTCATCGACTAATGCATCTTTGGAGTTTTTAGGCTCAATTTGAGAGACGAAAGAATAATAAAAACAAAATTTACTTATCCTTGACCGTGTTGTTACTCCTTTTGATATGTCTCCTAGAATGTTCTCCATAGGATGGTCCTTAGAAGATTTCCATTCAAGAGGAAGATCACTTTTGTCACTTGGTTTGTCTTCCACTTTATCTTTAGGTGCTTGATCCACTACCTCTTTAATATTCTCGGGTGAGAGGAAATCTTTATCTATCTCAAGCTTAGCATCCGGATCCTTAAGTATACTCTTAGTTGAGATACCTGCACCATTTAGAACACTACCTTTTCCGACAACTTTCGGACAAGACTCATCAAAGGAAACATGTATGGAATCTTCAACAATATGTAACCTTTTGTTGTATACTCTATAAGCTTTACTAGATTGAGTGTATCCTAGAAAGATACCCTCATCCGCTTTTGTATCAAACTTACCAAGATTTTCCTTTCCATTATTTAAAACAAAGCATTTACATCCAAATACGTGAAAGTGGGATATGTTTGGTTTTCTTCCTTTTAAGAGTTCATACGGTGTTTTGTTTAGAATAGGTCGTATCAAGATCCTATTTAAAACATAGCAAGTCGTATTTATGGCATCGGCCCAAAAGTATTTTCGAAGCCCATGTTCATTAATCATAGTCCTCCCAAGTTCTTCCAAAACACGGTTTTTACGTTCCACCACTCCATTTTGTTGTGGAGTTCGTGGTGCGGAGAAGTTATGATTAATGCCATGATTTCCACAAAACTCTTCAAAAAGATGATTTTCAAACTCACCCCCATGATCATTTCGGATGGATACTATGTTAGTATTCAACTTATTTTGAAATAATTTGCCAAATTTCTCAAATGCGGAGAAGGTGTCACTTTTGCTTACTAAGAAAATCGTCCAACAATACCTAGAGAAATCATCAACTATGACAAACCCATAATAGTTTCCACCTAAAATTTTTATTCTAGATGGTCCAAAAAGGTCCATATGAAGAAGTTCAAGAGGTCTCGTTGTAGATACAATGTTTTTAGATTTAAAAGAGATCCTCGTTTGCTTCCCCATTTGGCACGCATCACATAAGTGATCTTTGGAGAACTAAATTTTGGGTGGGCCAACTACTAGGTCTTTTGAGACGATTTTATTAAGCAAATCGAAGTTGACGTGAGCCAAACGTCTATGCCAAAGCCATGAGTCTTCACTCATAGTTGCTAGACATTTGGCCTCGGTCAAAGATACCTCATTTAGGTCAAGCATGTATACATTGTTTACCCTCAGGCCTTTGAACACATCATCTTTCTTGTCATCATTTCTAATTGTGCAACTTTCTTTTGAAAACGATACCGAGTATCCTTTGTCGCACAATTGACTGATGCTAATAAGATTGTGTTTAAGGCCCTCAACTAGAAGGACGTCAGAGATAGTAGTAGAAGAGGGATTACCTACACTACCTTTACCGAGTATTGCACCCTTGTTGTTATCACCATAGGTCACAAATCCTTTCTTCTTAGCCACAAAGTCATAGAATAAGGATAAGTCACCCGTCATATGTCTTGAGCATCCTCTATCTAGAAACCATCTTTTCTCGGATGGCTCAAGACATTGCACAATCTTTTTCTTCATTTGATGTGCCATGAGACATAAGTTGATGGTTTCCTCTTCATCGCTTGAGCTTTCTTTTCTAGATGAGTCACTATCACTTTTCCAAGTGATATAGGATCTTCTCCCTTTTGTTTGCTTCTTTTGAGGTTTGCTCTTTGCCTTATCTTTCTTAAGCGAAGGGCAATCCGGCTTGTAGTGACCCGGTTTACCACAATTGTAACAAGATCCTCTAGGTTTAGTCTTCTTATACTCATCTTGCTTGTTAGGCTTTGATTGACGTCTATAGTCGACTAGATTGTTGTCCGAGTGTTTGATTTCATTCTTTCGGAGATATTTATTGTACCTTCTTACGAACAACCCCATATCTTCATCCGGACTATCATCTTCGTCACTAGATTCACTATCACACGTATCTTTGGTGGATGACTAAGAACTTGAAGCCTTTAGAGCAATAGATTTCTTTTCGATGTCCTTTGACTTCTCTTTCTTTTCTTTCTTTTCGAGCTTGTTTAGGTTCATGAGATCTTGCTCATGTTCTTCAAGCTTTCCAAATAGAGCCGTGAGATCCAACGTAGAGAGGTCGTTGGCTTCTTTGATTGTCGCGACCTTAGGTTTCCATTCCCTACTAAGAGCTCGTTTGGCCCAACTTTTTTAAGTCTTAAAAGTTACTTTAAAGTTAAAGTTAAAAATAAGAGCTTTTAAAATAAAGTTAAAGTTGTTTGGTTATGATTATTTTTTAAACTTTAAAATTATTTTTAATTTAAAATTTGTTTCGTAATATATATATATATATATATATATATATATATATATATATATATATATATATATATATATATATATATATATATATGAGACATGGTCAAATGACATCAATGTATCAAATTTAGTAACTTGACACCTCTGATAACTCTTTACCACATATCTTTATAACAAAATTCACCATTAGAATGAAAATTATTATGATATAGATCATGTGTATAAAATTTAATATCAATCGGAGATCGTTTGATATATGTACGAGATGTATAAAAACTAACATCTTAAAAAATTTCAACAAAACCGTTAATATTGATTATTCTCTTTAACATATCAAATAATTTCTGATTGATGTTAAATTTTATAGACATGATATATATGATGTTAGATTTGAATCCAACGGTGAATTTTGTTATATGGATATGCAGTAAAGAGTTATCGAATGTGTCATTTTACTAAGTTTGACATTTTAGTGTCATTTGATCCTGACCTCATATATATATATATATATATATATATATATATATATATATATATATATATATATATATATATATATATATATATATATATATATATATATATACACACACACTACGTATTGATTAATTGTTGTATTAACATATATATAATTTAGTGTATAATATAAGAAATTAATAATATTATTACTGAAAATCATTATACAATAAAAAAAGATATAATATACAAAATGAATAAAAATTAAAAATTCCTAGTATCTACAAAAATGATAATGTAAACAGAAGAAGAAGAATAAATAAAATATAACTCTATGTTATGAACCATAGAAAAAATTGAAAAACGTGACATTTTTTTAAAGAAAAGTGTCTTCAATGGGATTCGAACCGCGACCACATGTTTTAAGCTCCAAAAAAGTTGGTTTCAACTCCTGTTTTACAAGCTCCTTTTATTCAATTTTTTGTCTTTAAAAAAAAGCTACTTTTTTTCATAAGAGCTTCATAAAAAATGTGTTTGGCCCTCCATCTACTTATAAGGAGAAGAAAAATAGATAAAAAGTTGGGCCAAACAGTCTCTAAGACATCTCAAAACTTTGTTAGTAGCTACGGCATTGGGAGTAATATGTCCCAAAGTGTGTAAACGATTGATAATATGAGAAAATCTCTTTTGCATTTCCACAATGGTTTCACCTTGCTTCATGTGAAAGAGATCAAACTCTTGCGTCAAGGTATTGATTCTAGCTAGCTTAACATCATTAGTTCCTTCATGGGCGACTTGTAATGCATCCCACATTGCCTTTGCCGTTTGGCAATGCGATACACGAAAGTACTCATCAACCCCTAAGGAAGCTATAATCATGTTTCTAACTTTCCAATCATACCCGTAATTCTTTTCATCTTTTTCATCCCATGGTGCTTGAGGTTTAGGTCTGGTAACGCCTGCATTGTTGGTTATGGTGATAGCCATAGGACCATTGACGATGACATCCCAGATTTTTCTATCAACGGAGTTGATATGAATGCACATACAGTCTTTCCAATAACTATAATTTTCTCCGGTGAAAACAGACGCTTTATTATACGCCCCTTTTTTACCGTTCTCCATTTTCTAAAAAGTTATATACCAAGCACTAGATGAACCGGCGCTCATGATACCACTTGTTAGACGATAGGGATGGTCTAGAGGGGGTGAATAGACCACCTTTTTTCGACTTAAGAAAATTCTAGCTTTTGAAATGTGACTTCCCTGAATCACTTAATCGTCTCCGAACGATCGAGTTATCGGGGACCAGATATGTGCACTAAACCAAACGGATGAAAACGGCGAATTATGAATTACGTTTTAACGAATTTATCAATTAAGTCGAATACGCACTTAATAAAGTATTACTCACAAAGAACTGTTATACCAAAATTTGACCAAAAATTGAATGAGTAATTTTATCGAACACTTGGTGATCGATCTTCACCAAACTTCAATTTTTGCTCAACAATGGATATTTAACAAAAATGAATATTGAAAAGATAAAAGTAAGAACGATAAAGAACACGGGATTTGTTAAGGCAGTTCCTCTATCGTCCTCACAGGAGTACGTCTGCCCCTAATTTCAAATGAAATTAGGAAAGTTTTATTTGATTGCAAAATGTTTAACAAGGATAGAATTTACCAATCACCAACTACACACATGCAGTAAAATTGAATACAATTCTTTCCTCCCCTTGATTCAAGATGAATCAAGTCAATGTCAATGATCTTCACCGATCAAGACCCCGATCCTTCCTTTTCAATCCTCCGGTTGTAGCAAATTTGATGAGTGAATCTTCAATCCCTCAATTCCTTATGCTCGGCTGAATTGATTACCAAAGCGAAGCGATCGTCAAAAACCTTCGAATCAAACCTTTGATGTAGAAGGAAAAACCCTAAGGTTTTATACAAGAAACACCCTCAACAATCTTCACTCGAACAAGACCAATGTCTACCGCCGAACCTTATCAATGCACGTTCCTTACTTAGATCGAAAAAGATGATTATGTGTGATTTTCGATCAATAAGCGAAAGGTTGAAGATGAGAAGAAGCTTGAGTATATCTTTCACGTTTCTTGTTAATTTGCTTGAGAATGATCAATTTGATATATATACCACACCCCTTGCATTAGCCAATTAAACACAGCAAAAAACCAGTAAAAGTAGCGATAGGTCGACCTACCCCACTGCATAGGTCAACCTGTTGAATTTCTGCACTTGTTTTTGGACCAAGCATGAAACATGCGTTGACCTGAAGGGTCGGCGTGCGCATACCTGAGGTTTCCTCAAAATGCCATGCGTCGACCTGAGCTATCAATGCGTTGACGCATTCTGTTCATACACTGAATCCTTAAGTCACCAGATAGGATGCGTCGACCTGAAGGGTCGGCGTGCGCATACCCGAGGTTCCCTCAAAATGCCATGCGTCGATCTGAGGAGGCAATGCGTCGACGCATTCTCCCTTAACATGGATTTTTTCACAAGTGATAACAGTAGGTCGACCTATTGTGCTGGTGTGTTGACCTATTGAGATCTTTTAGCCAAAATTGTTTTTCTTTGTTGCATCCACTTGATTTCTTTATTTCCACATCAATTGTTTCAAGTTCACAATGTTTTAACATCATGAAAACACACGTTTGCCCTCACAAGGGACAATTCCAAATAAGTGGGACACAACTTTTGATTCTAGCCAATTATTCATTACCCCCATGTATAACCTTAAGACTATTAAAACCAAATATTTCTTCAAAGGTGTTGTTGTTTATAATCTTAAGGCTTCGATCAACATGAACTCGGCTAGCGTCAATATAGGAAATGGTACTCATGTTTCACCCACTATCGTTATTCTCATGAATGATTGGTTATCATTACTCCCTGTATTATATATTATACTTGAGGTCAAAATATTGCACCAATTTTATTGGGTTAAGAGGCAAAAAGTGTCAATGAAAAATGATCAACATATGCAATCAATGTTTAGAAAAAGATGGGGAACAAGTGAAGGCTTGATGATATCTATCGTTACTCATAAAAATGCAGCCCAGTGTAAGTCAATTTGTGAAACTTATGTTCAAACACACAGAAGATCTTCTTAAAGATTTAGATAAAGAACTTTCAAGTGATTTTGAGAAAGATATGTTGTTGTGGACCTTGGATCCTGCTTAGCTTGATGGCTTTTTCTTTAACCAAGCAACTAAAAAAAAGACTTCAAACAACTCTATCATTATGGAAATTGCCTCCACAAGATCTCCACTTGAATTTAGTAAGGTAAATTTCGTTACAAGGCAACTCCAAATTCTGTTTATAGAAGGTACACGTTCAGCTACAAAAAAAATTTAATCCATTATTGTTATTTTTTTCTTCCTAATTCTAAGTAAAGTGATTAATACAATGGAGCTTTTGTACACTGAGTTTGTGTCATTGATGAAGTTAGAGTTGATGATTAAAACCTTGTTTCAATTATCACTATATGGATATCTCTCTGGGCTACGATTGGTAATATTATCAATGAGATTGAAAATATGATTTTGTGGATCAGAGAAAATGACAGGAAATTATTGGTGGCACGAGTGAGCATTGTCCGTGTTGTTCAATTAATGAGGACATCATATATTTTCTCTTTTGGAGTTATAATATGAATGTTTGTTGTCACCCAATATGAATTTATCCTCTAGTAACTCCCAAAAATGATCTTTGGCCATATGTTATTTTGCTGCAACTTCCACAAATGGTCACCACTCATTCAAGTGTTAACTATATTCATTTGAAAGGTTTGGGTTGTTATAAACCTGTTTGTAACTTTGACAAATGGAATTATACAAGTCCATTCAATTTTGTTGGTTTCTTTGAGTTCAAGCTTACGAAAATCTCAAGCTTAACAGATAAAGCAGGCAAGATGTTTCTTCAATGGAAGAAATGGAGAGATACTATGGTTCCTAATGGGTTTATTCTAAATTCTGCAGTTCCTCGTGAATTGGAGACTAGAAAGATCTTTTTTCGTGGTTTGTTTGAAGATAAATTTTCTGTTATGATTGTTAAATTTAAGTAATGGGATCCTGGAAGCAAAATTATTCTAGTATTATATTTACAACCTTGAGGACAATGTTGATTTTTAAGAGCTGAGTAATGATAGTGCATGGAATCATTTCGATTTAAATAGAATGAGGAGTAAGATGTGTAGTATTTTGTTTTGGGTTAGGCCCTTATTCTAATTGTTGTTTATTTGAGTTTTAGGTTTTTTATCTTACTATTCATTATTGCTAATATATATATATATATATATATATATATATATATATATATATATATATATATATATATATATATATATATATATATATATATATATATATATATATATATATATATATATATATATATATATATACTCATTGAGAAATTGGGATGGGAGTTTCTTAGTTCACCCTTATGGGTTCTTAGGGACCCTTGACAAAATTCTCGTAATACCCCATTAATTCGGATATGCATATTTGAACTCACCACATTTCAGTTTTTTATCGAATAGTTCGGAGATGCATATCCAAAGGCATCAAATAGTAGCTTTCAAACACATATCCAAAATAGACACTGACTACCAAACAAAAACCTTAAAATGAAAGCAACTTAACATAGATTTAACATAGATAGTCGAAATTACATAGATAGTGGAACAAAAATTTAACATTACATATTATTATAAACGGGTAGCTGAGAACGTTGCAACATTTTTATAACACCTTTGAAACTTTGCATCGACTTCAATCGGACCCTTGAAAGAGTATCAGTGAAAAGTACTCCACATAACCTTTAAATCGTCATTCGTCTTCAATGCAAACTTGGTGAACTTTATATTTCCTTCAGTGCCAAGTGAGGGTGAACGATACTCGAACTTGACCACCTTTTGATTTTTTGGATATTATAGGAGAGAATTCAGTATGGTAATCAGCTCGGCGAGAGGCATGTCCTTGGAAAACCTAAATTGAAGTGGCGACATCTCACCATCGAAGTAGACAAAAGCAATGTGAGGATATGTTTGTCTCATCTCTGTTTGTGGTGTGTGATGTTGGAGAAATGGTTTGGAGACCCTATTTATAGAAGATTTGGAGCAATTTGGACTCAATAATTCTTATCTTGCCACCAGGGTATGTTTCGGATATTAACCTCTGAACTCACCTTTTTTTTACAAAAAATAGGAGGTTTTGGGATCGGCATATCCAAAATAATCCTTATTGTATTTTATTAAAAAATAATGTTATTTCTAATATGCATATTCAAATGAACACCTTGAAAATTGATTCGAAGATGCATCTGAATGGCATTTTCAAGATTTTAGAGGTTTATTTCACCCATATAATGATGTATTGAGAAATTCCAAATTGAGAAATGACAATCAAATGAAATCAAAAATTATTTTGTCTTTATTGTCTTATTAATTTTAGAGCTTTTAATAGTTTTATTAGGGTTCTTGAATTAGCATCCTAACAAATAGACACTTTTTCTTGCACAATGTTAATCACTCCATGTTTGATTAGTTGGTCCTTTGTAGGCATTCTATGCATATCCACCCAAACACCTCAATTTTTTATGGAACATTGATTTGCCACTGCATTATGTTGGCATACTACATGTTTGGACTTAACAGACAGACTACCCTTGTTTCATCTTCTTCATGTATCCATCACCCCCTTTGTTTCATCTTCTTCATGTATCTATCCCTCACCCTTTATTTCATCTTCATGTATCTATACATCACCCTTTGTTTCATCTTGTTCATGTGTCCAACACTAGGGGTGATCAAAACCAAACCAACCCAATATAAAACCGCAAACCAAACCAAACCAAACCGAAACCGCAAAAAACCGCATTTGGTTCGGATTAGTTTGGGTCATCTTTTAACAAAACCGCATGGTTCGGTTTGGTTTGCGGTTTGTATTTTATAAACCGAACCAAACCGAATCAAACCGCATTATGTTACAACCTAACTTTTACTTAACTCACATCCAACCCAAACTTAAATCTATAATACCTTAACCTTATGATTACGAACAATTTTCTCATCCTTACACATGATTTTAGTCCCGATCTTCTCAAATCTCTAATAGCATTATCGCTTCTTCTTTGCCACATACATCTTCCCTCTTTTTCTATAATCTTTACTCTCTTATATTCGTTCTTTTTCACCTTCTCATTTTTATGCAAATGTTCCCTACTTTAGTTTCATTTTTATCGCACATTTTCTTCTCTAATCTCTCAACTCTTTTGTTTTTTCTTTTTCACATTCACTAATCTCTCGTATCTTCTATTTTTTTGTTTCATTCTAATAATTTTTATATTATTTTATACTATTATTTTATGTTTATTATTCCACTTTTGTCTAATTTAATTTTTACATATTAAATAGAAAGTTATTGTCAAAACATGACGGATTTTGTTGTTATTTGATAGTGTATGAATGTCTAAATACAAAGTTATGTTATCATCTATATGTATATGAATGGTTCAATAAAATATTTCTAAAAAACCGAACCAACCGCACCGAACCAAACCGCATTAGGTTGGTTTAGTTTGGTTCGGATTTTTTTTAAAAGCCAACCGAACCAAACCAAACCGCACGATTTTTTCTCTTGCGGTTCGGATGATTTTTTTCGTCAAAACCGCCCAAACCGCACCGCGATCACCCCTATCCAACACAACAGACTTCCCTCTGTTTCAACTTCATGTATCCATCACAAACAGAATTTTCCATTTGGCTCGATCTTTATAACAACCTATATGCGGTTCCAGGACCAATTCAAGTATGTCATCACTCATCTCATTCACAATCCCATTTTTTTGTTGTTACATAAGAATATTAAATATTCTATACTTCGATGAAAGTTATCAATATTATACGGCATGGACATCTATGTGAGACTGATATATTTAGTTTTATCGAGGTTGTCGTTGCAAAACATTGTTCAATGTTAATTAACTGACTTATGTTTCTGTCAAAAATGAGAAGCGCTTGCTACCAGAATCTTTACATTGAAATCTTAAAAAAAATTAACAAATGTTCAATTATCTGAACAAGGTTGTAAGTGACTAATAGGATTAAAAAAAACAGATACAGTAATTCATTCAACCAAATTTTTTAAATGTGACAAAGTTGAAAAACAAAATAATTGAATAAAAATAATATAACATGGAACATAAAATAAAGCAAAACTAAATACATATAATAATAAGCTAGGAAGAAATGTACCATTAAAAGTCATTCATTCAACCATATTTTCAAATCATTTCCACAATACCCAAAATACTACACTTGAGAGAAATTCTAAGGATAAGCATAATAATAATCAACAACCCAAAAACTAATCTCAGAAATCTCTTGTCTTTTAAAGACATAGTTAATACAACTTTAATTCTAACAATAAAACTAAACAGTTAACTACGGTCAGATCATCTTCACATCGAACAGTCATCAAGCCTCCACCTCAGCATCCTTCTTCAAAGGAGAGCTAATCTGCCAAACGTAACCGTATGGATCGGCCACCTTCCCCACGCGCCCCTCACCAGCCGCGCCTTCAATGTCCACAGTCGCTCCACCTTTCACCGCCTTCGCTATGGCACCTTCAACATCCTCAGTCTCCAAAGCAAAAACGATACCGTTTCCACCACTCTTGGCACTACTAAGTAAATAAGAAATAAAAAATAATTAAAAATGAAAAGGATAAATAAAGCTGAAAAGGACTAAAAAATAAAGCAGAATAAAAACAAAATACAAATATCATAGAAACTATAGTACAAACAAAATAGCAGAGGAATGTAGAGTTAAAAATACCAAAATCTAAGTTCTCAATAAAATAATAATTATCCAAAACAGATCAGATACATAAGAAAATATAAACAAAAATAACAGAAAAAGCAGAAAAAATATATATAATATGTAAATACAGCAAAATGAAAGAAAACAGGTAAGAAATTAGAAAATGCCGTTAGATTTATAGATCTAGAGGGAAAATGAGAAAAAAAGTAAGAAAAGAGACTCACGGTGTAGCGGAATCATCAACGCTATCAGCAACAAGGAACGTAGAGCCAGCGATCTTGAGTTCAGCGGAGAGAACATGAGGAATCTCTTGATCAGCCTTGCGCTTAGGGTTCAGAGTGCGCGAAACCTCTTCAGCACCAAACACGTTCTTGTAGAACGTTACAGCGTCGTTAGCCTTTGGAGCTTCAACGAAGAGCTGAGGCTTGAGAGCAGCGAAGGAAACCGTAGGGGAAGCGGTTTCGGAAGCACCGTTTTGAGCATCTTGTTGAGCCATGGAAGCTGAAAATGAAGAGAGAATTCGAAAA
This sequence comes from Vicia villosa, assembly GCF_029867415.1. NCBI lineage: Eukaryota > Viridiplantae > Streptophyta > Magnoliopsida > Fabales > Fabaceae > Vicia > Vicia villosa. The sequence goes on from NW_026705004.1 coordinate 569,865, forward strand.
CCCTAAGAGAGAGAAAATAGTGAAATGCAAAGAAAGTGAATGAGAGTGGTTGTGGTGGGACAGTGGTTTTATAGAGGTTGGAAGCGGGGGAAGGGAAACGTTGGAGGGTAAAATGGGGAATGTGGAAAAAGTTAGAGTTGTTAGAAGAACATTATTACTTTTTTTTCTATATAACTTTTGAAAAGGAAAGGAGGAATATTGGAAGAATTCGAATCGCTTTGTCTTAATTCAAATTAAATAATAGTATTATACACACTATGCAATTTATTAGTTGTACTGTTTTAGAGACTTTTATGAGGTTTTAATCCTTTTATTGTAACTTGTATAAGACTCTTTTAAATTTAATAATGCAACTATTTTAAATTGTTTCTTTTATTTAAAGAATTCTAGTATTTTATTTGATTTTAAATAAAAGAGTATTTGGATGCAAGGAGATTGATTCCAAAAAAATAGACATTAGAAACAGTAGTCAATATTAAAAGAGGGCTATTTGTAACAAACCAAATATTACAAGTATATCAAATTTGAAGTTATATTAAAGTGTTATCATAAAAATTATTTTTGATAAAAAAATTTTAAAATATATAATTTTTATTATAGTAAAAATTTTAGAAATGAATATCTAATCTATTATATATCAAAATTATTCTTTTAATGTATAATACAAAAATTGAAAAAAATTATATTTTTATAAAGTCATAAAAATTATTTTTAAAAATACAAAATAAAATTACTTTTTCTAATCTATAACTAATATATTTTATGGTATCAATAAAATATCAGTAGTTCTTTCAATATTATATTGTTCCGGTCAAATAAATATTCTTTTCATTTAAAACAAATATTTTAATAAATTGATCTTTTAAAAAGTTAAATAAGTATATTCTTTTAGTCTATAAACTTTTACATTATTTAAAAAAAAACAAATGGTTTATTTAAAAAAATGAATTATTCATTGTTTATATATGTTAAGGAAATAAAATTTTTTTTTAACTGAATAGGGTATTAGTCTAAAAATATATTAAAAAGTGAGAATAGGTAAAAAAAATGAGGGGGATATAAAGCCGAAACCTCAAACCTATCTAATTTTAAAATTAGGTAAACCTAGTATGTTTCTATGGAAATTTGACTCAACCGCTAAAAGAACATCATTCCACCAAGTAAAATTAGAGAGACTTAAGTCTATGTTAGCCAACTTATCTGTACAATGGTTTCCTTCCCTATAAATATGAGTAGCCAAAAAATTGAAACTAAGAAGCTTCTGCATACAGTTTTCCCATCTATTCCTAATCTTTCAAGGCACAACAGATGATTTACTGAACGCCAAAAAAACTAATTTAGAATCGGTTTCTAACCAAAGATTTGACTAATTTCGAATCACCGCCTGCTCAATGGTCAAAATAGCTCCCATGAGCTCAGCAAAAGCGCATTCTCTTGACCCAAGGAACACCCAAAACTACCAAGATGCTCCCCCAAGTGATTATGAAACATACCCCCACAAGCAGCTAACATTGGAACTCCGATGGAAGCGTCGTCAATGTTAACTTTCCACCAACCCCCGATGGGGGTAGACCATAAAACCTCGATACAAACCTGAGGCTTTGGGTTGCTGATGCTGATAGAGAAATTCTTCAAGACCGCAACGAAGAGCCGGAAGTGGGATTCCTGGCCAATCTAGTAAGAGAAATAATGGATGAGCAAGACGACCTCCAATGAATATTCTTACTTTGAAACCTTACAGAGTTTCTAACTAGCCATATACAATTAATCACTGCGATACAAGAGGCAATATGCGTAACTTTGCATTATTTAGAGCCTCTATACTTCATCACTGTGACAACCCTTTTTTTATAGTATTTATTTTATTATAATATTTTATACTCTTTGGTGTGTTAATTAATCATTTAATCGTTATGAGATTTAATTATTAATTTAATTAATTAAACTCGAGTACAATTGTGTTTAATAGAATTAATTAAGTTATTAGAGAGTTAGATTAATTGGGCCTATTTATTGGAGTGATAAGCAATTAGGGGGTGTTATTAATTTTAAAGCCCAATATAATAAATAAGATAGTAAGAGAGGAAAAAAGGGGTAGAAGCATCATTAGTTCATTTTGCTGGTTTTTGAAGAAATAGAAGTGGAGGAGAGGAACAAGAAGAGGAACTAGGGTTTTGGAGGAGAAATCAAGAGGTAAGGGGGAGAATCCCTAATCATTGTGGGCTAGTATAACGGGGTAATTGGTAGATTAACATTATTATTATCCATAGTTGGAATTATAAAATATGTATTTTACTTCTATTTAGTATATTTGGATCTGGTGAAAAATTGGAAATTTGAAAGAAAAAAACAAAGCTAATGGCGGAATAATATACTGTGTTCGTATAGCTTTGAAAATGTATAGCCATTGTATGCTGTTCGCGGTCCGTCATCCCTTCGCTACTGTTTCTATATATGAAAACATGAACCAACATTTTATTTTATGAGTATGTTGTTGTCCACTAGCTATTAGTCAAAGAAAAACCGCCTGTTCCTTTTTGTGTACCTCACCCATTTCCTTGGCTATGAGTGATTGGCTAGTAGGTAGATAAACACTGACCACATCATAATTAATGGAAATGTCGCTTACTGTAGCATTTTGTTTTAAATTAGAAACAAGTCCATGAGCTCCACACTGTAGCGACATCAATGACAAGTGGTTGTTATGGCTACATGCTTTAGTGTATTTTACATGGAAATGAATTAATGTCTTCTGTCTTTTCTATACCATGTTCCGGATTTTGTTTAGAAGAGGATATATATATATATATATATAGGGATGTATAACCTGGCCATGTTTGGTTGCTTTATGATGAGTGTCTGTTCCTTGATAAAACGTGAGGGATATATACATACAGGAATCTATAAACGCTTGGTGTTCATACTGTTCATGGACCAAGAGGAGTGTGAATATACCACACACCTTGATAAAAACGTGAGGGATATATACATACACATCTTAATTAATAAATATGAGATGATATTATACTTGAGTACTAGAATGTATAATTGGTAGACTTTATAGATTAATTGGTAAATAATTATGGTTTAGTGAAATGGAGTGCTATATTAAAATAGTAGATTCCCAATAAAAATGACACATGAATATATTTCTATTATTGTTCTAAGGTGGAATCTTTTATGAATCATTAAGTAACATATATCCTAATGGCTAATGGTTTAATATGAAGATGAGCAAATCCTATATAATTGACAAGTTGTGAGTTAGCATGTGATAGTGTTAATTACTAGTGTTAATTGGAATGGTGGAATTGGAATTGTATGTCGATTATTATATGTGAATAATGCTTATGTAATGAGAATGTGGTGTACAATATTGTGGATAATTCATAGAGTGGATTATTGTGATATGCTAAATATTAAGATGGTAGAGATGATCTTAATTGCATATGTTTGTTAACATTGTACATACATTCATATCATGGTGTGCCTTGAAACAAAGGTGTTTTGCTTTGAAACAAAAGCGAGGCTTAGATTCTAAAGTGAATCGAAAGCGGTAAACTTTATGTTTACGTTTGGTGGGCTTTGGTCTTGTCCGGATCGGAAGCGTGGCTTGGATTATAGATATTGAATCGGAAAGCGATGAAACTTTAGGTTCACAATTCGGTACCACATGCATAGCGTCACATATCTTCATTGAGTCACATTAAAATTATGCGATAATTGAGTATGTGAAATTGATATAGTTGTGATATGTGTGTGAGTTGATAATTGAGACGAGTGAAGTTTGAGCACATACTTGATGAAATGTGTGAATATGTGATAACTACGATTGTGTACTTAATTCGAGAACATAATAGTAGAATTGAAATATTATACTATTTTAGCTTATTGTATACTCGATAACATGTGAAATATGGGTTGATTATTATTATCTACATGATTATACATAATACGATTAATGATTTGAAGTATTGATTTAACCATTGTATTCTGTTATACTTTCTTCATAATGGTTCGTATTCTCACCCTTCTGTTTTAATGTTGCCTTCGTTGGCGACATGCAGGTTCTGGAGTTTAGTAGCCGCGTGTGCCTAGCCGGAGGTTCTTCCTTGGTTATTGGAGACTAGGTAGTGAGTCGATGCTCTGGTCATGTAACACAGGGTAGACTAGGTGTATTGAACTCATGTTATATTTGCGTATGTATTATGCTATGACTTGTGAACTTATTTATTGGTTACATGTCTTTTGAAAGGCTTACAAGCCAAACCTTTTGATTATGTTTTATGTTGAATTGAGACTATTAGTCGATGTATGATCATGGTATGGGACATGAATCATTATGAATCACATGAGTAACATATTTTTCGCTGTGAATGCATATCCAGGTTAATTTGCGATTTTATATTGAGTGTTATTAAAATGACCAGGAGTATTGTGCTGTGTAGATAAATGCTGCTAGTTTTTTTAAGGTTTTTAGTTCTTCTAAAAGCATCGATGTGACGCCCTTTTGAATTATATGCATGTTATTCTCTGATTATATGTTAAATATTTTGGGGTATAAAAAGGGGTGTTACATTAGTGGTATCAGAGCATGGTCGACCAGTTGGTCAATAGTAGTTAATGTTTTCTTATCTTGTTGTATTTGATTTGTGTATCTGACACGATCGATACTGTTTGTCTGGTTGTTTGGTTGTCTAGGACGATGGTTGCAGGCAGGAATGATGATGCTATTGCTGAGGCATTGGCGATGTTGGCTGGTGCTATTGGTCAGATCCCTCCAGCGAATGCGGGTAACCGGAACGGGGATGATGATGAGTATCGTGCTTTAGGGAGATTCCAGAGGAACAATCCTCCTGTCTTTTAAGGTGAACATGAACCTGATAAAGCTCAAGCTTGGCTGAAGGCGATTGAGAAAATCTTCAGAGTTATGAACTGTACTGATGCTCAGAGAGTGCAGTTTGGCACTCATATGCTAGAGAAGGAAGCTGAAGATTGGTGGAACAACACTCTTCAGAGGTTTGAAGAAGATGGCATTGAGGTTACTTGGGATCTTTTCCGTGATGTCTTCTTGGAGAACTATTTTCCAGAAGATTGTCGTGGGAAGAAAGAGGTGAAGTTCCTTGAGTTGAAGCAAGGAAATGGTACTGTTGCTGTTTATGCTGCTAAATTTCAGGAGCTTATTAAGTATTGTCCCCACTATAATACTGCTAATGCTGAGAGATCTAAATGTTTGAAGTTTGTGAATGGCTTGAGACATGATATCAAGAAGGCTATTGGTTACCATCAGATTACCCGTTTTACTGAATTGATTGACAAGAGTCGGATTTATGATGAGGATAGTAGAGAGAGTGCCTCTATCTACAAGAGTTTGAAAGGAAAGAATCAGGATCGTGGGAAACCGTATGATGACAAGAGGAAACAAGCTGGTTTTGGCAAGAAGCCAAGTTCGGGAGGATCTTCTACTTCACCTAAGTGTTTCAAATGTGGTGTTGAGGGTCATAAAGCTGCGGAGTGCAAGAAAGAGGTTACTACTTGTTTCAAGTGTGGCAAGTATGGTCACATAGCTACTAACTGTAGAGGTGGTTCGAATGTGACTTGTTTCAACTGTGGAGAGAAAGGCCACGTTAGTATAAAATGTGACAAGCCAAAGAAGGAGCAAGCAAAAGGAAAAGTGTTCGCAGTGCCTGGTGCGGGAGCCACTGCTGATGAGAGGCTAATTCAAGGTACGTGCTTCATTAATGGTACACCTTTGGTTGCTATTATTGATACTGGTGCGACACATTCTTTCATTTCCTTGGATTGTGCTAGAAGATTGAATCTTGTATTATCTGATATGCGTAGAAGTATGGTTATTGATACACCTGCTATGGGTTCTGTTTCTACTTCTTATGTATGTCTGAATTGTCCATTGAGTATCTTCGGTAGGGATTTCGGGATCGATTTAGTTTGTCTTCCTTTAGAACAACTTGATGTGATTTTGGGTATGAATTGGTTGGAATTTAATCGTGTGTATATCAACTGTTTTGATAAGACAATCATCTTTCCTGATAACTGTATTAAAGAAGATTTATTCTTGTCCGCTAAGCAAGTCGACGAATCAGTTCAAGGTGGATCTGAATTGTTTATATTGTTAGCAATCTTAGATGTGCGCGAAAAGAGAACCATTGAGGATTTGCCTATAGTTTGTGAATTTGCGGAGGTATTTCCTGATGATATAATTGATTTACCACCAGAACGAGAAGTTGAGTTTTCAATTGATTTAGTTCCTGGAACTAGTTCTGTGTCGATGGCTCCATATAGGATGTCCGCTTCTGAGCTGAAAGAGTTGAAAAGTCAACTTGAAGAGTTGCTTGAGAAGAGATTTATTCGTCCTAGTGTATCGCCGTGGGGTGCACCTGTTCTATTGGTCAAGAAGAAAGAAGGTTCAATGAGATTATGTGTTGATTATAGACAATTGAACAAAGTGACGATTAAGAACCGATATCCACTTCCGAGAATTGATGACTTGATGGATCAGTTGGTTGGAGCATGTGTGTTTAGCAAGATTGATTTGAGTTCTGGTTATCATCAGATTCGCGTTAGAGATGAGGATATTCAAAAAACTACTTTTCGGACGAGATATGGTCATTACGAATATTCTGTGATGTCGTTTGGTGTGACTAATGCACCTGGTGTGTTCATGGAATATATGAATAGGATCTTTCATGACTACCTGGATAAGTTTGTTGTGGTATTCATTGATGACATATTGATTTACTCTAAGAGTGAGGAGGAGCATGCTGGGCATTTGAGGGTTGTTTTGTTCGTGTTGAAAGAGAAGAAGTTGTTTGCTAAGTTATCTAAATGTGAATTTTGGTTAAGTGAAGTAAGCTTTCTTGGGCATGTGATTTCAAGTGGAGGCATTTATGTTGATGCTTCGAAGATAGAAGCTGTATCCCAATGGGAAGCTCCTAAGTCTGTTGCTGAGATTAGAAGTTTTCTGGGATTGGCTGGCTATTACAGGAAGTTCATTGAGGGGTTTTCGAAGTTGTCATTACCGTTGACGCAGTTGACTAGAAAGGGTCAAGCCTTTATTTGGACTTCGCAATGTGAAGAGAATTTCCAAGAACTTAAGAGAAGATTGACTTCTGCTCCCATTTTGATTTTACCGGACCCGTTAGAACCTTTTGTGGTTTACTGTGATGCTTCTTTGTTGGGATTGGGAGGTGTTTTAATGCAAAAGGGACAAGTTGTAGCTTATGCTTCAAGGCAACTCAAAATTCATGAGAGGAATTATCCTACGCATGATTTGGAGTTGGCAGCTGTGGTGTTTGTGTTAAAGCTTTGGAGACATTACTTGTTTGGATCAAGATTTGATGTGTTTAGTGATCACAAGAGCTTGAAGTACTTGTTCGATCAGAAGGAGTTGAATATGAGACAAAGAAGATGGTTGGAGTTCTTGAAGGACTACGATTTTGGTTTAAATTATCATCCTGGTAAAGCGAATGTTGTAGCCGATGCATTGAGTAGGAAGTCATTGCACATGTCTATGTTGATGGTTCGAGAGTTTGAATTGTTGGAACAATTTAGAGACTTGAGTTTGTTATGCGAAGAGACTTCTAGTGGTGTAAAGCTTGGTATGTTGAAGCTTACTAGTGGTATTTTGGATGAGATTCGAGAGGGACAGAAATCTGATTTGAGTTTGGTTGATCGATTCACATTGATTAATCAAGGAAGAGGTGGTGACTTTCGGATTGATGAGAATGGTATTATGAAGTGTCGTAATCGGGTTTGTGTTCCAGATGTTACGGACTTGAGAAAGAGGATTCTTGAGGAAGGACATAGAAGTGGTTTGAGTATTCATCCTGGTGCTACTAAAATGTATCAAGACCTGAGGAAAATATTTTTGTGGCAAGGTATGAAGAAGGACATAGCGGAATTTGTGTATTCTTGTTTGACTTGTCAAAAGTCAAAGATTGAACATCAAAAACCGTCTGGTTTGATGCAACCGCTATCTATTCCCGAGTGGAAGTGGGATAGTATCTCTATGGATTTTGTTTCAGGTTTGCCGGGGACATCGAGTAATTGTGAGGCAATTTGGGTCATTGTGGATAGATTGACTAAATGTGCTCATTTTATTCCAATGAGAATGGATTATTCGATGGAGAGACTTGCTAAGTTATACATTGAGAAGATTGTGTGCTTACATGGTATTCCATCGAGTATTGTTTCGGATAGAGATCCGAGGTTTACTTCGAGATTTTGGGAAGGTTTGCAAAGCGCATTGGGTACGAAGTTGCGTTTGAGCTCAGCGTATCATCCGCAAACTGATGGTCAAACGGAGAGGACTGTTCAGTCACTTGAAGATCTTTTAAGGTCATGTGTTTTGGAACAAGGAGGAAATTGGGATAGTTTCTTGCCTTTGATCGAGTTTACTTATAACAACAGTTTCCATTCAAGTATTGGAATGGCATCTTTCGAAGCGCTTTATGGTAGGAGGTGTAGATTTCCTTTGTGTTGGTATGAGTCGGGAGAGAGTGCCGTGGTTGGACCCGAATTGATTCAAGAGACTACGGATAAGATTAAAATGATTCAAGAGAAGATGAAGGCTTCTCAGAGTCGCCAAAAGAGTTACCATGATAAGAGAAGGAAGGCTCTTGAATTTGAGAAGGATGATCATGTGTTCCTCCGTGTTACGCCAATAACGGGAGTTGGTAGAGCCTTGAAGTCGCGTAAGTTGACACCACGTTTTATTGGTCCTTACCAAATTTCGAAAAGGGTGGGTGAAGTGGCTTATCCGATTGCGTTGCCACCGTCTCTTTCTAATCTCCATGATGTGTTCCATGTGTCTCAATTGAGGAGATATATTGCGGATCCATCACATGTTGTTCAGTTGGACGATGTTCAAGTGAGAGATAATTTGACGGTTGATACAACACTTATGCGGATTGAAGATCGGGAAGTGAAGAAACTTCGTGGTAAGGAGATCGCTTTGGTGAAAGTGATATGGGGCGGAGTCGCCGATGGAAATATCACTTGGGAACTCGAGGATAAGATGAAGGAATCGTATCCGGAGTTGTTTGTTTGAGGTAATTTTCGAGGCCGAAAATCTTTTAAGTTGGGGAGAGTTGTAACAACCCGTTTTTTTTTATAGTATTTATTTTATTATAATATTTTATACTCTTTGGTGTGTTAATTAATTATTTAATCGTTATGAGATTTAATTATTAATTTAATTAATTAAACTCGAGTACAATTGTGTTTAATAGAATTAATTAAGTTATTAGAGAGTTAGATTAATTGGGCCTATTTATTGGAGTGATAAGCAATTAGGGGGTGTTATTAATTTTAAAGCCCAATATAATAAATAAGATAGTAAGAGAGGAAAAAAGGGGTAGAAGCATCATTAGTTCATTTTGCTGGTTTTTGAAGAAATAGAAGTGGAGGAGAGGAACAAGAAGAGGAACTAGGGTTTTGGAGGAGAAATCAAGAGGTAAGGGGGAGAATCCCTAATCATTGTGGGCTAGTATAATGGGGTAATTGGTAGATTAACATTATTATTATCCATAGTTGGAATTATAAAATATGTATTTTACTTCTATTTAGTATATTTGGATCTGGTGAAAAATTGGAAATTTGAAAGAAAAAAACAAAGCTAATGGCGGAATAATATACTGTGTTCGTATAGCTTTGAAAATGTATAGCCATTGTATGCTGTTCGCGGTCCGTCATCCCTTCGCTACTGTTTCTATATATGAAAACATGAACCAACATTTTATTTTATGAGTATGTTGTTGTCCACTAGCTATTAGTCAAAGAAAAACCGCCTGTTCCTTTTCGTGTACCTCACCCATTTCCTTGGCTATGAGTGATTGGCTAGTAGGTAGATAAACACTGACCACATCATAATTAATGGAAATGTCGCTTACTATAGCATTTTGTTTTAAATTAGAAACAAGTCCATGAGCTACACACTGTAGTGACATCAATGACAGGTGGTTGTTATGGCTACATGCTTTAGTGTATTTTACATGGAAATGAATTAATGTCTTCTGTCTTTTCTATACCCTGTTCCGGATTTTGTTTAGAAGAGGATATATATATAGGGATGTATAACCTGGCCATGTTTGGTTGCTTTATGATGAGTGCCTGTTCCTTGATAAAACGTGAGGGATATATACATACAGGAATCTATAAATGCTTGGTGTTCATACTATTCATGGACCAAGAGGAGTGTGAATATACCACACACATTGATAAAAACGTGAGGGATATATACATACACATCTTAATTAATAAATATGAGATGATATTATACTTGAGTACTAGAATGTATAATTGGTAGACTTTATAGATTAATTGGTAAACAATTATGGTTTAGTGAAAAGGAGTGCTATATTAAAATAGTAGATTCCCAATAAAAATGACACATGAATATATTTCTATTATTGTTCTAAGGTAGAATCTTTTATGAATCATTAAGTAACATATATCCTAATGGCTAATGGTTTAATATGAAGATGAGCAAATCCTATATAATTGACAAGTTGTGAGTTAGCATGTGATAGTGTTAATTACTAGTGTTGATTATGTTTTATGTTGAATTGAGACTATTAGTCGATGTATGATCATGGTATGGGACATGAGTCATTATGAATCACATGAGTAACATATTTTCCGCTCTGAATGTATATCCAGGTTAATTTGCGATTTTATATTGAGTGTTATTAAAATGACCAGGAGTATTGTGCTGTGTAGATAAATGCTGTCAGTTTTTTTTAAGGTTTTTAGTTCTTCTAAAAGCATCGATGTGACGCCCTTTTGAATTATATGCATGTTATTCTCTGATTATATGTTAAATATTTTGGGGTATAAAAAGGGGTGTTACAATCACCGCCAAACAGTCCTCCAAATTATCTAGACTCAAATGCGAATCCAGCATACTCCTGAGCCAAGACCAAATAGCTTTAGAATACCTGCAACCAAAAAAAATAAATGAGATTGGGTTTCCTCTGCAATATAGCACAGACTGCATACAAACGAGAAATTAACGCCTCTTCTGCAAAGAACATCATCGGTTAGCAGCTTGCCCTTAATCAGACGCCAAAAAAGAACAAATTGAGAAGGAGGGATAAAAGAGTGCCACAACATATCGCTCCAAGAAAAACCAGCGCCATTCAGACCCGCACTGCAAACATGGCTGAACGCTTCTTTTAGAGAAATCTCGTCGTTGTCCAAAAGCTTCCAAATCAACTGGTCCTCCTTTAAACAATTAACCTGAATCCTGGAAACTAACATAGGGAGGTCGGGATAGATTTGAACTAATGCAGTTGGCAGCTCAAAAGAGTTCCCCATTAAAATGCTGCTAAGACAGACATTTAAGTGTTAAGAGTTATTTACTAGAATATATGCAGCAAATTCACGAGCGTCTCCCCGCACCACTTATCTCGCCAAAGGTTGATATCATCATCTTTACCAATCATCCAAATAACATTCTCCATTAACTCATGAAAATACTCCTTGCAACCTGTCCATATAGACAAAAAAACATGATATTTATATTGACAACCTGTCGCACGCTCGCGAAAAATGAACAGAGTCGCCACCAATATATTTATCCCATAAGGGAAAGGAATATCAGAAAACCTAGGAAAGGAAGGAACAGGGTCTTGCGACCAGAGAATCAAGGTACGGGAGTCGGTTACGCGAGGGGAAGGTATTAGCACCCCTCACGCCCATCGTACTCGATGGTATCCACCTATGTTTGTTTCTATCTAAAGGGTGTGTACTATGTCTATGTCTACATGCGAAATGAATGCAGAATGTAGGGAAAATAAAGAATTATACTCGCACGGGCCCTACCCCGCTGCCTACGTATCCTTTTCAGGAATCAGAGTTACCGTAGCTCGGCTCACGATTTTCTGTTTGTTTTTGTGTTTTTTAGTTGGGCGGAGTTAACGCTCGCGCTCTTGCATAAGGGATCGACCTAGGATGCAATGGAGCGGAGATAACGGTGCCCTTAGGTGCCAAGCAGGCAAAAGAAAAAGAAATGATTGGTTTGTGTCTTTTAGGGTAATTCCATGATGACGAGAACCTACTACAAGGTCTCGCATCACTTCCTCACTTTTGTTTTAAGTCTGAACATTTATTAGGTTTTTTGAAGTGTTTTTGGTTGGTGTTTTTTAAGGGGATTTTATTCAAGTATTTATTAATGTTTTATGGTTGTAAAAGAAAAAGGAATGAAAAAGAAAAAAAAAAGGAACTAATCCTAATTTCTACATCTATGTTATTCTATTTGAATAGAAAATGAAGAGGAAAAGTTATTTAAGCGTTTCACAATTATATGGCAAATATTCACAAAGACAGAGAGAAAATTAAATCTAAACTATTTGTGAAAATATTCACATTACATTTTTATTCATGTGAAAAGCTATTTTGAATTATCAAAGAAACAACTACTTATTTATGGTTCATCAACCAATCAACAATCAAAGAAAACAACAATTAAAATTCTTATTAAAAGAAGATATTATTTCTAAAAAACTAATTGGATGAAAAATATTATTGTCATTCACTTTTTATTTATTTAAGGAAAGCGAAATCAATTGCCAAAGAATTAAAACAAAATCAATCTTATTCGTTTGTTTCCCTTTTTTTTTTTACTAGCAGCATGGGGGTGCAAAATCGATTAACATTTGAACTAAAACCAATTAAAAGCAAACTGGGTCAGAAAAACAGGGGTGCGGGAAGTAATTGGCGCCAGGCCCAGGTCCACTGGCGTGTGATGCACTAGCAGGCTGGGGGGTGAAGTCCGAAAAAACCAAACCCAGGCGCGCCAAAGCCCAATGCGTAGCAGCCCATGCGCTCCTTAATTAATTCTATTCTTTTTATTTCACTCCATCCATTGTTCCAGCTTTTTCATTTTTTTATTACATCTTGCAGCATGTGATTAAAGTGGTTCTGTGCACTTATCAATTGGTCAACATAAAAGGCAAAAACTATGGCCAATTAGGACGTAACACACATCACTCCATATTAAAACAAAAGAGGACAAAAACAAAGTGGGAAACGAGAGTGCAATGCATGCCTCTCTCACGTGAACAGTGACCGGCAGGTCTATCTTCTTCTCAGACGGATCTTGCCGCCACCCGCGGCGGCGCCGGTAGTAATTGAACTCCGAAAACAAAAGCAAGATTATACCTCCTCTCGAAATTTTGCGTGGATTACGAATCCACCACTCGTTTTTCTTAAAACTCTCTTTAAAGCTCTCACCGGAACCATACTCGAGAATTCTAACTACGCTAAATTCAAACAGAGCGCCAGGTAGCATCATCATTCATCTTTAATCTCAAACAGAATTCACATATAGCATTTATAATCAAGGAAAAGAATCATCTATACCCTGTTGTCTCAACTCAAACCTATATGAAAACGAACACTAAAGCGACCATCGCAATTCAAATGCACATATGCTAACTGCCTTTACGGATGCGAAGAAAGGAGGACGAAGTAACTTACCTGAGGAAGGTTCTTGAACTAAGAAGATGAGAAGGACGCTACCGTACTCCACAAGCTCGCGTTCGAAGAAGATGCGGAACCGAAACTGCGACCGATGCCCAATCCGTGAGAAATAAACTCACTGAACTTTGAGTGACGAGGATTTCGAATCCATTCTCAGATTACTGCTATATTGCTGATGACGATGCAGGGATTATCAAGAGAAGGAGGTTGCAAGTGATAGTGCGCAAGGTTTGTTAGGGTGGTGTAGATGAGAGAGAGAGCTATGTATCGTGAGTTGGGTGGAGAGAGAGAGAGAGAGAGAGAGAGAGTGAGAGAGAGAGAGAGAGTGAGAGAGAGAGGGAGAGAGAGTGAGAGAGAGAGAGGGAGAGAAAGAGAGAGAGGGAGAGAGAGTATGGAGTGAGGGAATCGTGAGTGTGAGAAGTGAGGGTGTGCTTTGTTTTATAGAGTTAGGGAAATGGCATGAAGAGTGTTTCTTTGGTATGGGACTTGAAGTGTAACTCACCTTTTTGGCAAGACTTAATGAATAAGCCTTGTGCAATTGAGGGAAGTGAATGCATGCCCTTTCACGTAACAGCATATGCATGGGCTTTTGTGGTAAGTAATGACTTGGTGTATGTTGCAAATAAAGCTCAAACATTTAATGGCTGCTGAATTTTCAATATCTTTTGCCAAGTGAACATGTTCATGGTAGTCACTTCATGCGCATGTAGCTCGATCCATAAGCCGCCAATTCGTGCATATTTGCACTCATCTTGAAGGGGGCATGGAATAGCATAGTTTTGGTGTTGATAGTGTAATGAGAAGATGCTTGTAGCTCTCATAAATTGACCTGGAACTTGGGAGAGAATCACTGCATGGGGCCTGCAAGCGTGACATGGTCTCTGACCTGGCGAGTTGCTGCGTCGTGCCTTGGCCAGGGCACGACTTCATGTGCTTCTATCTTGATCCATACGCATTCAAAACTAATGATCTTGGGTTCATTAGATAGAGGGCATGGCAAAGAGTATTTCAGTATCAAGCTTGTTCAAGATGAAGGCTTGTGGAGGGAGAAAGGGACCTTGACATTTGGCCCACCACGTGTTTGCTGAAATGCGTTGCGTGCCCAGAATTCTGTGTCATGGTTGCCTGCAGAATTTGGTCAGGGTTGGGGCACCACTTTGAGGACTTGTATCTCGTTCAATTTTTGTCCAATTGTACCCAATCTTGTTTCAATGGATAGAGGAGATGGCAAGAAAGAGAATGATACCAAGTTCGCATTCATGTCCCTTCTGTAGAGCTCTAAAAATGGTCGGAGATTTGGCATGCCATGTGTTCGTTAAAATGCCAGGTCATGACCTGACTTGTGACCTAGAATATGACTTGGTTCAAATGAGTTTCCAGCAACTTCACACCACTTTAACTCTTCATACAAGCTTCAAATGAAAAAATGTCCAACTACAAAGTTGTTCTCCTCCATGAGAGGAACAACTTTGATGTTGGAGATTTCTTCAAAAAATGTCATTTGCCACGTGTAATCTGGTGCTGAAGTGGACTGCTCAACAAGATTTTAAGCATCAAAATTTTTTCTAAGTGTTGAAAATTGCCCTTTTACTATTTTTTCCAACTTTTTGCCGAACTCCCGATTTTATCCATTCTTCGACTTTTCTTGATTAATTTTTCATCAAAAGTCAATATTTGAATAATTCTTCCGATTTTGACCCAAAAGTCAACTGTTCCGATTTTTCCGACTATTGATGAAATTCCCGATTAAATCTCTTCCACTCACATCCAGTCAAACAAACACATCCACACAGTTAGTATGAGAAGTTTTCCACACATAGAAGCCACTTCTGATTAAATGTTGACCAGAAAGTCAACTGGTTGACTTTGGTCAAAGAAACCCTGATTTAAAGAACCAGATGATTTGCAAGCTTGTACCCTCTAATCAATGCCCTGATTTGAAGCAGAGAGACACCCCAATCCAGGAGGATTTCAATGAACATAGAGCCACATGATTATATCTCAGTTTCCTCATTCTCTGATCAAACTTCTTTGCAACAGAGCTTTATCTTGCTAGCCCTTGAATAGCACCTATGATATGAATGCATGAGTGTGAGTTATGACCTAAGTGATGTATGTACATGAATGCAAAACCTAAGCCAGTTGGAAGTTAAAGGGTAGGACAAATTTGGGGTATGACAGTTGCCCCTATTTAATCGTCTTGAACCTGAAGGTGAGATTGGCGCCAGCCTTTCGAACATTCAAGGTTTAAGGAGATTAAATACCAAAGACCTGAAATTTGTCCTGAATAGAAGATGGTGTGAATGTTATTCTTATTTTTGTTTTGATATCTGCTGGGGAAAGAGAAATTTTTGTCTTTTTTTCTGGTGGAGAATATTTACAGTGAGTAATTGGAAGAAGGGTGATAGCTTGTAACGTAGCCCAAGGTGCCAATACGGGGTTTTTTGAAAGAAAATGGTTGTGTGAAACAATGACCGAAAGGAAAAAAAGGATCTCGTACGAACTACGACCCAACGTCAGGACTGAAAGGAACATGATCTCGTGGCGATCTATGACTCAACATCGAAAGAAAATCTCGTGCGATTTTCCACACTTTGGAAAGGAATAAGATCTCGTGGCGATCTATGACTCAACATCGAAAGAAAATCTCGTGCGATTTTCCACACTTTGGAAAGGAATAAGATCTCGTGGCGATCTATGACTCAACATCGAAAGAAAATCTCGTGCGATTTTCCACACTTTGGAAAGGAATAAGATCTCGTGGCGATCTATGACTCAACATCGAAAGAAAATCTCGTACGATTTTCCACACTTTGGAAAGGAATAAGATCTCGTGGCGATCTATGACTCAACATCGAAAGAAAATCTCGTGCGATTTTCCACACTTTGGAAAGGAATAAGATCTCGTGGCGATCTATGACTCAACATCGAAAGAAAATCTCGTGCGATTTTCCACACTTTGGAAAGGAATAAGATCTCGTGGCGATCTATGACTCAACATCGAAAGAAAATCTCGTGCGATTTTCCACACTTTGGAAAGGAATAAGATCTCGTGGCGATCTATGACTCAACATCGACTCGACATCAGGGGACAAAAGAAGACATTGTGTCAGACGCTCATCAGGAGCTGAGGATACCTCGTATCGGCACCGTGGCTTAAAAGTGTTTGTAGTGTGATAGCAGATATCAGGCAAAGTTTGTACAGGTAACAACTTTGAGGGGATGGGTCATTGTTCTGATTCAACATTAGCTCCTATTATCTGGCTCATGCTTCGTATGCATGCTTGAGTTTTTTATGGCGCAATGATCCATTGTGATGGATATGCTACGCTTTCGAGGATGCAAATGCTATATGCAATGGATTCTATATGCAAAGGGTGCCAAATAAAGGCCTTCGGTGGAACAGAAGAGTAGGATCGTCGGGGTCCGTTGCCTTGTGATCTTGAACCATCATCGTGAATTGATATTGGAACCCTACAGTACCAAAGATTATTGGTAACTGCGTTGAGGGTTGGAGAATAGCCCTGCTGGGGATGAAATGACTTTGCTCGACTTTCCTTACATCCTAAACTGCTTGGGGAATCACGAGTTTTGAGAGACCGCTTCTCGTCTGTCATATGGAAGAGGGATATGGACCTTTTCAGGTGCCCCATGTTTACCAGTACTGATGAATTATATTCTGGAACTTTCATGCGGGATGATGATGACCTTTGTGACATATCATGAGCCAAGATGACGGCTAGAACCTGCAACCTGCACAGAAAACAACATTTGGATGCAAATGGTGCCCCTTAGAGCGCTTTTATGTTTATGTAACATCATGTTTCGTTTTGATTTTGTGATTATTATTCCCAATGCTTTCAATGCAATGTTTAATAACGAATTAAATCACATCTTGCATGCGAAAAAGGAAGAAAGAAAGCTTTTGCATAAAAGATCATTTTATTGATGGAATGCCTGTGAATAGGCTTCTGTACAAGGAAGCAACTCCTAAATGAGGTAGTTGCGAAAAAGGAAATAAAATGCAAAGAGTAAGATGGCAAAGAGAAATGCTCGGATTTCCATTAAAACTGATATTGCTACAGTTCCCATATCCTCGATCCTCTCAATGCTTTGCTTCAGAAGGATAGTGGTTGGATTGATCCGTCCGTTCTGCCAAGGGCGTATAGTGGTCTTTGTGAAGGATATTCAGACTGCAGCCTCTCGCTTTTGATCCCTAACTTTTGCCTGGATCGCCCTTTCGGGTTTTCAATCCAGCGGGATGCCCCTTTTTGCCTAAGTCGCCCTTTCGGGTTTTCAACTTAGCGGGTTATTCTCCTTTTTTGTTTTATCCCTAATTTTTGCCCAAACCCTTTTGGTTTGCCGGGATGCCCTTATTTTTGCCTAGGTACGTCGACCTAGCGGGTCTTTTATGCGTAGTATTTTTTGACTGAGTCTGAATTGACTGGAAGTGGAACGTCTTCCCCATCCATCTTTGTCAATATTAAAGCACCCCCTGAAAATGCCTTCTTCACAATGTATGGTCCCTCATAGTTGGGAGTCCATTTGCCCCTTGGGTCAGTGTGAATTGGCAAGATCTTCCTTACGACTAGGTCACCTGTGTGGAATTCTCGAGGCCGAATCTTCTTGTCATACGCCTTCTTGATCCTCTTTTGGTACAACTGGCCATGGCAGATAGCAGATAGGCGTTTCTCCTCAATTAGATTGAGATGATCAAGCCTCGTTTGAACCCATTCTGTTTCATCGAGTTTGGCGTCCATCAAGACTCTCAACGAAGGAATTTCCACTTCAACAGGTAGTACGGCCTCCATACCGTAGACAAGAGAGAAGGGAGTTGCCCCAGTTGAAGTACGAACCGAAGTTCTATAGCCATGCAAAGCAAATGGCAACATCTCATGCCAATCTTTATACGTTCTAACCATCTTCTGGACGATCTTCTTTATATTCTTGTTAGCAGCTTCGACTGCGCCATTCATCTTTGGCCGATAGGGTGATGAATTGTGATGTTCAATCTTGAACTCTTCACACAACTCTGCCATCATCTTGTTATTAAGATTGGACCCGTTATCCGTGATGATCTTGTTTGGAACCCCATATCGGCATATGATCTCTTTCTTGATGAAGCGAGTGATGACCTGCTTGGTTACGTTCTTGTAAGAAGCAGCTTCAACCCATTTGGTGAAGTAGTCGATAGCAACAAGAATAAATCTGTGCCCATTTGAAGCTTGTGGCTCTATCCGCCCAATCATGTCTATGCCCCACATAGCAAAGGGCCAAGGTGACGTCAGGACATTCAGAGGAGTTGGGGGGACATGAATTCTGTCAGCATACACTTGACATTTGTGACATTTCTTCACATACACATAACAATCACTTTCAATCGTCATCCAATAATATCCCGCTCGCAAGATCTTTTTGGCCATAGGATGTCCACTGGAATGAGTTCCAAAAGATCCTTCATGAATTTCCCGCATGATCAATTCTGCTTCGTGTCTATCCACGCATCTGAGCAAAACTGAATCATAGTTTCTTTTGTACAGGACGTCTCCTGACAAGAAGAATTTGGATGCTAACCTTCGAAGCGTTCGTTTATCACCAATCGTAGCATCTTCGGGATACTCTTGCTTCTCAACATACCTCTTGATGTCGTAATACCATGGCTTTTCATCATACACATTTTCGGTAGTGAGGCAGTGAGCAGGGAACACATGGGCAGGCTCTTTGTAACGGAGGATCCTTATATCTGGCACTTCTTTAGGGGAGCTAACTCTGAACATAGCTGCCAAAGTAGCCAAAGCATCTGCCAATTGATTTTCCTCTCGGGGGATGTGATTGAAAGTGATTTCCTCGAAAGCGGGCAACAACTCCAAGATATAGTCCTTATAAGGAACTAAATTGGGTTGTCGTGTCTCCCAATCACCTCTCACTTGATGTATAACCAAGGAGGAATCCCCATAAACCTCAAGGATCTTGATTCTCATATCAATGGCTGCTTCGAGACCCATTATGCAAGCTTCGTATTCTGCGACATTGTTTGTGCAATCAAAGCATATTCTAGCTGTGAAAGGGATGTGAGTTTGACGAGGAGAAGTCAAAACTGCCCCAATACCATGGCCCATAGCATTTGATGCACCATCGAACGTGAGAGTCCATCGCTCTCCTGGCTCGGGTCCTTCATTATCATCTAGTTTCATGATATCCTCATCAGGAAAGTCAAACTTCATTGACTGATATTCTTCCAATGGTTGATGAGCAAGATGATCCGCAAGGACACTTCCTTTGATGGCCTTCTGTGTGACATACTGGATATCATATTCTGATAAAAGCATTTGCCACCGGGCTAGTCTTCCTGTAAGGGCCGGTTTTTCAAAGATGTACTTTATCGGGTCCATTTTGGAGATCAATAGAGTGGTGTGAGTCAACATATACTGCCTCAGCCGGCGAGCAGCCCATACCAAAGCACAACAAGTTTTCTCGAGTAGTGAGTAACGGGATTCACAATCGGTAAACTTTTTGCTCAGGTAATAGATGGCCACTCTTTTCGACCAGACTCGTCATGTTAGCCCAGCACACACCCCATAGATCCTTCAAGTACAGTTAAGTACATAAGAAGCGGCCTCCCAGGAACCGGAGGCATGAGAATTGGGGGCTCTTGGAGATACTGCTTGATCTTTTCGAAGGCTTCCTGATAATGCTCATCCCAACGAATATCTTGATTTTTGCGCAGCAGCTTGAAGATGGGTTCACAAGTGTCAGTGAGATGAGAGATGAACCTGGCTATGTAATTCAATCTCCCAAGGAACCCTCGAACTTCTTTTTCATTCTTCGGTGTTGGCATATTCTGTATTGCTCTTACTTTATCAGGGTCGACCTCAATCCCTCGTTGGCTCACGATGAATCCAAGTAACTTTCCAGATCGCACTCCAAAAGTGCACTTGTTTGGATTAAGCCTCAACTTGAATTTACGTAAACGGGCAAACAGTTTCTCAAGATATACCAAGTGTTCCTCCTCAGTTTGGGATTTTGCAATCATATCATCGACGTACACCTCAATCTCTTTATGGATCATGTCATGGAAAAGAGTCACCATTGCTCGTTGATATGTTGCACCGGCATTCTTAAGACCAAAAGGCATCACCTTATAACAATACGTACCCCACGGAGTGGTAAAAGTAGTCTTGGTCATATCTTCAGGAGCCATCTTTATTTGATTATAGCCAGAAAAACCATCCATGAAGGAGAACACCGAATACTGAGCAGTGTTGTCGACTAGCACATCAATATGAGGCAGAGGGAAATCGTCCTTCGGACTTGCCCTATTCAAGTCTCGGTAGTCAACACACATGCGTACTTTTCCGTCCTTCTTAGGAACAGGTACTATGTTTGCAATCCAAGGAGGGTACTCACACACAGATAAGAAACCAGCCTTCAACTGTTTTTCAACTTCCTCCTTGATTTTCAAAGCCATATCAGGTCGAGTTCTTCGTGGTTTCTGCTTTACAGGCGGACATTCTGGTTTGAGCGGTAACCTGTGCATAACTATATCCGTGTCTAAACCAGGCATGTCCTCGTATGACCAGGCGAAGATGTCAACATACTCTCGAAGCAGCTCAATCAACCTTCTCTTTACATCACTTTGCAAAGCGGCCCCTATCTTGACTTCTCTCTTTGCTTCTTCTGAACCGAGGTTGATGATTTCTATGGCTTCCTGATGTGGCTGAATAGATTTCTCCTTTTGTCTCAAAAGTCTTGCCAATTCCTCAGGGACTTCACAATCTTCCCCACTATCCTCATCAGCTTGGTCAATCGGATTCTCAAGGATATTAAGACGTGGAACTGTAACATTATCATTTTTTATGGAATTCGAACCGGATCTGCACGATGGATGATTTATGCCTTAGAATGCAACACATAAAAAAAAGAAAAAAAAGAAAAAGCTTTGCCATTTTTGAAAAAGGTTTTTTAAAGTAAAAACAGAAAATGACAGAAATGGAACAGTAATTGCATGCGAAGATACGATTTTCATTCAATATTAAACAAATTGAAATAACATGGGGGCCCTTCTTTGTACAAGTGGTCAAAATGCTTAGGGCGAAGCATATGACTTATCGAAACAAGAAAATTACATCTCCATAAAAGTGACTCTGGGGATGTCCAAGATAGTCCAATTGTTGAGCTCCTGTCCAGGCGCAGCATGGCAAATGAATCTGGAGAGATCTTCTTCATCATCATCATCCACGGCGAGAACCTGACTTCCAGAACTGGTGCTTGCACTGACGAACACTTGAGAAATGGGGGGAATCACCTTCTTTCCAGGAATTATGCTGAGCTGAGTAGAAGAAGATGGTTGATACCCAAGGCCATACTTGTCTCGCTTCTCATGAACATCAATCAGCTTGCCCCAGGCACTATGGGGAGTGCCAGCTTCTAAGAAGGCCTTAGCATCATTCAGAGACGAGAGGGGTGCTCCGAGTTCCTTCTTATTCTCAACCACGGGGAGTTTATCAACCGACACAATCTCTAATGCCTGAAAAGGTGTCTCTTGTATCTCTCCTTCCACTTCAACATAACGGTATGACGCCAGATTATTGACTATCAAATCTTCTTCACCAGTGATCACAACAATCTTGTCATTCACAACAAATTTCAAACACTAATGGAGGGTAGATGTCACAGCCCCAGCAGCATGGATCCAAGGACGACCCAAGAGGCAAGTGTATGAAGGACGTATATCCATAACATAGAAGGCAATATAGAACATGTGAGGACCAATCAAGACAGGCAGATCAATTTCCCCTTCTACGGACCTTCTAGAACCATCAAATTCTCTAACACTCATAGTGCACGGTCTCATCATAACCCCATCCATACTCAGCTTAAACAAAGTAGTTTTGGGCATCACATTAAGAGAAGAACCTGTATCAATCAGAACTCGAGACAACACAGCATCCAGACACTTGACTGAGATATGCAACGCTTTGTTATGTGCTCTACCCTCAGGTGGAAGTTCATCATCGGAAAAACCCAAACAATTACCAGCAGCAATGTTGGTCACAACCCCTTCAAACTGAGGCACGGTAATGTCTTGAGTTACGTGAGCGGAAGCCAGAACTTTCATAAGAGCATCACGGTGAGCTTCTGAGTGCACCAAAAGGGACAAGATGGAGATCTTGGCTTGGGTCTGATCAAGTTGGTCGATCACTTTGTAATCACTCTTCTTAATGATCTTCAAGAGTTGCTCGGCATCTTGTGCGTTACGTGTTACAGGAGGATCAACAGCAACTTGCTTTCCTTTTGCTTGTGTACTAGCCTCTCTATTGGTCTCTTTAGGAGGCGGAGGAGGGGCAGCAAAGATCCGACCACTACGGGTAATACCACTAGTGCCAGTAATATTTGTGATACTCGAAGTACCCACTGGAGGACAGTCAAACTTCTTCTCTCGAATATACACGACATTATAACTCCAAGGAACAGCTTTGGAATTACTCACGGGAGAAGGAACAAGAGATGAGGTTGGAGGAGTCGAAGGAGCATTTGGAACCTGAATAACCAACGGAATTCTCGGAGCCTGAATGACCAAGGGAGTACTCGGAGCATGAATGACCAAAGAAGTGTCCTGGGTCCCCGATACCTCAGCAGGGTAGTAAGGGATCTCTAAAGTGGCCACATCTTCACTGGAAACAACCCTTTCCACCCTAATAACACCTTCATCCATCAGCTTTTGGATTTCCTCTCTTAATCTAGCACATTCCTCCGGATTGGAAGAACATTGCAAACAGTAGTCATGTAGCTCACACAAAACCTTTTGTTGCATAAGATATTCTCTGACAACTGCTAGCGGCATCCTAACCTCATTAACATCATTTACCAGGATTTGATCATCACATAACTCAATAGCATTGGTCGCACCAGCATGAGGAGGCATAGGATTATTCTGCACATTGGGACCAGTAGGAGTGAATGAGATAAGCTTGTCGTCAAGGAGATCCTGAACCTTCAACTTGAATGCTCTACACTTTTCAATAGTATGGCCTGGAGCCCCTGAATGAAATTCACATCGAGCATTAACATCATAACCAGGAGGGAGAGGACTGGGTGGAGGTCCAAGTTCACGGAGTTGTACCAATTGACCAGCAAGCAACTGAGGAAGGAGTTGGGCATAAGGCATTGGAACCAGATCTATACGCCTGTCAGGGTATCTTTGCCTCTGTGGACCTCTTTGACCTTGAGGCCTAGGATTCTGTTGGCGATTCTGAGGAGCAGTGGCTTGTTGTTGTGGTACAAAAGGCTGTTGGGGTGCCATCCATGGTTGTGGAAGGGCAGCAGCATACGCCTGAGGGACATATGGACCAGGAACAGCATAAGGCATCGGATAATAAGGAGGTGGAACAGCAGAATATGCAGGGGCTCGGCTTTGGTCAACAGAAGCAGTGCTAGTCTCACCTTCCTTCTTCCTCACAAACCCAGAATACGGCTTCTTACCATTACCACTTGAGGTGCTAGGACTAGTAACACCCTGAATGGTACCCGCTTTGACACAGTTCTCAACTCTCTCACCAATGATAACCACATCCGAAAAGGAGGGAGAAGTATTACTAACCATGTGCTGAAGATACGGCCCTTTCAGAGTTCCCATAAATAGATCAATCAACTCGCGGTCCAAGAGAGGAGGTTGGACACGGGAAGCAAGTTCACGCCACCTCTGGGCGTATTCTTTAAAAGACTCCTCGGATTTCTGTGACATATTTTGCAGCTGTGCGCGGCTAGGAGCCATAGCAGTATTGTAGTGGTATTGTTTCAAGAAGGCATCAACAAGTTCTCCCCAAGTACTAACATTAGACCTCTCGAGCTTCATATACCACTCTAATGGGGCTCCAGTGAGACTATCCTGGAAGAAATGCATAAGCAGAGGTTCGTTCTCAGCGTGAGCGGCCATCTTACGGCAGTAAGAACGAATGTGAGTCTCTGGGCAGGTAACTCCCTTGTACTTATCAAAATCTGGCACTTTGAACTTCGGGGGAATAACAATCCCAGGTACCAAGCACATAGCAGCAGTGTCGAAACTCGAAGTTTTAGCAACCTCAACGGCCTTAAGGCGTTCTTCGAGAGCTTGGTACATCTTAGCAGTCTTAGTCAACTCAGCAGTAAGATCATGTTCAAGGTCAATAACCTCGTGGTGGTCATCCACTACCTTTGGTATCCCCTCAGCAGGAATCTCCTTAGTTTTCACCCCTCCATCAGCAGAATTGGTAGGAGTATCTTTGATCAGCCCAGCAACGCTCTTTCTGAGCTCTTCTTGTCCTTGGACAACGACATGAAGAGTCTCCATAAGTTGGGTCATTCTTTCCCCCATAACATCCATATCCCTACGGAGGGCAGCTTGACTCTGTTCAAATTGATCCATGATTCTCTCGTTGCTCCTGGTGCGGTAAGGATGTAAGAAAGTCAGCTTCGTCGTCGGGAAAGAGATCTGTTGGAAGGGACCCCGATTAGAATCTGATAAAAAACCTGTAAATGCAATATGCTATGAGTGCATGGTCGCATGTGTGCATGTTTTATTATTTTCAAGGCTTTTTAGCTTTGTCTCAAACCAACAACACAAGATAACGGAGAAGATAGTGAAGCAAAACCAAGATAAGCACAACCGAGATAAGCAAACAGGATAAGGAAACATAATCGATTAATTCCACAACCACGTTTTTGAAGTACAAAATATTCTGCTCCCACGAGCCAACAAATACATAAAATGGAAATAGGAACCCCATCCAACAAGACTGGTGGTGATTCTATAACAAAAACCAATACTAAGCAGGATCTCCCATGTCCAAATGACGAAGTGGGCTATCTCCAATGTTCTTATAGCTCCAAGCCTTCATTTCTTCAAACAGCTTTTTGGTCTCAGCATGGGTTGGTCTTTTAACAACTTATTGAATCAATAGGTCCTTTCTGAAATGCATGGTCTCCAAGTAACGGCTTCTCAATTCCCAACCTCTGGCCTCCTCTTGAGCTTGAGTATCACTTTGCCCCTTTTCCTCTACTCGACCCTTCAACTTGCGAATCTCTTCATAACACCCCTCAATCCTTGCTTGACGTTCCATAAGGAGCTTGTCTGCTTTCTTTCGACGGGCTTTCTCTGATTTGGCTATATCAGTTTGGATTTGGAGCCTCTTTGTCAATTCCGCCAACTGATCCTCATAATGCTCTTTGATCTCCCTCTCTTGAGATTTAGCAGATTTAGAGTCTATGGTCACCCTTGACCTTTTCTGAGAAGTACTTCCTCTAGCATACAATTCTTCAAGCTCTATTTCTCTCATTTTCAACTTATGAAGGGCAGAAAGCTTCTCTTGCCTATCAGTATTCATCTTAACTTGCATCGTCTCCATTTGTTCAGTCAATTTCCGATTCTGCTCCACAGTCTGATTATAACAAGGCATGGAGACAATGTTGGGTTGTACACCAGCAGGAGGATACAAAGGATCTTTTGGAGGGAAGGGCATCCCTTGGGTGTTGGCCACAACTTCAACCCACTCAGTATAGTCTTTATAAGTCGCACAGTCTCTTTGACCAAAATGCTTCTTATCTCTCCAGCAAATACTCTTCCAGGCTTGCGCAGCTTCTGCCATTTGCCCAACATTGGTGGCTGAATGATAGTAAATATTCTCAGCAATCTCTGCTTGTTCAGGAGGACTAATGAAAGCGTATCCATATGTTCTTCTAGCCAGGATAGGATTATAGTTGATCCCACCTCTGATGCCCATGAGAGGCACATTCTTGAACTTCCCACAACTCATAACAACTTCCATATGGTCCAAGGATCGGTTGTACCAGACAATGTCCTTAGCTCTAAGCCCCATAATTCTATCAGCCCATCTGGATGTGTACCTACTATCAACAAAAGCTCCACGTTCCGGCAAATGTGATCTGAACCAACGGTATAGCAGCGGAGCACAGAATCTAACCAAACCTCCTTTCTGCTCATTACGATGATGAACGAAATGATAAACATCCCCCAGAAGCGTAGGAATGGGGTTCTGCAGAATGAATATGTGGATGGCATTCATATCAACAAAGTCAGGTACATTTGCGAACATCACAATACCATAGATACTTAGAGCCAGAATAGCTCTAAAAGTGTCCCATTCTTTGGCTTCAGCAGCATCACAACCTCTTTTAACCAGGAATTCCATACGAAAACCATGACAACCTCCTTTCTTGGTGAGACTTGCCTCCACGACTGACTTGCTCAAATAAAGAGCCTTAGCAATTTCAATGGAATCAGGGGCCTTCATGGCGCTATAATAAGGTACCTCTTTCCCAACAGGAATGCCAAGGAATGACGAATACTCTTCCAAGGTAGGAGCCAAAAGATAATCAGTGAATGCGAAACAACGGAGGGAAGGATGATAGAACTGAAGCAAAGTGTGAACTCCCTCTTGCTCATCCTTGGTGAATGGCATCTTGAGGAGGCTCAGAATGTACCCATATTTTTCTCGGAAATTGGTTGACTCATCCGGTGTGATCTTCTTTGCCAAACACTCAACAGACTTCAGATTAGGATTCACAAAAGAATAAGAGTAATTGCGCTTGCCAGTCTTCAGTGGTGGAGCCATGTGTTAGTCGGAGACAAAGCCAAAAAGTTCCTGAAAATAAATGAACATGCATGTTAAATGATATGGTGGAATGCATTTCATTGGGAGAATCCTAAAATCTTTTCATTATTCCTTTTCTTTTTTCTTTTTTTTTTTTTTGCAAAAAGGTATGTATATATTCTTTTTCTTTTCTTTTCTCTTTAGAAATAGATTTTAGGCTTCTCCACGAATGAAGTGAGGTGGATGCAATAGCATGATGTGTCATGTGCATGATGTGGTGAGAGACTGAATGTCTCTCGCAGCTCTGAACGTCTGGGTAATACTGATTGTAACAGGTTCAAAATTTTGACTTCAGATTGCAAAATGGAAATCCGGGTATGATGAAGGCTGGTATCCTGTCCCTCCCCAAAACTCACGGGTATGAATTCTAGACACGGACAGGTGGTCCCTAATGGTCACTGGGGTCTATAGTTCCCATGGGGTACAAAGTGTTTGAGGCAACAAGAGTGCCAGACACAGTGTTCCATGAAAGAACCTCGCCCAGTTGTGGTACCCCACATCAACTCGATCGTAGCAAGAGCTACGGGAGCCAACATGAGCATCCACGCTAATCCTAGGTGTCACTTGGCCTGGGTAGTGGGCCTTTTACCTCAAAAACCCCCCACCTGCAAAACAGAACAGAAGACCCCAAGGAACACAGAATATAATCCATATGCATGATGTGCAAACAGAAATAAACATGATATGCAAGCAGAAAATAAACATGCAAACATATATACAAGATATAGACATAAAACAAATAAACACCCAGTAAATAAACAAACAAACGCAGGCTAGGATCGACTCACTAAGGATGAACCAGCAACAGGTCTAGCAACGTCCCCAGCAGAGTCGCCAGCTGTCACACGCTCGCGAAAAATGAACAGAGTCGCCACCAATATATTTATCCCATAAGGGAAAGGAATATCAGAAAACCTAGGAAAGGAAGGAACAGGGTCTTGCGACCAGAGAATCAAGGTACGGGAGTCGGTTACGCGAGGGGAAGGTATTAGCACTCCTCACGCCCATCGTACTCGATGGTATCCACATATGTTTGTTTCTATCTAAAGGGTGTGTACTATGTCTATGTCTACATGCGAAATGAATGCAGAATGTAGGGAAAATAAAGAATTATACTCGCACGGGCCCTACCCCGCTGCCTACGTATCCTTTTCAGGAATCAGAGTTACCGTAGCTCGGCTCATGATTTTCTGTTTGTTTTTGTGTTTTTTAGTTGGGCGGAGTTAACGCTCGCGCTCTTGCATAAGGGATCGACCTAGGATGCAATGGAGCGGAGATAACGGTGCCCTTAGGTGCCAAGCAGGCAAAAGAAAAAGAAATGATTGGTTTGTGTCTTTTAGGGTAATTCCATGATGACGAGAACCTACTACAAGGTCTCGCATCACTTCCTCACTTTTGTTTTAAGTCTGAACATTTATTAGGTTTTTTGAAGTGTTTTTGGTTGGTGTTTTTTAAGGGGATTTTATTCAAGTATTTATTAATGTTTTATGGTTGTAAAAGAAAAAGGAATGAAAAAGAAAAAAAAGGGAACTAATCCTAATTTCTACATCTATGTTATTCTATTTGAATAGAAAATGAAGAGGAAAAGTTATTTAAGCGTTTCACAATTATATGGCAAATATTCACAAAGACAGAGAGAAAATTAAATCTAAACTATTTGTGAAAATATTCACAAGCAATTACATTTTTATTCATGTGAAAAGCTATTTTGAATTATCAAAGAAACAACTACTTATTTATGGTTCATCAACCAATCAACAATCAAAGAAAACAACAATTAAAATTCTAATTAAAAGAAGATATTATTTCTAAAAAACTAATTGGATGAAAAATATTATTGTCATTCACTTTTTATTTATTTAAGGAAAGCGAAATCAATTGCCAAAGAATTAAAACAAAATCAATCTTATTCGTTTGTTTCCCTTTTTTTTTTTACTAGCAGCATGGGGGTGCAAAATCGATTAACATTTGAACTAAAACCAATTAAAAGCAAACTGGGTCAGAAAAACAGGGGTGCGGGAAGTAATTGGCGCCAGGCCCAGGTCCACTGGCGTGTGATGCACTAGCAGGCTGGGGGGTGAAGTCCGAAAAAACCAAACCCAGACGCGCCAAAGCCCAATGCGTAGCAGCCCATGCGCTCCTTAATTAATTCTATTCTTTTTATTTCACTCCATCCATTGTTCCAGCTTTTTCATTTTTTTATTACATCTTGCAGCATGTGATTAAAGTGGTTCTGTGCACTTATCAATTGGTCAACATAAAAGGCAAAAACTATGGCCAATTAGGACGTAACACACATCACTCCATATTAAAACAAAAGAGGACAAAAACAAAGTGGGAAACGAGAGTGCAATGCATGCCTCTCTCACGTGAACAGTGACCGGCAGGTCTATCTTCTTCTCAGACGGATCTTGCCGCCACCCGCGGCGGCGCCGGTAGTAATCGAACTCCGAAAACAAAAGCAAGATTATTCCTCCTCTCGAAATTTTGCGTGGATTACGAATCCACCACTCGTTTTTCTTAAAACTCGCTTTAAAGCTCTCACCGGAACCATACTCGAGAATTCTAACTACGCTAAATTCAAACAGAGCGCCAGGTAGCATCATCATTCATCTTTAATCTCAAACAGAATTCACATATATCATTTATAATCAAGGAAAAGAATCATCTATACCCTGTTGTCTCAACTCAAACCTATATGAAAACGAACACTAAAGCGACCATCGCAATTCAAATGCACATATGCTAACTGCCTCTACGGATGCGAAGAAAGGAGGACGAAGTAACTTACCTGAGGAAGGTTCTTGAACTAAGAAGATGAGAAGGACGCTACCGTACTCCACAAGCTCGCGTTCGAAGAAGATGCGGAACCGAAACTGCGACCGATGCCCAATCCGTGAGAAATAAACTCACTGAACTTTGAGTGACGAGGATTTCGAATCCATTCTCAGATTACTGCTATATTGCTGATGACGATGCAGGGATTATCAAGAGAAGGAGGTTGCAAGTGATAGTGCGCAAGGTTTGTTAGGGTGGTGTAGATGAGAGAGAGCTATGTATCGTGAGTTGGGTGGAGAGAGAGAGAGAGAGAGAGAGAGAGAGAGAGAGAGAGAGAGAGAGAGAGAGAGAGAGAGAGAGAGAGAGAGAGAGTGAGAGTGAGAGAGAGAGAGAGTGAGAGAGAGAGAGGGAGAGAAAGAGAGAGAGGGAGAGAGAGTATGGAGTGAGGGAATCGTGAGTGTGAGAAGTGAGGGTGTGCTTTGTTTTATAGAGTTAGGGAAATGGCATGAAGAGTGTTTCTTTGGTATGGGACTTGAAGTGTAACTCACCCTTTTTGGCAAGACTTAATGAACAAGCCTTGTGCAATTGAGGGAAGTGAATGCATGCCCTTTCACGTAACAGCATATGCATGGGCTTTTGTGGTAAGTAATGACTTGGTGTATGTTGCAAATAAAGCTCAAACATTTGATGGTTGCTGAATTTTCAATATCTTTTGCCAAGTGAACATGTTCATGGTAGTCACTTCATGCGCATGTAGCTCGATCCATAAGCCACCAATTCGTGCATATTTGCACTCATCTTGAAGGGGGCATGGAATAGCATAGTTTTGGTGTTGATAGTGTAATGAGAAGATGCTTGTAGCTCTCATAAATTGACCTGGAACTTGGGAGAGAATCACTGCATGGGGCCTGCAAGCGTGACATGGTCTCTGACCTGGCGAGTTGCTGCGTCGTGCCTTGGCCAGGGCACGACTTCATGTGCTTCTATCTTGATCCATACGCATTCAAAACTAATGATCTTGGGTTCATTAGATAGAGGGCATGGCAAAGAGTATTTCAGTATCAAGCTTGTTCAAGATGAAGGCTTGTGGAGGGAGAAAGGGACCTTGACATTTGGCCCACCACGTGTTTGCTGAAATGCGTTGCGTGCCCAGAATTCTGTGTCATGGTTGCCTGCAGAATTTGGTCAGGGTTGGGGCACCACTTTGAGGACTTGTATCTCGTTCAATTTTTGTCCAATTGTACCCAATCTTTTTTCAATGGATAGAGGAGATGGCAAGGAAGAGAATGATACCAAGTTCGCATTCATGTCCCTTCTGTAGAGCTCTAAAAATGGCCGGAGATTTGGCATGCCATGTGTTCGTTAAAATGCCAGGTCATGACCTGACTTGTGACCTAGAATATGACTTGGTTCAAATGAGTTTCCAGCAACTTCACACCACTTTAACTCTTCATACAAGCTTCAAATGAAAAAATGTCCAACTACAAAGTTGTTCTCCTCCATGAGAGGAACAACTTTGATGTTGGAGATTTCTTCAAAAAATGTCATTTGCCACGTGTAATCTGGTGCTGAAGTGGACTGCTCAACAAGATTTTAAGCATCAAAATTTTTTCTAAGTGTTGAAAATTGCCCTTTTACTATTTTTTCCAACTTTTTGCCGAACTCCCGATTTTATCCATTCTTCGAATTTTCTTGATTAATTTTTCATCAAAAGTCAATATTTGAATAATTCTTCCGATTTTGACCCAAAAGTCAACTGTTCCGATTTTTCCGACTATTGATGAAATTCCCGATTAAATCTCTTCCACTCACATCCAGTCAAACAAACACATCCACACAGTCAGTATGAGAAGTTTTCCACACATAGAAGCCACTTCTGATTAAATGTTGACCAGAAAGTCAACTGGTTGACTTTGGTCAAAGAAACCCTGATTTAAAGAACCAGATGATTTGCAAGCTTGTACCCTCTAATCAATGCCCTGATTTGAAGCAGAGAGACACCCCAATCCAGGAGGATTTCAATGAACATAGAGCCACATGATTATATCTCAGTTTCCTCATTCTCTGATCAAACTTCTTTGCAACAGAGCTTTATCTTGCTAGCCCTTGAATAGCACCTATGATATGAATGCATGAGTGTGAGTTATGACCTAAGTGATGTATGTACATGAATGCAAAACCTAAGCCAGTTGGAAGTTAAAGGGTAGGACAAATTTGGGGTATGACACAACCCTTCCTGAAAACTCTAGCTTTTAGAATGTTTGCCCAAACTGCCGACCCGTTAACTATGCTCCACCATTAAACCAATTTATTTGGCTCATTAATATCTCTAATGGAGAGAATACCTAAACCTCCCTCCTTAATGTCTTGGCAACAATCCTTCCAAGCCACTATTACCAATTTCCTTTTATGAATGTCTCCACTCCAAATGAAAATTACGACACCAACCTTCAATCCCGTTGATTAAGCTCATAGGCCAAGAGTAGATCCTGAATGAGTGTATCAGCATAATATGAATCACAGAATTAACCAATTGAATTCGTCCTGCAATTGACAAAAGACTCGCTTTCCATGCCGCAAGTTTGTTTTTGATCTTATCCGCGACAGGTTGAGAATAAGAAGTCTTTGACCTTCCTTTAAAAATAGGGATGCCCAAGTAGCTAAAAGGAAGCTTCCCCATCTGAAAACCAATCCTACCGACCAAAAAAGCGTGACGAGCACTAGACATAGAGCCAGTATACATAACCGACTTCACTAGGTTACAAACCTGCCCAGAACATGTGGCATATTTAGTAAACAGCTCGGCAATAGCATCGAGCGAGGAAATACAATCCTTCGAGAATATCATGATGTCATCCATATACAAAGTGTGGGACAAAATCGAAACAGTGTGGCTGACCTTGATGCCCTTTAGATCATTTGAAGTAGTTAAAATAGAAAGGCCTCTACTAAGAACGTCTTTCGCTAAATAGAAAAGCAGTGGTGACAATGGATCTCCCTACCTGACTCCACGCTTGCAATTAAAAAAATATTTAAGATCGCCATTAACGAAGACCGAATCCATTGCAGATTCCAAGATATTCCTAATCCAAGAACAGAAAATATCGTTGAAACCAAACTGCTTTAAAACTCTTAACAAAAAATTCCAGTCCAAAGAGTCGAAGGCCTTGGCAATGTTGACCTTCAGCATAACATTCCCGCCTAGTGTCTTTTTCTGAATAGCATTCGCCACCTCCGAAGTGAGACATATGCAGTCCTTAATACTCCATCCCTGAATAAAACCGTGATGCTCCTTGGAAATAACATGCGGGAGAACACGAGCCAATCTATCTGCCAACACTTTGGTGATAATCTTGAATTTGAAGTTTGTAAGGGAAATAGGCCTAAACTGATTAATACTCTCTGCCTCCTTAACTTTAGGGATGAGAACCAATATATTTGATTTGTAATTCGGTGCAATC
This sequence comes from Vicia villosa, assembly GCF_029867415.1. NCBI lineage: Eukaryota > Viridiplantae > Streptophyta > Magnoliopsida > Fabales > Fabaceae > Vicia > Vicia villosa. The sequence goes on from NW_026705004.1 coordinate 603,256, forward strand.
CAACCATTAGAGAAAAACTGCAATGTTGCCTTTAAGTATGATAAAAAATGGGACCAAAACCGTCCGGACCAGCCGCACTATCCCGCTTGAGGTTCATGACTGCCCCATAAATTTCATCTGCAAAAGGCAGCATCATGAGAATACTGTTGGTCTGCTCTGTCACAATAGTAGGTATACAATCCTCCACAAAAGAGTTTCCCTGTAAAATAGACGAATTGTTAAATAAATTTTTGAAGTGATTCACTACATGATTAGATATGGCGTCCGGATCCGTAATGATGGTTCCATCCACTTTCATCGAGTGAATGATCTTAGTTGCGTTCCTGATCTTAGTGATTCTGTGAAAGTATTTTGTATTCCTGTCCCATTCAACATGCCATTGAACGCGGGCCTTTTCTTTCCAAAACAATTCTTCCACAAGAAGAGCTTGATCTAAAGAAACTTGCGCATTCTTCTCCTGCGCAACCAACAAATTTGTGTGCCATTTGGAAGAAATCCTATTCTGAATATGCAAGAGGCTTTGCTCAACTTGCTTTACATTATTCTTAGGGATGGCAAGCAGACCCGCACCTGCGAGGTCCACCCGCACCCGAACCCAAGTCAACGAGTGAAAACCCGAGTTGACTGGGTTTGGGTTCGGGTGCCACCCGATATTTCGGGTGTGGGTTTGGGTAGTGTGAAACCAGCACCCGAAACCATACCCGCTTATATATATATATAATATTGGGGGAAGTTGTAGAAAAAATTTATTTTATGTATTTTGTTGCGGGGTCGAGTTTTGGGTGAAAAAACCCGAACCCAACAGGTGTGGGCGTGGGTGTTAGTTTGCCACCCGAACAGTATTTGGGTTTGGGTTCAGGTTCCGATTTCGAATGCGATTTGGGTAGTGTGAAACCCGCATCCGACCCGACCTGTTGTCATCCCTAATTATTCTGCATGTTACGGAAACATTCTCTATTCCATACCTTGAGTTTCTCCTTTAGAATCTTTAACTTCGATGTCAAAACGAACATAGGACATCTAACAACCGTATGTCTTCAGGCCGACTCCACCACCTTAATACAATCTTGATGAGTTTGAAGGATAGAAAAACACTTAGAAATAGGGGTTTGAATAAGTGTGACTTTAAAAACTCTTAAGATAAAAACAATTGCACAATGATTTTTATCCTGGTTCGTTGTTAACGAAACTACTCCAGTCCACCCCCTTAGAGTGATTTACCTCAATTGAGAATTTAATCCACTAATCAATCTTGATTACAATGGTTTTCCACTTAGATACCCTATAAGTCTTCTAGAGTATTCTGGTCACAACTTGATCACTCTAGGAAATACACCACTTAGAAACTTCTAAGTCTTCTAGAGTCTACTGATCACAACTTGATCACTCTAGGAACCTTTTACAAATCAATGTAAAATAAATGTTTACAAGAGTATACAAATGCTTCTTAAAAAGCTATAATCACAACTGTGATATTTCTCTTAAGTTCTAAGCTTAAATCTCACTAAGATATTACAAATGAAGTGAGGTTGAAGATGAAGTTTGATAGAGTTCGATTCAACAACATTTTAGCAAGTTTGCAAGAGTTGTTTTTGAATTCGTAACCTTGCTTCTGATCAGAACATCACTATTTATAGGCGTTATGAGAAGATGACCGTTGGGAGCATTTAATGCGTTGCGTGATCCGTACAGCTTTGCATTTAATGTTTCACTCTTTTGTCAACTACCTCGAGCCTTGCTTTTCCTACTTCTGACTTTGAAGTGCTTCTAGCGTGATACCATAAGAACTTCAGTGCTTCTGCTTCTGAACTCAAGTTCTTCTGATGCTTCATAGACCATGTTCTGATTCTGCTTGACCATCTTCTGATGTCTTGTGAGAGCATGTTCTGATGTTGCAATCTTGAACCTTCTGAGTCAGTGCTTCTTGCGCTGAATTGTGCATACTCTTTATATATTTCCTGAAATGGAAAATGCATAGGATTAGAGTACCACATTGTCTTATAAAAAATTCATATATAATGTTATCATCAAAACTAAAAATATTGATCAGAAAAATTATTGTTCTAACAATCTCCCCCTTTTTGATGATGACAAAAAAATATACAATTGATATGAATTTGCAATCAGAATATCAGATGACTAAAGACATTACACAGTTATAGCATAAGCATATAAACATAGTGTGTGAATATGTCTCCCTCTGAGATTACCAATATCCCCCTGAAATAAATACTAGAAGAATTTATAAATAAAAGACTTCCCTGAGTATTTTCCATTTCAGTTGAGACGCTCACATTTGCCTAGAACTTCAGAACATTCAGAGCTTCTGCTTCTTGCTTCCATAGGACAGCTTCAGAGCTTTGAATTTCTTATTGAATCATAACATGCTTGATTGTATCAGAACATTTTTTAATGTATTTGAGCATCATCAGAGCATCTTTACATCCTGAAATGTTTCAGAACAAACTAGACAAAAAATAGTCAGAGCATGAATGAATCAGAACATTCTTTTAAGAAAGAACATGTATCAGAGCAAGCTTTGATAAGTTCTTAAAAAGAATATGTATCAGAGCATATGAGAGATAAGAATGTATTACAACATATTCTGCCACGAGAATATCAGAACATTCTTCCTTCTTACTTCTGATCTTGAAGCTTCACAGCACTAAGCTTGCTTCAAATTCCAAGAACATGCTTCTTTATAGAATTGCATTTCCCATGTATTTGCTTCTCATGTTGAGCTTTTTTCAGAATGTCTTCAATCCTGCAAAAAATCTCAAAGACATAGAACTTGAAAATAATGTTAGGAATGTTGAGACTTAATCCCAGTAACTGATATAATAAACCAAATCAATTATCATGTTTCTCCCCCTTTTTGTCATAACATCAAAAAGTATTTAAAAGATTCAGATGAAAAACAATATGAGTGAAGAAGATAATATTTCATTGATTCAATAAAATATCAGAAGATACAAAAGGATAGAAGCAGATGCAAGAAACAGATGCAAGAAACAAGAAAACATCTAAGACCAAGACACAATACGACCAGCCTAGCTTAGAAACTATCTTGGCCAGAAGGTTTTGAATCTCAGAAGTGCTTTCAGTCTGCGTCTTCATAAACGATCGAAACTCATTGTGAGTATCTTCATGCTTATCCAAACGAGAAGCTAGATCAGCTTGATTCTTTTGAAGAGCCTTCATGGCGTTCACCAGAACAGAAGGTTCAGCAGAAGAAGCATCACAACAATCGTTCAAAGGAGTAGCATGCTCAACAGCAGTATCAATCATGAGAACATCATCTTGATTTTCCTGAACAGGAAGTTTCTCATCAGGATGGTTCTCAGGAACGTGATTCTCAGCGTCTGTTAGGAGTGAATTAATGGTAAATTCATGTGTTAATATAAGTAATTTCTTTTCTAAACTAATGCAAATTGTGATAGATCCATAGGTTTTTAGTAAGAATTGAACTGAATAAGTTTAGTTCATGTTGTAAAACAAATCGAATCACTTGTGGGTACTATTGATGCAGGTTTGGAGCTGAAAAGTAGCTTTATAAGAACATGAAGAGGAAAGAAAGCTGGAAGTCTCAAAGGCAAAGCAAAAAGAAGAAGTTTTAGCAAGGGCGCGCCGCGGGAGTCCAAGACAGCGCCGCGCTAAACTCACTGTTTTTGACCGCGCCGCGGACGCGACGTTTTAGGCCCAAAAATTATAAATAGAAGCCGTAGTCTTCAAGTAAAGGGGCTGACTTTTTGTGAGCGAAATTAGGAGAGCATTCTGATTCCGAAGCTGAGAACAACAATTGAAGGTGGATTCTTTACTAATTGAAGACATTCCTTTGATGAAGATGAATCCCTCCATTAATTCTTGTGTGTTCTTCATGTCTATGGAGAGCTAAATTCCTCTTGTTGAGTTTAAGGTAGTAGTTAGCCTATGAATATGCAATACCATTGATTAATTCCTATGAACAATTGTTTGAATTTATTATCAATAAGAAACCTTGTTTTTATATTAAATTATGGTGGAATCTTTGATTGAAAGAAAAGATTCTAACTTTTGTCCTAGGTTACTATATTGATTCAGTCCCAATTTGCAGAGATGGAATTGTGATTGAGTTTTCATAATTATCGTTCTTTATTACTATTATCGATATTGATATCTGAGAGATCGAATCTCATAACGGTAAAAGTTTATCTAATTTGATTTGCAGACATGGAATCATATTTGAGGATAAGTGAAGATAATAATTCAAATGATTGTTCAATTGTGACTTAATTAACAACTTGTATAGGAATAGGTTGATGAACCCTAAATCTCAACATATCTCTTTAATCGTTAACAAACTTTCAGAATTTGCATTTAAATTATTGTTTAGATTTAATAGCATAGTTATAACCACAAAACAAATTCAACTACTTTTTCTCACTCAAAATAGCCAACTATAGAACGACAGTAATATTAAACCAATCCCTGTGGATACGATATATACCGAAAATATTTACCCACAAATACTTTCAACAGCGTCAGCTTCTGATATAGAAGCATCTTCAGCATAATCCGGAGCAGGGAGATCAGAATCAGAATTTGCAAGAGCCTGAAGGATCTCAGCCAGATTCCTTGGAGGTGTAGGAGCAACAGGTTCTGATGGGTATTCAACTTCTGGATATACCATATCTGGTGCTTTCTCAGAGGGATTCTCCCTTAGCTAGTTGAATATGGACTGAAAGTCTCCAGTCAGAACATGAAACTGAGGCTTCCATACAACCATAGCAAGAGGCTGCACTTCCTCAAGTTCATCGACAAATTCTTTCTCTTCAAGGGATCTCCAATTTCTGATTGGATGATAGTACCTACCATCATCAACCTCTAAGAAACAACCAGGAGAACCAGATGCCTCATCCATGCATCTCTTCTGGATGTTCAGAGCATCAATCTGAAATTCCTTCTTAAAGATTTTCAAAATCCACCATTGTTTTGCAGAGAACTTCCAGTTCATCATAAGGGATAGAACAAGTCTTCAAGGGAAGATATGCATATTTGTGTTGAACAAGATGTGCCGAAGACATTTTGTGTTGAGTACTTGAGGATGAAATCAAGAATGCACTCTGAGATTCGGTTTAGAAACTAGGGTTTATGCAAAAACAAGAGATATGAACGAAACAATAATGAATGAGGAGAGAGAATGTAAAGATATGAAATGATATGAAGATGAGTTAATATAGGAACGGATTTGAAAGAGGAATGCAATATGTTTTAGAATGAACAGGATTACAGAATGCAAGGAAAAACAAATACATTTAATGAAAAGTGACGTTAGGAGAGATAACGTAATATTTGAAATGATTTGCACAGTTACCTAGGGCGACGTCTCCTCAATTGCACGTGTACTTGTCCAAATAGAGTGAACACGTGTTCAACTTCTGGAAAAGCTGGTGACAGCTGTTTTGCTTTAAAAGAGATTCTGAATCAACTTAGATAATGAAACGTTAGTAATAACAGAATCAGAACTTCTAATTGATCAACATCAGAACTTCTTATAAGAAGATAAAACAAAATCATTTCATAACTAATCCATACGTCAGAACTTCTCATCTTCTCATTCTGGGCATAAATCCATACTGATATTCTTCAGAATGAACTTAAACCTATCTTCAGCAAGGGGTTTTGTAAAGATATCAGCCCATTGATGGTCTGTATCCACAAAGTTTAAAGATAGAACACCCTTCTGAACATAGTCCCTAATGAAATGATGTTTAATCTCAATATGTTTAGTTTTGGAATGTAAGATTGGATTCATAGATAAACAGATAGCAGAAGTATTACCACAGAAGATAGGAATGTTACTCTCATATATCTGATAATCTTCTAACTGACTCTTCATCCAGAGCATTTGTGTACTACACCCAGCAGCAGCAACATATTCTGCTTCTGTTGTAGAGAGGGCAATTGTAGCTTGCTTCTTGTTGAACCAGGAGATTAGGTGACTTCCAAGAAATTGACAACTTCCAGAAGTACTCTTCCTTTCAACTCTATCTCCAGCGTAATCAACATCATAATAACCTACTAACTTGTATTCTTCAGATCTTCTGTAGACTAAACCAACATTAGTAGTACCTTTCAGATACCTCAGAATTCTCTTAACAACTGTTAAGTGAGATTCTCTAGGATCTGATTGGAATCTTGCACACAGACAAACACTAAATAAAATATCAGGTCTAGAAGCAGTAAGATATAGAAGAGATCCAATCATACCTCTATAGAGCTTCTGATATACCTTGTTACCTACCTCATCCCTACCTAGGACACATGTTGGATGCATATGAGTTTTTGCTTCTTTGCTTTCAGAAAGATTAAACTTCTTCAGAAGTTCTTTCACGTACTTGGTCTGATGAACGTATGTTCCATCAGAAGTTTGATTGATTTGAATCCCAAGAAAATACTTGAGCTCTCCTATCATGCTCATTTCAAATTCAGCCTGCATAGACTTAGCAAACTCCTTTCCAAGTGTAGCATTAGATGTTCCAAAGATAATATCATCAACATAAATTTGGCAAATTAAAAGATCCATTTTAAAGGTTATACAAAAGAGAGTAGTATCCACTTTTCCTCTAGTGAAACCATTATCCAGAAGGAAAGAACTTAATCTTTCATACCAAGCTCTCAGAGCTTGCTTCAGTTCGTATAATGACTTTTTTAGTTTAAAAACATGATCTGGAGACTTAGAGTCTTCAAAACCAGGAGGTTGGTGGACATAGACTTCCTCATCTATATAACCGTTTAAGAAGGCACTCTTAACATCCATCTGATATAGAGTGATGTTGTGTTGAATGGTAAAAGAAATCAATAAGCGAATAGATTCTAACCTGGCCAATGGTGTAAAGGTTTCTGTATAGTCAATACCTTCTTGCTGGCTATAGCCCTGAGCAACCAGTCTGGCTTTGTTTCTTACAATTTCTCCTTTTTCGCTTAGCTTGTTTCTGAAGACCCACTTCGTACCAATGATGTTAAATCCTTTTGGTCTAGAAACCAGATCCCAAACATCATTCCTTGTAAACTGATTTAGTTCTTCTTGCATGGCAATTATCCAGTCTGCATCTTCTAGAGCTTGATCAACAGAAGTTGGCTCGATCAGAGAAACAATACCTAATTGACATTCTGCATTGTTCTTAAGGAATGCTCTTGTTCTGATAGGATCTTCTTTCTTTCCAAGAATAACATCTTCTGAGTGATCAGAGTTGAGTCTAGAAGATCTTCTGAAGTTCTGATAGTTGGCTCTTCAGAAATTCTGAGGTTCTCTAAGGAAGCAGCAACTTGATCTTCTGATACTTTTGAAGGATAAAAAAACACTTAGAAAGGGGGGGGGGGGGGTTTGAATAAGTGTAGTCTAAAAACTTGAATGATAAAAACAATTTGCACAGTTATTTTTATCCTGGTTCATTGTTAACTAAACTACTCCAGTCCACCCCCACGGAGTGATTTACCTCACCTGAGGATTTAATCCACTAATCGCAACAGATTACAATGGTTTTCCACTTAGCCCACGACTAAGTCTTCTAGAGTATCCTGATCACAACCTGATCACTCTAGGAACAAATGCTTAGACACAAGCTAAGACTTTCTTAGAGTATCCTGACCACCACGTGATCACTCTAATTACAACTGCTTAGACACAAGCTAAGACTTCCTGATCAACACTTGATCACTCTAGTTACTTACAAATTAATGTAATCAAATAAGAGTTTTACAATGCTTCTGAAAAGCTATAATCACAACAGTGATATTTCTCTTAAAGTTTAAGCTTAATCTCACTAATATATTACAACAGCAATGTAGTAAGCTTTGATGAAGATGAAGTTTCCGAGCTTTGAGTTGAACAGCGTTTTAGCAAGTTTTTCAGAATAAGTTCGTTCAGGATTGGTAACCTTGCTTCTCATCAGAACTTCATATTTATAGGCACTTGAGAAGATGACCGTTGGGAGCATTTAATGCTTTGCGTATTCCGTACAGCATTGCATTTAATGTTTCACGCTTTTGTCAACTACCTCGAGCCTTGTTCACGCTGTGTCTACTGACGTTGCCTTTAATAGCTTCTAACGTTCCTTTTGTCAATCAGCGTAGCCTGCCACCTGTACTTTCTTCTGATCTGATGTTTGTGTATACAATGTTTGAATATCATTAGAGTCAAACAGCTTGGTGCATAACATCTTCTTGTCTTCTGACCTTGAAGTGCTTTTGAGCGTGATACCATGAGAACTCCAGTGCTTCTGCTTCTGAACTCAAGTTCTTCTGATGCTTCCATAGACCCATGTTCTGATTCTACTTTGACCATCTTCTGATGTCTTGCCAGACCATGTTCTGATGTTGCATGCTGAACCTTCTGAGTCAAAGCTTCTGAGCGCTGATTTGTGCATACTCTTTATATATTTCCTGAAAGGGAAATTGCAATGTATTAGAGTACCACATTATCTTACACAAAATTCATATCCTTGTTATCATCAAAACTAAGAATATTGATCAGAACAAATCTTGTTCTAACAATCTCCCCCTTTTTGATGATGACAAAAACATATATAAATGATATGAATTTGCGATCAGAAAGAGCAGACGGCTAAAGACAATTTACACAGCTATAGCATAAGCATGTGAATATGTCTCCCCCTGAGATTAACAATCTCCCCCTGAAATTAATACTAGAAGAATTTTATAAATAAAAGACTTCCCTGAGTATTTCAGTAGAGACGTTCACATATGCTTGATCTTCAGAACATTCATGACTTCTGATTTCTGCTTCCATAGAACAGCTTCAGAACATGGAATTTCTTTAGATCCTCAGAACATTCACAGCTTCTGATTCCTGCTTCCATCGGACAGCTTCAGAACTTGAATTTCTTTGATCTTTAGAACATTCACAGCTTCTGACTTCTGCTTCCATCGGACAGCTTCAGAACTTGAATTTCTTTGATCTTCAGAACATTCACAGCTTCTGATTCCTGCTTCCATCGGGACAGCTTCAGAGCTTGAATTTCTTCTTACATCACTTCATGCTAGATTGTATCAGAACATTATTGAATGTACCAGAGCATCATTAGAGCATCTCTACATCCTGAAATGTTACAGAGCAAAACTAAACGACAAAAGTCAGCATGAATGAGTCAGAACATAGAATATGTTTCAGAACACATAATATGTATCAGAGTCATATAGAATGTTTCAGAACAAATAGACAAAATGTTTCAGAGCATATTCTATCATTAGAATATCTGAACATTCTTCCTTCTTGCTTCTGATTCTGAAGCTTCATAGCACTCAGCTTGCTTCAAGAATCCAAGAACTTGATTCATCTTGTTGCTTCTTATGTTGATCTTGAATCTTCAATTCCTGCAACAACACAACTTAAAGCATAGAACTTTGCAAGTTCTGTTAGAGTAAAGTAACTGATTAAATCAAATCATTTATCACATATTTCTCCCCCTTTTTGTCATAACATAAAAAAGAATATAAAAGATTCAGATGAAAAACAAAAAGAAACACATGGAAGAAAAAGATAATTTTCATTGAAGCTCAAGAAGATAGAAGTACAGAAGTACAAGAAGATAAGGAAGAGAAGATGCACAAAACAGATGCAACAAAAGCAAATACAAAACAGCTAAGACTCAATCTAAGATGACCCTAGCCTCGACAAGATCTTGGCCAGCATCTCTTGAACCCCATTGTTGTGCTCATTCTGCTTCTCTATGAAAGCTCTAAACTCAGCATTGACTGAGCTTTGCTCATCCTGGTTCTTCTGAAGAACTTCCAGAGTCCTTGCAAGACGAGAAGGTTCATCAGAAGAAGCTTCACAGCTTCTATCCAACGGGATGGCATTGTGATCTGTAGCTTCCATTGATAGATCATTTGCAGGGATTTCCTCAACAGGAACTGATTCAGCAACATGATCTTCTACATCTGCTTCTTGCATAGAAACATCTTCATATTCTACAGCTGGAATCTCAGAATCTCCATTCTCAAGTGCCTGAAGAATGGCAGCTAGATTCCTAGGGGCAGAAGGACCTTCAACTTCTGGTGGGTCAACAACTTCTGGAATGACCAAGCTTGGGTCTTTCTTAGAAGGGTTTTCCCTCAAAAAGTCAAAGAGAGTCTTGAAATCCCCAAGTAGAACAGGATATTGAGGTATCCAGACCACAATCTCCCTGCAAGGGTTAGCTTCCAATGCAGCAGCCAGTCTTGCTTCTTCCAATTCATCCACAAACTGCTTCTCCTCAGCAGCAACACAATTTCTGAGAGGATGGTAGTATATACCATTATCACCCTCCAGAAGGTAACCCGGGTAACCAGGGGCAGCAGCCACTAGTCTTTTCTGTACTCCCATTGCTTCTACTTGAAAATCCTTGCGAAAGCTTTTCCAGAGATTTCTTGTAGAAACATCATCCAGACCATTTAGAAAGGCATCCTTCAGAAGGTCTAGACTGCTAATCACCTCATGTCTTAATAGTTCCAGGTAGGTATAGGGTTCAGGTTCAGGCGGATTGAAGGTGAATTTGTAGTCAGGGTAGAGAAGACAGTAGGGTTTGGATTTTCTGGTAGGTAAGGGATGGGATATAGAAGGTGGAGGTGCGGTGGATGAGGAAGAAGGGATATCTGAGAGAATGATTGATGAGGATGGAATATCAGAAAGGATAGATTGAGAAGAGGATGGAGTATTTGTAAAGGGGATTGGTGAGAAAGATTTATCAGAAGGAGTTGGGGGAGGAATACTTAGAGGTGTGGGGTTTAGAATGGGAGAGGAAAAAGATGATGGAGAAGGATTTGGTAAAGTGAAGTTTACTTTTGGTTTAGATGGAGGTGATTGGAGAGATGGTTTAGGGACAGAAGGAGGTGGAGTAAAAACCTGCCTGGAGATGTGTTCAGAAGAAGCATGTGAAGATCTGGTTCTGTGAAAGGAGTCTCTGATCCTTTTCTCCCTTCGTTCAACAGAGTCCACCTTGTCAGGATCATAGGTGACCCTCAACTTCTTGGCTTTCTTAACCTCATCTTCTCGGGCCTTTCTTTTTAGCCTAGCCTTTTGTTCCTTCTGATCCTTCTTCAGAAGATCAGCTTTGGACGGAAGTACTCTGCCACGGATCCAAGCAGGATCAATATCTGATTGCTTCCTAACACAATCTTCCAGGTAAAGCTTGACAACCTGATGCAGTTCTTTATGAAACAAAGAGGCAAAACCTTCAACAACAACTCTTCTTGACAGGATGTCAGGAAAGCCTGTGCACACAGAAGGTACATTTTGAATGAGTTCCAGTCTGAACAAATCCACACCATTGAAGATGGGACCTTGAACTACTCCAAGAAAATGAGACGCATTGAGTTTTCTGATGGAGTCCAGCACTTTGCTTTCAATCAGAATGTCTGAAATCATTCTACCGAAAGGAATAGTCTTTCTTGAAATATGAGGGTACTTCGCCCTTTCATCTTCTCTTGACTCAAAAATAGAAGTCTCCAGATTCTCAAACAGAATATGAGAGATGTTGATCTCTATCTTTCTGCCAATGCAGAAAAGAGTATACTTGTGATCCAGACTGATGTAGGAGGAGGAGAGCATCTTCTTTCTATGGTGAAGAGAACCCAGAATAATCTCAGCCCATACTTGATAAAACGGCCTTAAGGTGCCCGTGTTATGAGAATCAATTCCAAAAGCCAGAGAGATTTGTTGTTCAACTTTAAACCAGTCAACTGTTGCATGTTGAAGACCAGACCAACCTTCTTCATCATTCAGATTGCACAGCTTCCTGATGAGCTTTTCAGTGATAACCACTTCATGCCCTAGCACGAATGAAATGATGGCAGTTGGGGTAACCGTTGCATGTACCCAGAAATCCTTCACAAGTTCAGGATAAATTGGACCAACCAATCTATCAAGATATTTAGACCATCCTTGCTCAAAGATTCTTGCATCACACTTAAAGCCATTTGCTTTTAGGTTGTTGATGTCCACAGCAGATTCACATAGAACTTCCAGTTCTTCCGTGGGAATTAAGCATGTTTTCAATGGAGCATACTCATATTTGCGTAGAAGGATCTGTGTAGAAGTGAGTCTTTATTTTGGATTTGATGAACTTGAAGATGAGTTCATGATGATTATGCTTTGAGATCAAATCAAAAACTAGGGTTTGAAAAACAGATGCAACGAAAGGGATGCACAAAAGAGAGAGAGAGAGAGAGAGAGAGAGAGAGAGAGAGAGAGAGAGAGAGAGAGAGAGAGAGAGAGAGAGAGAAAAAGAAGGAATGAAGGTGAAGCGGGTTATTTAAATGATTTGAAAATAAAGAAATCATTATGCATTTAATGAGAAATGACATTAGGAGAGAGAACACGGTAAATGAAATGATTTAACACAGTTACCTAGATCGGCGTCTTTTCAACTGCACGCTTTTTACTAACCGTACAGACACGCGTTCACCATCCGAAAATAGATGACAGCTGTATTTTTCTGAAAGAGCTTTACGCCTTCTAATTCTGATCACTGCTTCTGATTGTCATTCTTTAGAAATGATCTTGTTCTGATAGGATCATCTTTCTTTCCAAGGATCACATCTTCTGAATGAGCTGAAGCAAGTCTAGGTGATCTTCTGACTGTTGGCTCTTCAGAAATCCTGAGATTCTCTAAGGATGCAGCAACTTGATCTTCTGATCCATTGCTTCTGAGACTGCCAGCTTCTGCAGCTTTGCTTCTTGGTTCTACTGCTTCTGATATATCAATATCAAAATCTGCAAAATTCTCAAACTGCTTTGGTTTTTCAAGACCAAGCTTATCATCAAACCTGATATTGATTGATTCTTCTACAATCAATGTTTCAGTATTGTATACTCTGTAGCCTTTAGAGCGTTCAGAATATCCAAGAAGGAAACACTTTTGTGCTTTAGAATCAAACTTACCAAGATGATCTTTAGTATTCAGAGTAAAACAAACACATCCAAAAGAATGAAAATATGAAATGTTGGGCTTTCTGTTCTTACACAATTCATAAGGAGTCTTATTTAGAATAGGTCTGATAGAGATTCTATTCTGAATGTAACATGCAGTGTTTATTGTTTCTGCCCAGAAATGCTTAGCCATATTGGTTTCATTGATCATGGTTCTGGCCATTTCTTGTAAAGTCCTATTCTTTCGCTCTACAACTCCATTTTGTTGTGGAGTTCTAGGGCAAGAGAAATCATGGGCAATACCATTTTCTTTGAAGAACTCCTCAAAGAATCTGTTCTCAAATTCGCCACCATGATCACTTCTGACCTTTATGATCTTGCACTCCTTCTCAGATTGGATCTGAGTGCAGAATTCAAAAAACACTGAATGAGACTCATCCTTGTGTTTTAAGAACTTTACCCATGTCCAGCGGCTATAATCTTCTACGATGACTAATCCATATTTCTTCCCTCTGACAGATGCTGTTTTGACTGGGCCAAATAGATCAATGTGCAAGATTTCTAACGGCCTTGAGGAAGAAACAACATTCTTAGACTTGAATGCAGGTCTGGAGAACTTGCCCTTCTGACATGCTTCACAAAGAGCATCTGATTTGAATTTCAGATTAGGGAGTCCTCTGACCAGATTTAGTTTGTTAATCTGAGAAATCTTTCTCAAACTAGCAAGTCCTAATCTTCTGTGCCAGACCCATTGCTCTTCAGAAACAGACATAAGGCAAGTCACCTTCTACTTCTCAAGATCTGAAAGATCAATCTTATAAATGTTGTTCTTTCTCTTGCCTGTAAATAGGATTGAGCCATCCTTCTGACTTACAGCCTTGCAAGACTTTTGATTGAAGATTATATCATAACCATTGTCACTTAATTGACTTATGGACAATAAGTTATGCGTTAATCCTTCTACAAGAAGTACATTAGTTATGGAAGGAGAGTTACCAAGACTTATGGTTCCAGAGCCAATGATTTTGCCCTTCTGATCTCCTCCAAACTTGACTTCTCCACCTGGTTTAAGCACCAGGTCTTGGAATGTAGACCTTCTTCCCGTCATGTGTCGCGAGCACCCAGAGTCCAGGTACCATGACATTTTGCTTTTTATCCTCTTTGCCGCCAAGGATATCTGCAACAGAAATTATCTTCTCCTTAGGTACCCACAATTTCTTGGGTCCTTTCTTGTTAGTTCTCCTCAAGTTCTGATTGAACTTGGGTTTAGCAAAATATTTAACAGGAGGAACAACATGATATTCTTTAGGTTTGTCAGCATGATATTTCTTAGGATGTGTCACATGCTTCTTGGTGTGAACAGTGTTAAACTTCTGTGCATGTGAAGTGAGCCTAATATCATGTGCATGGCCATATTTGAACTGATCATACAATGGCTTGTATGTGATCTTCAGATCATCAACAGGTTCAAATTTATGTGAGGTATCACCCTCATAGCCAAAACCAAACCTTCTGTTTCCAGAAACACCATATATCATAGAAGCAAGATGACTTCTGCCAATACTTCTAGATAAGAACTTTCTGAAGCTCGAGTCATATTCTTTCAGAATATGATTGAGACTTGGAATGGATTTTTCTGTTTCAGAAGGAGATCCACTATCTTTGGATAGATTCAAAACTTTTTCCTTCAGTTCAGAATTTTCCACTTCCAGCTTCTTAGTTTCAAATTCAAACTGCTTCTTCAGCTTTTTGTATTTGATACTAAGATGAGCCTTGAGTTCCAGAAGTTTTGTTAAACTGGAAACTAACTCTTCTCTAGATAGTTCAGAAAATACCTCTTCAGAATCTGATTCTGATGTAGATTCTGATCCATCATCTTCTATAGCCATCAGCGCGAAGTTGGCTTGTTCTCCTTCAGAGTCTGATTCCGATTCTGATTCAGAATCATCCCATGTTGCCATAAGACCTTTATTCTAATGAAACTTCTTCTTGGGATTCTCCTTCTGAAGTTTTAGACACTCGTCCTTGTAATGTCCAGGCTCATTGCACTCATAGCAGACAGCCTTCTTCTTGTCAGATCTTCTGTCACCAGAAGATTCTCCACGTTCAAATTTCTTTGAACTTCTGAAGCCTCTGAACTTTGCTTGCTCTTCCAGAGTTGGTTTACCCTTCTGGAGATCATGGACAGTTCATCTTCTTCTTCAGATTCTGATTCTTCAGGATCTTCTTCTCTAGCCTGAAAAGCGTTAGTGCATTTTTTAACATTAGATTTTAATGCAATAGACTTACCTTTCTTCTGAGGCTCGTTTGCATCCAGCTCTATTTCATGGCTTCTCAAGGCACTGATAAGCTCTTCCAAAGAAACTTCATTCAGATTCTTGGCAATCTTGAATGCAGTCACCATTGGACCCCATCTTCTGGGTAAGCTTCTGATAATCTTCTTTACATGATCAGCCTTGGTGTAGCCTTTATCCATAACTCTTAATCCAGCAGTTAGCGTTTGAAATCTTGAGAACATCTTCTCAATGTTTTCATCATCCTCCATCTTGAAGGCTTCATATTTCTGGATTAGAGCAAGAGCTTTAGTCTCCTTGACTTGAGCATTTCCCTCATGGGTCATTTTCAATGACTCATATATATCATAGGCAGTTTCCCTGTTAGATATCTTCTCATACTCAGCATGAGAGATAGCATTCAGCAAAACAGTCCTACATTTATGATGATTCTTGAAAAGCTTCTTCTGATCATCATCCATTTCTTGCCTTGTAACCTTACGCCACTAGCTTTCACTGGATGTTTGTAACCATCCATCAGAAGATCCCATAGTTCACCATCTAGACCAAGAAAGTAACTTTCCAGTTTATCTTTCCAGTATTCAAAGTTTTCACCATCAAATACTGGTGGTCTAGTATAACCATTGTTACCATTGTATTGCTCAGCAGAGCCAGATGTAGATGCAGGTGGATCTGTTGGAATTTCATCAGCCATCTTTTACTGAAGCGTTTTTCTCTTCCTTAATCTTTTCTAAACACGGTTAAGTGCTTGCACCTTAGAACCGGCGCTCTGATGCCAATTGAAGGATAGAAAAACACTTAGAAAGGGGGGGGGGGTTTGAATAAGTGTAGTCTAAAAACTTGAATGATAAAAACAATTTGCACAGTTATTTTTATCCTGGTTCGTTGTTAACTAAACTACTCCAGTCCACCCCCACGGAGTGATTTACCTCACCTGAGGATTTAATCCACTAATCACAACAGATTACAATGGTTTTCCACTTAGCCCACGACTAAGTCTTCTAGAGTATCCTGATCACAACCTGATCACTCTAGGAACAAATGCTTAGACACAAGCTAAGACTTTCTTAGAGTATCCTGACTACCACGTGATCACTCTAATTACAACTGCTTAGACACAAGCTAAGACTTCCTAGAGTATCCTGATCAACACTTGATCACTCTAGTTACTTACAAATTAATGTAATCAAATAAGAGTTTTACAATGCTTCTGAAAAGCTATAATCACAACAGTGATATTTCTCTTAAAGTTTAAGCTTAATCTCACTAATATATTACAACAACAATGTAGTGAGCTTTGATGAAGATGAAGTTTCTGAGCTTTGAGTTGAACAGCGTTTCAGCAAGTTTTTCAGAATAAGTTCGTTCAGGATTGGTAACCTTGCTTCTCATCAGAACTTCATATTTATAGGCACTTGAGAAGATGACCATTGGGAGCATTTAATGCTTTGCGTATTCCGTACAGCATTGCATTTAATGTTTCGCGCTTTTGTCAACTACCTCGAGCCTTGTTCACGCTGTGTCTACTGACGTTGCCTTTAATAGCTTCTAACGTTCCTTTTGTCAGTCAGCGTAGCCTGCCACCTGTACTTTCTTCTGATCTGATGTTTGTGTATACAACGTTTGAATATCATCAGAGTCAAACAGCTTGGTGCATAGCATCTTCTTGTCTTCTGACCTTGAAGTGCTTCTGAGCGTGATACCATGAGAACTTCAGTGCTTCTGCTTCTGAACTCAAGTTCTTCTGATGCTTCCATAGACCCATGTTCTGATTCTGCTTTGACCATCTTCTGATGTCTTGCCAGACCATGTTCTGAAGTTGCATGCTGAACCTTCTGAGTCAAAGCTTCTGAGCGCTGATTTGTGCATACTCTTTATATATTTCCTGAAAGGGAAATTGCAATGTATTAGAGTACCACATTATCTTTCACAAAATTCATATCCTTGTTATCATCAAAACTAAGAATATTGATTAGAACAAATCTTGTTCTAACAACTTTGCTTTTGGGTTCTTCAGCTTCAGAGTTAGAGATTTCAATATCTGCAAAATTCTGAAACTGCTTTGGCTTTTCAAGACCAAGCTTATCATCAAATCTGATATTGGTTGATTCTTCAACAACCAATGTTTCATTATTGTATACTCTGTAGCCTTTTGAGCGTTCAAAATATCCAAGAAGGAAACACTTCTGTGCCTTAGAATCAAACTTACTCAGATGATCTTTAGTGTTCAGAATATAACATACACATCCAAATGGATGAAAATATGAAATGTTGGGCTTTCTGTTCTTCCACAATTCATAAGGAGTCTTATTGAGAATAGGTCTGATAGAGATTCTATTCTAAATATAGCATGCAGTGTTTATTGCTTCTACCCATAAATGCTTAGCCATATTGGTTTCATTGATCATGGTTCTGGCCATTTCTTGTAGAGTCCTATTCTTTCGCTCTACAACTCGATTTTGCTGTGGAGTTCTAGGGCAAGAGAAATCATGGGCAATACCATTTTCTTTGAAATAAATCTCAAAGAATGTGTTCTCAAATTCGCCACCATGATCACTTCTGACCTTTATGATTTTACACTCTTTCTCAGATTGGATCTGAGTGCAGAATTCAATGAACACAGGATGAGACTCATCCTTGTGTTTCAAGAACTTTACCCATGTCCATCGACTATAATCATCTAAGATGACTAATCCATATTTCTTCCCTCTGACAGATGCTGTTTTGATTGGGCCAAACAGATCAATGTGCAGAAGTTCTAGCGGCCTAGAGGAAGAAACAACATTCTTAGACTTGAATGCAGGTTTGGAAAACTTCCCTTTCTGACATGCTTCGCAAAGAGCATCTGATTTGTATTTCAGATTAGGGAGTCCTCTGACCAGATTTAGTTTGTTAATCTGAGAAATCTTTCTCAAACTAGCATGGCGTAATCTTCTGTGCTAGACCCATTGCTCTTCGCTAACAGACATAAGACAAGTTACCTTCTGATTCTTAAAATCCTGAAGATCAATCTTGTAAATGTTGTTCTTTCTCTTTCCTGTAAATAGGATTGAGCCATCCTTCTGACTTACAGCCTTACAAGACTTTTGATCAAAGATTATGTCATAACCATTGTCACTTAATTGACTTATGGACAATAAGTTATGAGCTAATTCATCTACCATAAGAACATTAGTTATAGAAGGAGAATTACCAGTACTTATGGTTCCTGAGCCAATGATTTTGCCCTTCTGATCTCCTCCAAACTTGACTTCTCCAGCAGATTTAAGCACCAGGTCTTGGAACATAGACCTTCTTCCCGTCATGTGCCACGAGCACCCAGAGTCCAGGTACCATGACATGTTTTGCTTTGTCTTCTTTGCTGTCAAGGATATCTGCAACAGAAATTATCTTCTCCTTAGGTACCCACATTTTCTTGGGTCTTTTCTTGTTAGTTTTCCTCAAGTTCTGATTGAACTTGGGTTTAGCATGATAAACAACAGGAGGTACAACATGATATTCCTTAGGTTGAGCAACATGATATTTTCTATTTTGTGTCACATGCTTCTTAGTGTGTGTAACGTGAAAGCTTTTAGCATGTGAAGTGAGCCTAATATCATGGGAGTGGCCATACTTGAACAGATCATACAATGGTTTGTATGTGATTTTCATATCATCTACAGGTTCAAGTTTGTATGGGGTATCACCCTCGTAGCCTATGCCAACTCTCTTGTTTCCACTTACAGCATATATCATAGAGGCAAGTTGACTTCTACCAATACCTCTAGATAGGAATTTCCTGAAACTCAAGTCATATTCTTTAAGAATATTGTTCAAGCTTGGAATAGATTTTTCTGAACCAGAAGATGACTCAGCATCTTTGGATAATTTTAAAACTTTTTCTTTGAGTTCAGAATTTTCTAATTCAAGCTTCTTAGTTTCAGATACAAAGAGCTTTCTCAGCTTTTTGTACTTGATACTAAGCTTAGCCTTGATTTCAAGAATTTCAGCTAAACCGGAAGCTAGCTCATCTCTAGATAGATCAGAAAATACCTCTTCAGAGTCAGAGTCTAATTCTGATGTAGATTCTGATTCAGCATCCACAATAGCCATCAACGCAATGTTTACATGCTCATCTTCAGAGTCTGATTCTGATTCTGATGAATCTGAATCATCCCAAGTTGCCATAAGACCTTTATTCTTCTAGAACTTCTTCTTGAGCTTCTCCCTCTGAAGCTTTGGACACTCATTCTTGTAGTGACCTGGATCCTTGCACTCAAAGCACGTGACCTTCTTTTTGTCAGATCTTCTGATTCTAGAAGATTCTCCTCTTTCAGGCTTTTTGGAACTTCTGAAGTTCTTGAACTTCCTTTGCTTACTCTTCCAGAGTTGGTTTACCCTTTTGGAGATCATGGACAATTCATCTTCTTCTACTTCTTCTGATTCTGATTCTTCAGAATCTTCTTCTTCAGCCTGAAAAGCGTTAGTGCATTTTTTATTTAAAGATTTTAATGCAATAGACTTGCCTTTCTTCTGAGGTTCATTAGCATCCAGCTCTATTTCATGACTTCCAAAGAGACTTCGTTCAGATTCTTTGCTATCTTGAATGCAGTCACCATTGGGCCCCATCTTCTGGGCAAGCTTCTGATGATCTTCTTGACATGATCAGCTTTTGTATATCCCTTGTCAAGCACTCTTAATCCAGCAGTTAGAGTTTGAAATCTTGAGAACATTGTTTCAATGTTTTCATCATCCTCCATCTTGAAGGCTTCATACTTCTGGATTAATGCAAGAGCTTTAGTCTCCTTGACTTGGGCATTCCCTTCGTGAGTCATCTTTAATGATTCAAAGATGTCATGGGCAGTTTCCCTGTTTGATATCTTCTCATATTCAGAATGAGAAATAGCATTCAGCAGAATAGTCCTTGACTTATGATGATTTTTAAATTGTTTCTTTTGATCATCACTCATTTCTTGTCTTGACATCTTTGCTCCACTAGCATTTACTGGATGTTTGTAACCATCCACAAGCAAGTCCCATAAATCACCATCTAGACCAAGAAAGTAACTTTCCAATCTATCTTTCCAGTATTCAAAGTTTTCACCATCAAATACTGGTGGTCTAGTATATCCATTTCCATTTCCATTTCCATTGTTGTGTTGATCATTTGAAGTAGATGTAGTAGTAGGAGTAATAGCATCAACCATATTGACTTAGTGTTTTTCTCACCCTGAATCTTTTTCTAACACGGTTAAGTGCTTGCACCTAGAACCGACGCTCTGATGCCAATTGAAGGATAGAAAAACACTTAGAAAGGGGGGTTTGAATAAGTGTGACTTTAAAAACTCTTAAGATAGAAACAATTGCACAATGATTTTTATCCTGGTTCGTTGTTAACGAAACTACTCCAGTCCACCCCCTTAGAGTGATTTACCTCAACTGAGAATTTAATCCACTAATCAATTTTGATTACAATGGTTTTCCACTTAGATACCCTCTAAGTCTTCTAGAGTATTCTGATCACAACTTGATCACTCTAGGAAATACACCACTTAGAAACTTCTAAGTCTTCTAGAGTCTACTGATCACAACTTAATCACTCTAGGAACCTTTTACAAATCAATGTAAAATAAATGTTTACACGAGTATATAAATGCTTCTTAAAAAGCTATAATCACAACTGTGATATTTCTCTTAAGTTCTAAGCTTAAATCTCACTAAGATATTACAAATGAAGTGAGGTTGAAGATGAAGTTTGATAGAGTTTGATTCAACAGCATTTCAGCAAGTTTGCAAGAGTTGTTCGTGAATTCGTAACCTTGCTTCTGATCAGAACTTCACTATTTATAGGCGTTATGAGAAGATGACCGTTAGGAGCATTTAATGCGTTGCGTGATCCGTACAACTTTTCATTTAATGTTTCACTCTTTTGTCAACTACCTCGAGCCTTGCTTTTCCTGCTTTAACTGACTTTGCCTTTAATAGCTTCTAACGTTCCTTTTGTTAGTCAGCATAGCCTGTCATCTTGTACTTGCTTCTGATCTGATGTTTGTAGATACAACGTTTGAATATCAGAGTCATTCAGCTTGGTGCAGAGCATTTTCTTGTCTTCTGACTTTGAAGTGCTTCTAGCGTGATACCATAAGAATTTCATTGCTTCTGCTTCTGAACTCAAGTTCTTTTGATGCTTCATAGACCATGTTCTGATTCTGCTTGACCATCTTCTGATGTCTTGCGAGAGCATGTTCTGATGTTGCAATCCTGAACCTTCTGAGTCAGTGCTTCTTGCGCTGAATTGTGCATACTCTTTATATATTTCCTGAAATGGAAAATGCATAGGATTAAAGTACCACATTGTCTTATACAAATTTCATATATAATGTTATCATCAAAACTAAGAATATTGATCAGAACAATTCTTGTTCTAACAGAGTTGCCCACATTTTCAAAAATTTAAATTGAGACTTTACTTTATCAGTCTGACTATTAAAGTACAGCAACAAAGGATAATGGTCCGAATTTGATTTGACAAGAGTAGAACAAGCAGTTTGCCCACAAGAATCTATCCAAGCTTGATTACAAATTGCCTTATCTAGCCTTTTCTGAGTGTGTCCATCCCCGTTGCGACCATTTGACCACGTGAATTTGGCACCGGGGGTTGGGATATGCAATAGATGATTATGACGAATATGATCTGATAAAGAAGCAAAATCCTCCATCGGTATTCTGGCGGGGTTCGAGGAACCATTATACTCATGAGCCCCGAGAATAGCCTTAAAGTCGCCAATAAAACACCACATAATTGGTAAATTGTGAAGTGTATCATGTAAACTATTCCACAAATTTCTTCGCTGAATATAACAAATTGATGCGTATACTGCCGAAATGCCGAGAGTAATACCGTTCACCTTGAAAGGAAAAGCGACGTGATGATTGTAACACCCCATATTTTCCCTTAATTAATTTAAATTGAAATTAAATTATTTATTGGAATTAATTGGTATTTTATTGGATTTATTGGAGAATTATGGAAAATGAGGTTATCGGGCTTGGTGTCGTGTTTAGTAAAAAGGGGTGCTAAATGTTAGGCCCTTACTAAAGTGAATTTTCATTTTTCATAAAATAAGGAAAAAGAGGAAAATTGTGAATTTGAAGCAAATAGAGAAAGAAGAGAAGGAAGCAGAGAACGTGAAAGCTGAAGAGGTGCGAAAGAGCGAAGAAGGGGAAGAACCCAAGATCAACCTTCGAGGTAAGGGGGGACTCTTCCAATTAATTTCTATTATCGGTTCATAGGTTATCGGATTGATTGTATGCTATTTGTCTCGATTGGGATATGTGTTAGGTTTTGGGGTTCGAAAGATTTTAGGTTCAATTCATGATATATGATGCAATTGATTGTTGTGAATGATGATTGATGCTAAAAATGAATTGTAGTGTGTTATAATGGTGTTTTATAACTGAAATCGGTGCTGTTTTTGGTGTATTCACGTATTGGTGCGATTTGGAAACATTTGGAATGTGCTGAGTTGCTGTCAAACTCGTCTTCTGCTGCAGGAGGGGCGTAATCGGTTACGGTAACCGATTACACTGAGTGTTATTTCCAAAATCCGCGTTTTCGGGCTCGTAATCGGTTACGGTAACCGATTACGCTGTATGTGATTTTCTGAAAAATTGTGTTTTGGGGCTGGTAGCCCATTACGTAACCGGTTACGCTGTAGCGTTTTGAAAAAAATTAATATTTTCTAAAACTCGTAACTTTCAAACCGTAAGTCCGTTTTGAGCGCCATTTTGTGCGTTGGAAAGATAATTTGATTTTATACATAATAAATAAGTTTAATGAGCAATAGCTCGATTTTATTTTGGAAATCTCGTTTTTATTCCTTATGGTGCGTTTTATACATTGTGTGCATAATTCTTGGAATGTGACAATGTGGTGATGTTGTATTTTGACGTGAATGTGTATAATGTAATTGTTTGATTTGTATTGAAGCATGAATACATTATACTTGGTGTTGCTTCTGGTGAGTTATGTTTTGATGATGTTGTTCATCTTAATCGGTATTGCTTTTGGCGAGTTTATGCATTGTGTACATATGTTGATAACTGTTAAGGATAACTATTATAAGGTAGAATTTAGAAAGTTGTTGTGTAAGTAGTCTTGCGCAAACGGTTGACGAAGGAACAACGATGAAGTGACGGATTGTTGAAGATCTTGTTGTAGAATATTAGTTGGTAATTATAAGAGTTGTTGAAGTTGTTGGAAATGCGAAGAGTATGACTTCAAGGGTAGATAAATTAATTTGTTAGGATATTATCACAAGGTGTGTAGTAGTATGTAGCTGCACGACATCAGTGTTAGCAGGTTCAGATGGTTTTGCAAGTTGTTAAAGTATGGTACTTTTGGGGACGTAAGTACAAATTCTAAAGGGACACTATTATAATTGGTAATGATGGTTATACTCCATTATGATTGTCGGCTGTCTATTGACAAATTGAGGACTTGATCACCCTCAATCCCTTGTTGATAGTAGACGAAATCGTGTTGGACGTTATAGACTTATCTTGCTATCTTAATGGTGCATAAAGTGATGGATGCTAGAGAAGGAGTGAAACTTAGTTGAAGCTTGGGAATCGTATAAATCTATAGAAACTCTAATAAAGGACAGTGAATTAAGATGGATGATTAGAGTTGCGCAGCTGAAACATGATGTGCCAGATGTATTGTGTTTTCTTGTGAATAGTGCTGATTGTAATAGGACGTTCTTGTAATTTATTGGTTGAAGATGAGTTGTGTGGCTATTATCCGAGTTATGTTATTAAGTTGGTATTATAACAATTTGTTTGTTGTTGCGGTAATGTTGTTGTTGGTTACCGTATATAATGAATAATACTTTAACTATTACGAGGTTGATTAAGTTGGCTATTTTGAGTAACATGATGAGGTGAACGGAGTTGTTGGTGCTTCGTTAGTGAAGGACACCCGAGTATGGGAATAAGAATTGTGTATGTGTTTGGTGTGGAATATGTTGCTGAGGATGATGATGTGAGATTGTATAACCAAGTCTAAGCGAGTGGTAGTTGTTACTACCTTGTGAGTTGATGTTCTAGGATATTGTTAAGTGATTAGTGAGTTACTAACGGTTATGCCGTGAAAGTGTTACACAACTAGCAGGTACGTATGGGGTATGCTGAAGCTGACAAGTGGTATTCTTGATGAAATTAGAGAGGGCCAGAAAAATGATGTTGCTGTCAAACTCATTGGGGTTCGTAATCGGTTTGGAAACAGTATTGGTACGATTTGGAAACATTTGGAATGTGCTGAGTTGCTGTCAAACTCGTCTTCTACTGTAGGAGGGGCGTAATCGGTTACGGTAAACGATTACACTGAGTGTTATTTCCAAAAATCTGCATTTTCGGGCTCGTACTCGGTTACGGTAACCGATTACACTGTATGTGATTTTCTGAAAAATTGTGTTTTGAGACTGGTAACCCGTTACGTAACCGGTTACGCTGTAGCGTTTTGAAAAAAATTAGTATTTTCTAAAACTCGTAACTTTCAAACCGTAAGTCCGTTTTGAGCGCCATTTTGTGCGTTGGAAAGATAATTTGATTTTCTTCATAATAAATCAGTTTAATAAGCAGTAGCTCAATTTAACTTTGGAAATCTCGATTTAATTCCTTGTGGTGCGTTTTATACATTGTGTGCATAATTCTTGGAATGTGACAATGTGGTGATGTTGTATTTTGACATGAATTTGTATAATGTAATTGTTTGATTTGTATTGAAGCATGAATACATTATACTTGGCGTTGTTTCTAGTGAGTTATGTTTTGATGATGTTGTTCATCTTAATCGGTATTGCTTTTGGCGAGTTTATGCATTGTGTACATATGTTGATAAATGTGACAATGTGATGTGTTGTGATAACACGTTTATAATGAAATGTTGTGTTTGGTATGAATAACATAATGTAATTATTTGGATTATGTTGAGGTGTGGATACATCATCCGTGATTGTTGTTCGGTGTTGAAATATGATAAAGATTGTTCATATCGTTTGGTGTTGATGATTAGCATGCTTAAGGTGGTGCATGCATACATAATCATAATTGGTGGTTGTATCCTGGTGGTGTTGAATCAGCGGTAGCTAATTCCCATTGTGTGGAATTGGTGAGCGGAGGTAGCCGTATCCTTGATGATGGTGGATCAGCGAGATGGGTTAATCCCACAGATTGGTACCACATGCATGTAGTTGCATTGCCTTATGTTGTATGTATGGTTATAACATGAATGGAAGATGTCCAATGTTATAATGTGATGTGATTGATTTAATTGGTGTGTTTGATGTATTAATTGTTGTAAACCTGAATATATTCAATTGGGTGAATAATATGCATGATATCTTGTTGTTTGTGAACTTATAACATTGATTAATTGCGAATGAGACTCACCCTTACTGTTGATATTTTTCAGATTAAGGAGTAGCGACTTATGCTTGGTGAGGATAACTCGTAGAGTTACTTCGTTTTAGTTCGGTTGTGTCAGTGTCATGCTCTGGTCTTGTAACACTGGGGGGCGTTTATTTTAGAACGGTTGATGGATTATTTTCCTATGTTGGAATAATGTTTGTTGGTTTTAAATCGGTGAATTTTGATGTGAATTCCGATGGTTTTATGTTATTCAGTTTTGAAGTATTTTCCGTTGTGTTAACATAATCACTGAATAATATGTTTCGACGTTCCTTCTAATGCATGACATGGCTTAATGTTTTAAATATTTTGAAGTTGTAATACCCTTTTCATATTTTACTCTGAATTTTATTTGATATTCCGCGGGGTTTTAGAAGGGTGTTACAATGATCATCGATGAAAAATACCTCTGGATTGAGGCTTATATCACAAAGGCACCACAAAAGTGGATTCTCATAAGTGTAATTCTCAATTAGATCCTCCTCATCACTAACCAAAGCCAGAGTTTTGTCTATGCCTACAGTTGAATCTGCCTCGCCCTAATCCTCCGTGTTAGGGTCATTATTCTTCGTACGAGATTTCTCCTCAACATCCAAATAACAAAGTACTAGACTAAAATATACTAATGAAGAAATAGTAAAAGATATAATCAAAAGCATTCGCAATACACTAAACACAAAAATCTAGTGAAAATTAAGCCTAATCAAGGGGAGGTTAACAAAACAACAAACAAAACAACTTAATCACGCCATTGAGAAGACTAAACCAAGACACTAGACACCTCATTTTTAGAAATAATCGGTTGAGGGAAAGTAAGCACAACCACCAAAAAATAAACATGAGAGGGTAACTGGCCTCTCAACGCACCCCTAAAAATGAAGGTACCAGAGCGGGACGCAAATCGCGTTCAATGGCATGTACTCACTTTCAAGGCAAACTAATAATCGAAGACATCTAGTGATTTATTGCACTTCTTTCTCAATAAAAAATAACTATTGCATGCCAAATAAAAAATGAATATAAATGAGACTTCTTACCCTAACCAAAACTTTGAAAACCCTCAAAGACCTCTAAGATTGAGAGCAGAAGCGGGGTGGGCCTATCCACCTACCTAAAAATCTCATACATGAGCAAAGACTCTGTAGCGAAAAAACAAGTTATCCACAGACTCCATGTGACCTGGACAAACTGCACACCCCCTCTACAATCACAACAGACACAAATTAGCGACTAAAAAGATTTTGCTTAGTGGGTAATCGATTTGTAACATTTGTCACTACAATACCACCACTTTTGAAAGCTCTCCACTCTTCCAAACCCTAGCCAAACCACAAATCAGCCTGTCAGATCTACTTTCCTAGCCCAACACCAAGGAAGAAAGACTAACATAAGCATATCTTACCAAAAAGTCTTCTAAGGAATCGGGGTTCCAAACCCAAGCATTGTGCTGAGCTTGCTTAACCACCCATCTATCAAACACAAATACTCTATTATAAGCTCATCCTCATGGACAAGGAGAGACGACCTCCTTCTAAAATCTCAACACCAAACATCATCTACTGAATCTCTCATTAAACCCATCAAATGATATTTTTGCTCGGAGATAAGGAACAACATCTAAAAAAAAAACACATAACAAACTCTAACCAACCTAAACAGCGTGCCAAAATCTAGTCTTTAACCTTTCCCTAACCGCCTAAGAATAAGAAAAATCAAACCAGTCTACATGTCGTCAGAAGTGGTATCTAGAAAAGAGACTTTTCACCACCAATAAGAATCATTCCTTAAACCAACCACAAAACTACCCATCGAGGTAGCACACGTCTCAACTCCATAACGGGAAGATATTATATTCTTCCATAGGGACTGAGTGTCCCCAAGAACCACCCACCTCCACTTACTCAATGGAGACAAATTCACTAACATGTGATCCTTTACCCCTAAGCCACCTTTCTTCTTATGCTTACACACTTCCTTCCACTTCACCCAAACTACCTTAGACCCCCCCCCCCCCCCCCCCCCCTTGAGCCTCCTCATGGGAACCTCCTTTGCAACCCGACTAATTTATTTCTGACTTAAACTTATATCTTTAGGAAAGAAAGGTAAAATATAAAAATTGAGTTTAAGACTGAATTCAACAACACCACACTCCCTCCCAAATTCACAAACCTATTCCTCCAAGAATCAAGCATCTTAGCACAACCTTAACCAAGAGATCTCAAGTCGTTTCCTTCTTAGAATTCACATCCATCGAAAGTCTTAAATACTTAAAAGGGAGACTACCATATTTACGGTGCAAAAAACCCTCAAATAGATCCAAAATATTTCTCTTCACATTCACCTGATAAATATAATTCTTATAAAAATTAATTTTAAAAGTCTAATGCAAGCTGAGAGATAGTTTTATCTTGATTATATGTGCATAAATATCAAGTCGTGGTTGATCTAAATGTTCTAAAACCTTTTCTACACATGATGATTAAACAAAAATTTCAAATTACAGTTTAAATAACATACGCGTTAAATTTTTACAACATAATTTGTTTAAATAATTAATGACATGCACTCTTATTATTACTTAATAGACTAATTCATTATATAAAAAATTAAAAAATATACTCAATTAAAACGTTTAATTTAAAGTAACATGGAATGTATTTGAACTACTTTTTAATCCCTATTACTTTCATTTTTAATGAAACAATGGCACTTAAAGTACAAATTAGAATGACTTTAAGTTAAATTATTAGAAGTGTAATGAAAATCATCACATTTGTTGTCAAAAAGAAAGATCATTTCGCTTAAGAACTTCTGAATCTGCAATCATTATTAGAAAATTTGGAAACGAAAATTGCCCCTGGTTCTTTGGTGAATTTACGAAACAACACCATTGAGACTCCAACGGTTTCTTATGGATTACAATACATTGGTACTAGTACTTGTTTAAATACTATTTAATTCGTACCGATAAATGTTTTGAAAAGATGTACTGTCTCTTGTCTTATTTTTTAAAATAAAACTAATAAAGGATCCATGCGTTCGCACGTATCGTGTCAATGAAATATTTTAAGAAGCATTTATAAAAAATATAGGACCAACATAAAAAAAAGATTCACGGCATATGTAGATATTTTGGTGATTTATTAGAATCAACTTGAAATTATGACAAAACAAACATTAAAAAGCGTAACAGAAAAAGAAAACTTAATCGGAGTCATCACTTATTACATACTTCACTCTGTCCTTTTAAAATAAAATTTATAAAAGTGTGTTTTTAAAGTATGGTTATTTTTATACTATTTTTTTTATATCGTCAATGTAACGCCTCAAATTTAATTAATTGGTTAATTAAATTATTAAAGTATTTAAATATTGGATTTAGTCAAAATTGGATGGTCGGTATTATTTTAAAAGGCGTATTTGGATTTATTAAGTTAAGGTTGGATTTTAGTCAGATAGTCGGAAGAATAATATTAAGAATAATATTATTTATTTATTGAGATGTTTATTGAAATTTTCGCATTTTTGGACGATTTAGTCGGTATTAGTTCGAGATAGCTGATCGATATTTAATTGAAGATTTTAATATTTTTAGTATTATAAATATTAATGAGTTAATGTTTAGCATTTTGAGAATTTTCCGAGTAATTAAGATTAGACCGGAAATATGAGACATTGAGTAATAAATCAGCATATTAAAATAATCGGATTTTATTTTAATGATATTTAAGTGGAAGTATTATTTTTACATTAAGTGTATAAATTATATTGGGCTTATATTATGGTATTTTTAAGTGTTAATGGTGTATTTTTATTAGGCCCATTATTAAGTAGTAGTAATTAAGTGGTGGTGTTACTTGTCTTTTTGGAAAAAGATATAGCATAGGAAAGAAAGAGAAACCGTGAAAGAAGAAGAAGAAATAGAGAAAGAGGGTTAGGGTTGTGAAGAGGAGAAGAAGGAGACCCGAAATGTTGTTCTAAAGTGTCATTTTTCTCAAATTTTCCATTGAATCTTCTTAGAGTTGCACTTAATCCAAGGTAAGGGGGATTCTTACTACCTAAATGGGAATATGATGGATTGTATGTGAGTTTAGAGTATAGATTGGTCATTGTGTTGTGTTAATTTTGTTTTCTGTCACTGTTTAAAATTGCAGTTGTTATGTTCATGTTGAATTGAATTGAATTTGGAATAAATATGCAATGTTCCGCGAGATTGGAAATGAGGAGGAAACGAAATAAAATAGAGGAATGGAGCCTGTAGCTGTTCCTTGTTTCATATGCTTTCGTTTCATATGCTTTTCATCACGTGCTGTGCTGTTACTTGTTTTTCTTTTTTCTATTTCATACTACATATTGACACTTAAATCATGATGATAGTGTGTGTAGTAATTAAGCCACTACTATATCATTTTCATGTGATACCAGTAGGTCCATCATTCTATCCATATGCTTGTTCCATGTTGTGTCTTATTTTTATAATAGTAAATAATTTATATATAATGACACATATGAAATAATAGTAAATAATATATATAATGGCACATATGAACCTAATTAAGGAATGATACTTAATTGAAACAGTAGGACAAATAAATTATTAATAGTAGCAGAACTAATGAAATGCAAAGCAGACTCATTTGATCGAAATAGCCGAATTAAGCCGTATAATTAGTTATCCAGAATTTGATGAAAATTTACGTGGTAGCAAAGTTTAATTAGTATATTAACGTGGTTGTGTTATTTTGTTGAAATTGTAATATTTTACGAATCCATCGAAATTGTGTTTGATTTGAATCTCCTTTATAATTAAATGTTGGTCTTGAGATGGAAAATAGTAGAAATATTAGGATATTAATTAATTGGTAAGGAATTGAAAAATAGAATATTGAATTGAATTAATATAATATGATTATTAATTTGTTGATTTAATCAATAGTAGGACTAATTTCAATAAGTCTATCTAATTGGAAAATACTTGGACTTAGATAAATTATTCGGTTTGTCGGTAAATAACGGTATCTTGAGAATTTGACCGTAATGGTGTTTTTGGTTGACTATTTACGTTGAGAATAATACATTGATATGCCAATGATGTTGTCTTGATAAATAATATTATGTCTAATTGAATTAGTTGATAATTGGAAGTTGATTCGGTTTACTTGATAAATTAGCATGTTGAGATTATCTTACGAATTGATCAAAAATTATGGTTTTGATTTGGATGACTTTGTTAATATGTGAAATTGAGTAATTTTTACGATGTGCTGAAACGTGATGATAATTGTAATAATCTTGATGATATGCGAATTGTATATTTGTGACAATTTTGTTAATACACGAAGTTGTATGTTTGTTGTGATATGCCGAAGCATAAGAATATATATGTAGTGACTTGTTTATATGCGAAGTTGTATAATTGCGATGATGTATCGAAACATGACTATGTTTTGTGATGATTTGTAACACGTGATGTTGTATATATTTATGATGATGATTTTGTGACTAAGTGAAGACGAAATATTATGGTGACGTGAATTACCTCGTATAGATGGCAATTGTTTGTGATATAGTCTTATGCCTCGTGACGATATGTGATTTTGATGAGTTTGTTGTGTTGTCTTGTTTGTCGAGTCACATTCCATACACATACTATGTGACGGCCTGAAAACTATGGCAAACATGACGGCCTGAAAACTATGGCAAACATGACGGCCTAAATGGCAATTGGTGACGGGGGCTGAAGCTCCGATTGGTACCACATGCATATACATGAGTCATGTCCCATGTGTCTTATGTGATTCATAGTTGTGACGTTTTGTGACTATATAGTGATTGTATTTTTGTGACTTATTAAATGATGGAATTATGTGAAGATGTGAATTTGTGATTTAATGAATAGGGTGATGATATTAATACTTGTGAATGCGATTAACCGAATATGCCTAATTTCTGATATATAATAAAGATGCCTATGTGTTTACTTGTTGATGATGCTTATATGATGACTCGTCAAATATGTTTATATGTTGATATCATGACTATTCATTGATGATGTTCTTTGTGTTGTTTATATTGATGTTGTGTGAGGCGGTGATTCATTTATATTCTTTACCTAATATATGATTTATCATGATCCTATTTATATAGTTTGATATCTCACCCTTGCTGCTGATGTTTCCCCTACCATGGGAAATGGGCAGGTACTCAAGTATAGTTGTGGAAGTTTGTTGCTTCATTGAGTCCAGTTGGTGTGTCGCTCTGATACGTAGCACTCGGGGGGTTGCTTATATCGTTATTTTGATGTTGTCGGTGTTTTTAGTTGTTGTTATTATAAACGTTGAATCCAAGTTGAATAATATGAAATACTTGTTATACTTCCAAGTTGTTTGAGTTGAATAAAGTTGATAGTTGATTGTTACTCGAATGCTATGTATCATTGTTGAATGTAATACAAGTTGAAGTTTTAAGTTGATATGTGATACTCCAATTTGTTGTTTGAAAATTTAAATACTCTGATATTTCTCGCATTATATTTTCGGGTAGAATTTGGGGTGTTACAGTCAACTTTGGTTTTCAGAAGTAGATTAATATTCTTAGAAGACAGATTAAGATTATTGTCCTATGCGAAAAGCAAACACGTGTTCAAAGAACACAAGTTAATAAATTATTTATATAAATATTTTTTTAAAATACGTGTATTTAATGTGTCGAAACTTTAAATATGACTTTATTACATTTAATTATAGCATGACCCTTGTTATATTTATCTTACATCGACTAAATAAAATCTGTTAATTTTTTTTATTTAAATAAAATTATTTTCAGGATTATGAACTTTTGAAATATCTATTAGTTAACATGATATCATCGAACTTTTGATTTTTAAGACTCGCTTTCGCATAAACTTTAATAATCATCGTCAACAATTTTCCCCTGCATTTAGTGTGATTCTTATTAGTTTTTTTAATTGTTTATGAATTATCATTGTTTGGAATTTTGTTTCGGTTCTAACTGTAATTTAACTATTACTACCATTAGCCACTCCACTCACATTGTCCCCTCCCCCACACACATCCACCCCAAATAATCGCACCACATTGATCATCGTCCATGTACCAATCAATTCCCAAAATTCCACAGTCGAAGCAGCCCTCACACGATAGGCACATCTCAAATCCACCGACATATCTCAAATGAACTGACTGACACTCCTATTTATAAGGTTTGAAATGATAAGTTTGTAAAATGCACCGCTTAGGTTCGCTTAGAGTGCCTAGTTTCTTCCTTGATATACAATATAAACTCAATTGCAACTTGTCTTGTCGCCTTAACTCACTAAGTGCACCGATCATGCTTGCTTAGCGCACAAAACCTTCCCTTCACATTGAAGTAATTTAGCCCTAAAGTTGTGAACAATTTGTACTCGTTAAACGCGCTCGTGTTCTTGGCTTAGCGAGGTTGTCACCTTTGCTCACTAAGTGCGCCTGTGTTCTTAGCTTAGCAAGCATTTGCTTGCAATGAAGGTGCTTTGACCTGGTCTATATGTTGCTTTGGCGATTCTTTAGTCCATTTACCTACTTTTAGTCAATAAACATTTAAAAAGTCCAAACATATGTTTTTATCACTTTTCATTGATTAATTGTGAGTTTTTTCATTGATTACTTGTAAAATAAGTTAATAAGTGTCTACGTATTTGACATATTTTTGGGACTTATCATCGTGCCGCCACATACCATGTTATCTCGACAGTTACATCGCGATAGTTATGTTAGCTCGGGGAATGAAACAATAAGAATTTCGTACATATAGTACAATATAGACTAGTCAGTTTACAATGGATAAATGATTGGCAAGGATAATTAGTTGGAAAAATCAAAATATTAAAGGCTTGTATAAAGGATAATTCGAATGTTAGATGTAGCACAACCAAGACCAACTAAATATTTTATTGTTGAATCACTTCGATAACATTTTGACTATTTGAGTTTTGCAAAACATTGTAATATTAACAAAAATATAAACATCTAAACAAAAATGCTCTTTTATGCGGTTCTATGCGCATACATGTTTTTATGATGACGCAACAAGACCAAACATAATGAACATCATCAAAGAATGGACTTGAAACAAAAAGCGTGAAATAAATGTTATAATGAATTAAGCAACAAGATCAAACTCTAATGCACATCATAAAGAAACGAACTTGATTGTTCAAAGCTCGCCTCTAATTTAAATCTTGAGCTTTTAAAAGTTTTCTTAGTATTAATTTGTAAAAATAATGTGATGCTCACTAAATACTAAAAATATATACACACTTAAGGAAAACTCTTTTCAAACTTCATATCTTTCTAAAAACTTTCAAAAAAATCCTTGAAAAAAGGTTTAAAAAAATCATTTCTTCCAGAGCATAATCGATTATGTCTCTTAGATAATTGTTTATGAATAATCATTATCCAATCAATTATGATGTGTATATAACCAATTCTGAGGTGTGTCTCGCTTAGTAATCAAATATTGCTTGAACCTAATCGATTATGGTTTGATATGTGCTAAAGTGTTCCTACTTCACAAGTGCATAATCGATTATGGACCAGTTTTTTAGCCTTTCCAAAGTTTTTTTTGCCTATTTTTTCAATACAAAAGGAATTTTATTCTCATTTGAAAACACACAAGAAATATGAAAAAGTCCTTATCTTGTACTCTCACCTTGCTCTTATATTTTTCATATACAATTCATATATTTTTAGTGTTGAGGGAGTAACTGTTAAATAGTAAATTTGTGTAATTGTTGTTGAATTTCTGATCTATATTGTCAAATAGAGAGTGTTATTCTCTTGAACTGATTTAGTATAAAGATTGCAAGTTGAACCTGATATAAAATCTTAGAGTAAGAGGTTGTGAGCTGACTCAGTGATAAAAGATCTTTTGATGGTGGAAAGTGCATATATGATTGGTTTATTTAGCAAGTCTTGAAGCTTCGAAGTGTGAAAGAGAGGAAGTGTGAACGTTCGCCAAGTCGCGTCTAAGTGAATCGTGGTTTGTAAAAACCCAAGAGCATTTTTGTAAATTTATATGGATAAATCACACACACACACATCCCAACAAAAATTGAAACTGTGTGTCGCGGCACAAAAAAATACCCGAGCGTATCTCATGCTCAAAATACAACAAAGTCGCCCTCGAACTTTATTTATTCCAAAAGGTAGTGGAAAATATCGATAAAACCCACGAA
This sequence comes from Vicia villosa, assembly GCF_029867415.1. NCBI lineage: Eukaryota > Viridiplantae > Streptophyta > Magnoliopsida > Fabales > Fabaceae > Vicia > Vicia villosa. The sequence continues at coordinate 638,141 of NW_026705004.1, forward strand.
AGAAAAGAAAATGGCCATCGCAACAAAAAGTGGGTTCGAGATTTGGTTATGCAAGGGGAAGGTATTAGCACCCCTCGCATCCGTACTTAACGGGACCCATTTAGTTAGTTTTTCAAAGGAAATGTTAGCTTATGTTATTTGCGATCTTCTACATATTATGTGAGGAAAGAGAAAGAAAATGTTTTTAGGGTTTTTTTATTATTGTGCTTGACAAGATTTCAAAATCTTGCTCCTACGTATCTCTAGGTGCGATAGATAACTCAAGGCAACATAGTTCTAGGTAGCAAATGTTTGTGGGTTAGTCGATTTTAGTGAAAGATTCTCAAGTCGCATTTAAACGAAAAACATTGTTGCCCAAAGCATGGATAATTGAACATTTGCGTCGCTTCAAAAATGGGTGACTTAAACTAGACCAACACAGATTTTTGCCATTATCACATTCGAGCAGAAAACGTTTGATATTGACAATAGATTGGATCCTCATTCCAATCGATTATATGACCTAAAATAATCGATTACACATGCCTATTTTGGAAGGTTTTGAAAGATAATTATTTTCCTTCATTAAGACATTGTCACAAACAATTATGGACACTATTTACACTAACCCAATCGATTGGGAATATGAATGTAAATGGATATTCATGGGGATAGATAATATGATATTCATGTTTGCCCCATTGGATAAATATGATATTCATATCCGCCTCATATCTGTGTAGGTATCCACTAAATGGATAATCAGCGAGTTTTAAGGTATCCGCGGATATTTACAGATATCCATGGATAACATTTTTTCTAACTTTTTTTTGAAAAAAAATATTTTTAACTTCTTTTAAAAAGAATTTATTATCACATAACATCCATACAAACCTCTCTTACTTTAACAACAAAATTTTATTACATTAATTTTCTTCATTTTAACCAAAACATAATATCCATACATTTCATTTTTAACATAAAATGAAAGATATTAAGATTATGAGCTATGGTCAAAGAGCGGACGATAACGGAATAGAAAGGAAGGCATTGGTTGGACAGGGAAAATGGTTGATTGGACGATGAAATTGTTGAAGTGAGGTATGAAATAAAAAAGAGGCTTAAATATGAAATGACCAATATGATTTAAATGGAATGTAAAAGGTTTTCTTCTAAGAAAACTTAAAAAAAGTAAAATAAACTAATATTTAAGTAATTCTTATAATTTATTAACGGATACGAATATCCGCGGGCATGGGTATCACTAAACCTGTATCCATATCCATTACTAAACTAGTATTTAAATATCCATTTGTTTTATCCGCGTATATCTATTAAGCTACTCGCTCCTTACCCGTGACATATTTTATCCACGGGTACGGATTTTTTGCCATCCCTAATTGGGAATATGCTCCAATCCATTGGATAGTTAAAAAAACTTGTCCATATGGTTCTGACAGTTCTTGATTCATTTGTGTGGCTCTACAACATTTTTAGGTTGTTTTAATTGAGAAATGGAGGCTTTTAAAAAAGGTTTGTGTGTGTGATTTATACATGCTTCTTTACGTGAATGGCCTTGTGTTTTTATAAAATACCAATCACTCGCACGCAATTGGGAAAACTTTCACACTTCTTCTCTTTCATACTTGGAAGCTTTAAGACTTTGTCGAATACACCGATAATATAAGTGTGAGTGCAATATCCTCTCTTAGATGTTTTAAATGATGTCAAAACTAGGAATAATGTAGTATTTGTACATTGGACCTTATCTCTCTATGTCTTAGTTGTATTTTCACCTTAGGACACTTAGGGAACAAGTCAAAAGCATTTAGACAAGTTAAAAATGTCAAAAATATAATTTTCTGTGAAAAAACATGTTTGGAGTCGACTCATTCGTGTTAGGAGTCAACCCCCACTGACAACGTTTTGAAAGAAAACTATCTGTCAAAAAGGAGTCAACTCATAAGAGTCTTGGAGTCGACACGCAACACTAAGGAGTTTACTCCCTCGAGTTGTGGGTCGACTCCCATTGAACTCTTTTTGAAGAATAAACTCTTTGTCCAGAAGGAGTCGACTCCCAAGCATCTGGAGTCGATACATAACACGAAGGAGTCGACTCCACGTGTTTTGAGTCGACTCCTCCTGAAGCATATTTCTCAATTTTTTCTGTCCATTTAGAGTTGACTCCTAGGAAATATGGATCGACTTCCTTTCCCTTAGGAGTCGACTCTCACTATTCAAAATGACAAATTTTGTAATTTTGCAACCCTATTTTTTCTGTTTTATTCTCTCACTCACTCACTCACTCACACACACACACACACATATAGTCATTCATGCATCATTTCTCACCAATGAAACCAAAAATATACACAAAATTATTTTATCATCTTCATTCCCTCGAGACATACATACAACAACTACACATAATCATTTTTGTTGTGTGATCTTGAGATAGTTTGATAAGATCCAATTAGGATTCGATGTAATCAAATGGGTTGGAAATTCTGCGGGGGTTTCAAGATAAATCCATTTAGGGTTTTCTTCCAAGATCAATGTTTGATTTGGGAGATTTTAACAAGATTGCACAATTTAGATTTAGTCGAGTGAAAAGCTTTCAAGAACGGGGGTTTCTATCAAAGTAACGAAAACCGAAGGATCACTTTGGTAATCTTGGGCCACGATACATTCACAATTTGGATTCAACCGAGTGAAAGCTTCAAAGAAAAGGGTTATGTCGAAGGATTAACGATAAGCGGAGGATCAAATTCGAAGTATTGGGTTACTTGATCGAGCTCAAGATTAGGGAAGAGAAAAAGATAATATCAACATCAACTATAGGGTTTGAAGGGTTGGATTGCTATGTTTTCTCTTGTAAAACTACATTTGTAAAGTTTAATTTTTCATTATCCCAATTCCTTTGGAATTGGGGGCAGACGTATCCATATCGAGGCCAATTGGGGAATTGCCTAAACATATCATTGTCTCCCTCTCTCTCTCTCTCATTCTCTATCTTGATGAATCCAATGGTTAATATTTGTTCCTCTCTTCTCTCATTATAAAATGCTCTCACTTAAATCAATTGCACACAAAGTGCCCGACAAATTCCTTAAGTCAATTTTTGTGTATTAATTCATTGGAAATTGGTTACTACTGTGTGATTTATATTCAAACGCAAATTGATGAAAATATATTGGTTGTATTTCTCATCTTATGTACTCATTTTATTGGTTAACGCATATCCGATCTTTTCGATAATGGTTTGGGATATACGATTGTCGATCCGGGATAGTTTCCGCACGCCATTGTTAAAGCAATTTTAAAACAAAATTTTAATAAGAAAATTTCATATGCGATCTATTCGCCCCTCCTCTAGATCGTAGCCTACCATCTAACAATTGGTATAATGAGCACCGATTTATCTTGTGCTTCGAAATCACTTATTAGATAATGGATTTCGAAACTAAAGGGGCATATAATAGAGTGCCCGTTTTCAATGATAAAAACTATGGTTATTGGAAAGATTGTATACATATCCATTTTAATTCCGTTGATAGGAAAGTTTGAAACGCCGTCTAAAATGGTCCCTTTGAAATTACTACAACCAATGCGGTCGGTGTTGTTGTACCTAAACCGAAAAGAATAATGGGACGCGGAAGATGAGAAAAAGTGACCGTATTATTGGAAATCAAGGAATATTCTCATATACTATTTAGGAGTTGATGAATATTATTGTGTTTCTCATTGTACAATCTCTAAAGCTATGTGGGACTCACTGTAAGTTACCCATGAGGGTACTAACGAAGTCAAACAAGCTAGAATCAATACTTTGAATCAAGAGTTTGAAATCTTTCATATGAAGCATGGTGAAACCATTATTGATATATAAAAGAGGTTCACTCATCTTGTACATCATTTAAATGCACTTGGTAAGCCTGTTTCTAATGAAATTTCTACTAATAAAGTGTTGAGATGTCTTAATAGGGAATGACAACCAAAGGTTACCATAATCAAGAAAGCTAATGATCTATTGATATTGGACATCACTACTTTGTATGGAAAGTTTGAAGAACAAGAGCAATAACTCATTTTCTTAGAGAAGCATGAGAAGAAGATTAAGAAATAAAAGAACAAAGAAAACGAGACAAACAAGAAGTCAATTGCTCTTATGACTTTTAGATCTAATTCCTCAACTCAAGATCAAGATGAGAGTGACTATAGTGATGATGATTGTCCGGATGAAGAAGAAACGGGGTTGTTTGTTAGAAGATACAATACATATCTCAAGAAGAATGGAATGAAGCATTTCGACAAAGGTCTCGTCAACTATAAAAGACAATCAAATCCTTCAAGACAATATGAGAATAAGAAAGAAAAATCTAAAAGGTTCATGTTATAATTATGGAAAGGCCAGTCACTATAAACTGGATTGTCCATTGCTTAAGAAAGATAAAGGAAAAAGGTCAATATAAGAAGTCTAGCAAGCCTATAAGAGCATACATTGCTTGGGATAGTGATAGCGAATCTTCAAGCGATGATGATGAAATAGCAAACTTTTGCCTCACAACCCATCATCATAAAGGTAAGAATAAAGATAAAAGAAAAGGTCAATACAAGATTTCTAACAAGCTTATAAGAGCATACATTGCTTGGGAAAGTGATTGTAAATCCTCAAGTAAAGATATCTCAAGTGATAATGATGAAATGACAAACCTTTTCCTCACGGCCCATCAAAAGAAGAAGAATGTAAGTCATACTAAACATGAACCTATTGATGAAATATCTTATTTTGATTTACAAAATGATTTTGATAATCTATATGGTGAAGCTAGAGACGCTTTTAAGAGACTGGTTTCAAATAACATCATAATTTCACACTTAGAAGACAAGGTTTTATAAACGAGAAAACAAATGGAAGCTCTTAAGCTAACCATGTTAGATGTTCCAAAAGTTAAAATTGAGGATGCGAAGCCTTCTTGGTTTGGTTATGAAACTTGTCACATTTAGCAAAAAAGAGGTTAATACTCTAAAAGCCAAATTGAACAAGGCTTATAAAAGGTATAGTTTTGTTGAAAAGGAATCAAATATAAAAAATCATTCTCATCATCATTTGACTTGTCACTATTGTTGCAAGAAAGGTTATACCATTGCAAAATGCAAATTTAGGAGAATTCTTGTTCCTAAAGGTGTATTTCAATGGTTGCCTAAATGCAACATAGTTTCTACTTACTCTTAAGGCACCAATGAAAATTGGGTACCTGCCACCTTTGTTTAATATTGTAGGTTGAATGTCTTGGCTCCATGGAGAGGATGTGGTTTCTTGATAGTGGATGCTCAAAGCACATGACAGGTGACATCTCCTTACTCATTGACTTTGTGGCAAAGAAGAAGGGGGTATGTTACCTATGGAGATAATCCCTCTTCTACTATTATCAATGATGTTATGCTTGTAGAAGGCCTTAAACATAATCTACTTAGAATTCGTCAACTATGCGACAAAGGATACAAAATAGCTTTCATAAATGAATGTTGCATAGTTGACCATAATGAGAAGAAAGCTCAATTATTTAAGGGCTTAAGGGTAAACAATATTTATATGCTTAACTTGGACGATGTGTCCTTGACAAGCACTAAGTGTTTTAATAACCACGAGTGAAGGCTCTTGGTTATGGTATAGACACTTAGGTCATGTCAACTTTGATTTAATAAACAAAGTGGTCTCAAAGGATCTAGTTATTGGTCTACAAAAAATTAAATTTTCAAAAGGCCACATATGCGATGCATGCCAAATTGGAAAGCAAACAAGATTCTCTTTCAAATCTAAAAACATTGTTTCAACTTCTAGACCTCTTGAGCTTCTCGATATAAATCTTTTTGGTCCTTCACGCACTAAAAGCTTGGGTGGTAATTACTATGGTTTTGTTATCATAGACGATTATTCTAGATTTTGTTGGAATAACTTTTTGCGTAGTAAAGATGAAACCTTTTCGGCTTTCACTAGTTTGGCAAAGTTGTTTCAAAATAAATGAATTTAAAAATAGTTGCAATACGAAGCGATCATGGAGGTGAATTTGAAAATTACCTATTTGATGATTATTGTGACAAACACGACATTTAACATCATTTTTCCGCTCCAAGAACTCCACAATAAAATGGTGTTGTGGAGCGCAAAAACCAAGTTTTAGAGGAGTTGACAAGTGTAAAAATAAGATTGGTTCTGCATTTGGCCTTAGGTTTTGATGATAACTTTACATGTTATCTCAAGGAAGAATTATATACACTAACAGTTTTCTTTCTAGTGTGTGGCGGTTGCCTTACAAGTTCCGACTCTGGTAAGGTGTGTGATGTCATCAGGTTCTGAACTAAACACTCTGGAAGGATAACTAGTGCTGTGTTACAATGGAAGTCAAGATTCTGGAATGCTACTTATGCAACGGTTCCAAGGAACATTAGTACAAGAGCTTCTGATTGTTATTGCGGTTGTTTCCTTGAGAAGGCTAGGTGCTAGTCAGGAGTCTCAAGAAGGCATTGGATGCGGTGAGCGTGGTTGTCTGTAATGGGTTTGGTTATAGTGGATTAAGTCCTTATTGAGAAGGTGAAATCACCTCGGCGGGTAGACTCGAGTAACTTCATTTACAGTGAACCAGGATAAGAATAATTGTGTTCATCTATTTTTATTCACTTGTTAACCCTGTGTTGAGTTGCAAAAAGATTATATTTGGTGTAAACCAATTCATACCCCCTATATTGTATTTCTCGCATCTTCAGCAAGAATTATGATAAATGAATGTGGCTTACCAAAATATTTTTGGTCCGATTCAATAAGTACAACATGTTATATTTTAAATAGGATACTTATACATCCTATTTTAAACAAAACTCTTTATGAACTTCTTAAAGGTAGAAAACCAAATTTATTACATCTTCGCATCTTCAGATGTAAGTGTTTTGTATTGAACAATGGTAAGGACAACCTTGTAAAATTTGATGCAAAATTGGATGAAGGTTTCATTCCTGGATACTCTTAATCAAGAAAAGCTTATAGAGTATATATTAAGAGATTACTTACTGTTGAAGAGCCAGTCACTTTTGATGAATCTTACCTGAGAAATGTTGGGAAAGGTATTTCTTTTCATGATGCAGGTGTATCTTTAAAAGATATACTCAACGATACTGAATAAGGAATTGATCAACATGAAGCGGTAAAACCCGGGGAGGAGGAAAATGGCGATTCTGAAAAGGAAAAAGATGAGAATCCAACTAAAGTGGATGATCTATCCTTGGCCTAAAGGTCTTCAAAGGACCATCCTATTGAAAACATTCTTGGAGACATCACCAAAGGCGTAACTACACTCTGTAAGATAAGTAATTTCTCTTATTACTTTGCATTCGTGTCACAAATTAAACCTAAAAATGTAAAAGAGGCCTTACTTGACGAGCATTGACTTATGACCATACAAGATAAATTAAATAAATTTAAAAGAAACGATGTGTGGGACCTTGTCCCACCTCTGCGAGATCATTAACTTATAGGCACTAAGTGGGTTTTTAGAAATAAATTGGACGGAAATAGAGTGATAACAAGGAACAAAGCCCGGCTAGTAGCTCAAGGATATAACCAAGAGGAGGGCATAAACTATGAGGAAAAGTGGCTTCCTTAACGGTTGCATAAATGAAGAGGTGTATGTTTCACAATATCCCGATTTTGAAAATCATGAGTATCCTAACCATGTCTTTAAACTAAAGTGAGCTTTGTATGGTCTCAAACAAGTCCATAGGGCTTGGTATGAGCAACTTAGCAAGTTCTTACTTGATCAAGGATATTCTAGAGGGAAGGTAGATACAACACTTTTTATTAAATGTCAAGAAACCACATTCTCCTCGTTCAACTTTATGTTGAAGATATCATATTTGGTTCTACTAACATGCAATTAGTCAAGGAGTTTTCAAAGATAATGCAGGGAGAGTTTGAAATGAGTTTAATGGGTGAGTTAAATTACTTTCTCGGACTTCAAATCAAACAACTCAAAGAAGGAACGTTCATGTGTCAAACAAAGTATTTCCAAGAGTTGCTTAAACGCTTCGGAATGGTAGACGCAAAGTCAATTGACACTACAATACCCACAAATGGAAACTTGGACATATATGAAAATGGTTAGGATGTTGACGTCAAAAGGTATAGAGGTATGATTGGATCTCTCTTATATCTTGTTGCATCTAAATCTGACATTATATTTAGTGTGTGCTTGTGCGCTAGATATCAATCTGTTCCTAAGGAATCTCATTTAAAAGCCCAAAAGTGCATCCTTAGATATTTTCATGGTACTTCTGAGTATGGGGTTTGGTATCCCAAAGGATGCGATTGCAATTTAGTTGGTTACTCCGATTCTGACTTTGCCGGTTTCAAATCATATAGGAATAGCACTAGTAGAACTTGCCACTTATTTTCAAATTCTTTAGCTAGTTGGCATAACAAGAAGCAAGTCATCGTTACCTTGTCAACTGCTGAGGAGAAAAACGTCATAGCGGGTAGTTGTTGTGCTAAAAGTTTTGTGGCTTAAATAACAATTACTTGATTTGACATTAAACATCAACGTATTCCCATAATGTGCGATAATACTAGTGTTATTACCCTAACTAAAAATCCTATGCTACACTCGAAAACCGCAATTACCATCACTCTTAGCACTGACGAATGGTTCAATGTATTTATGCATAAAAACCGACATCTCGTCAATGAATGATATTTTTGGTGGAGGCAGTGAAAGAAGTGGTTAGGTAGTGCGAGCAAGCTCTTTTTAAAACAATTATTTTATATTTTGGAGTTGGAGAATTTGAAAAAAATTTGTCAACATGTTCAAAATAAGAAGGAGACCGCATCGTTGAATTATCACTCAGTGTCGGTCAAGATAGAGATACATGATTTACTATCCTTCATCACACCATCATCATCATCATCATCATTAAACCTGAACCTTTTCCAGCGAGTGCAAACTATTTTCCGTTTCTAAATTGGTTACCAATATCCACCCTTTCACTTCAACATGTTTGGCATCCATATACATAATAGGTTTTGAAAAAACATCGTGGTGTACCATATCTAATGCAAACACTAACATAAAATATTCAAAGAAAGTTTGAAAATGAAAACATACAGACTCCGAAAATGAACTTCCTTTGGAGTTCATACAGAACTCAGAAATGTATTTACAGAAACAATGTAACTTTTTTTAGCTATAAAACAAGATTAATGTGAGCAACGAGGATTGAAATAAACTCTTGGATCAACTTCTTTTACTCCTTTTGATGTGATGAAAAACAAGATTGAAGTGTTTGAGTGAAAAGCTTAATTGAGAATGGAAGATGATTTGTAAAAGAGAAGATGACCTGTAAAAGAGAAGATGATCATACACTTGTCCTCCAAGAGTTGAGGGGCCATAAAGAATCATACACACGACTATACGAGAAAAAACAAAATTTTGATGCAATTTATGAATCTCCTGTACCTTCCATTAGTTGACCGACACCAGATGATAAATAGATGTGTTTCCCTGTAATGGGTCATCCCAGGGAAAATGCGTATGATATAGTGTGTTTTGATCTTACAAGATATGATTTCTCGGAAACATTTTTTTCATTGTGCACTGCCCCACCTCAAAATCCAACTGATTGTATTTTGTGTATTGGATGGATTTCAAAACCGCGTCACTTTGTTTAAGTTTATTTGAAATCGGGTTTCCCTATACAATTGATGTCACTAGAGTGAGCAACTCATTCAACAACGAAAGTCGAGACTTGCCCTATACCATAAATATAGATTTAGCCGGCAACACGTGTTTCAATTCATTTTAATTTTTATTAAACAATGTATTTATGTGGTTAGACATATTTTTGTATGCAATCTTGTATTAATATTTATGATGTAATATATATATATATATATATATATATATATATATATATATATATATATATATATATATATATATATATATGTAAAGATTTTAATACATGTCTAAGTTTCCATTAAATTTCTCCATTGTTCTTTCTAAAATAGGTTTTGTTTTTGGCTGTTCTTGAATTTGATTATGTGTTGAGTGGTTCTGGAAATACATCTCTGAAATAAAAAAATAGGGTGATATCGAAAATGCATCTCCAAAATGTCCCATAGTACAAGATACAATTTTTAAGGTCCATATTGGCCTAGAACTACTATAAGCAGAGACTCTCATCTGATTTCTCTTACCAAATCACATTACACAAGAATGAACATCAATTGACATGTCACACATGTCTACTTCAACGGGGTTGAAGCCCTCAATTAAATTTAACTCCAATGAGTACACCCCTATTGTAGATCTGAAATTCATATTGTAGAATCTCCTACCATACTCCGACAATAGAAAAATTGTGAAGCTCAAGTACCATTCACCCTCGATTAACAACGAAGGGAAGCTTGAGTTCAACAACTATGAGCTGAAGACATGTGCAAATTTAAGGGCTATGTGAAATACATTTTTCCGTTACAAAACAAAAGGGTGGATGTGACGATTTCGAGATTGATCGAAGATATTATGAAGATGTTGGAACGTTCACCTGAATGTTGAAATGTAATGTTTGATTTATGTTAAAGATTACTTATGCAATGTTTCATTTTTTATGTTATCAATGTTCATTTTATTTTTCATTCAACATTTTTCTAGTCATGTGATTGTTTACGTTTCACTATGATCAAAATCAGACAAGGTTGTGTATATTTCTGTTACGTTTAAAAATGCATCTTCGAAATCAAAGAGTATTTTAATGTTTTTTTTACGAAGTGTGATAGCAATATATATGTGCCTTAAGCAATTTCCTATTTTTTTGGGATGTGTAATAGTATAAGGAATACAAAATTTAAGCTTTATTACAAACCATTGAACAAATTAAATTTTTAGTATAATTTATGTAAATATATATGAAATTTAATACAAACATATAAAATTAAATTTCAGAAAATATTAACAAGTTTACTGTTTAATAAATAATAATAATAAATATATTATTTAGAATTATTTAAGTAGATCAATTTAGTTGATTTATAATATTTTTATGGTTATTAATAATATAAAATTTTTAACTAAATAAATTTCTAAAATATTATAACTTTTTCCATTTAAAAAGAAGTAGCGATATGTACTTTTTAAAAATAACAACTTTTAAACGAAAATCATAATTCAAGATGGTAGACCTATAATAATACTCTCACTAAAAAATACTAGTAGTAATAATTATTTAAAATAAATAAATAACAGATATTTAAAAAACAAAATCATTATTTTGATGATGTTATTACATTTCTCCTCTGTGTATAGTTAGTAAACTGATATGTAAAACAGCTTTAATGAGTACATATGTATAGTTATTTGAATGATGAAATACTACATTTTAAAATACGTAGAAATGAATAATACTCAACCAGCCGTCTTAGCTCAGCTGGTAGAGCGCGTGGCTTTTAACCACGTGGTCGTGGGTTCGATTCCCACAGACGGCGAAGTTGTAATTTTTTCAATTTTTTTTCAGTTTTACATGAGTTTATACTTCCCAGTCATGTGGAAAAAGCTACTATATGTTATAAAAAAAACCCTCTCAAATGTTACACGCTAATAAACAATAATCATAAACAAAAATGTTTTTCACAAGTTATATTTATATTACATAATCCAACATTATTCACATGTTCTCTTCTACTGAAAAATCAGAAGCAGAATCATCTACTGTCGAATTCGATGTCGTCTCCACTTGACTCCCATTTTCACTGTCTGAACTCCTTTCTTCAACAACAGGGTGTTTTAAGTACCAATACATTATACTTGCTGTTAATGTAAGAATCATCTTCTGATTTACCTATAAATAAATTTATCAAACATCATTCAAATGTTTAATATATATAGTTAGTTAATGATAATGTCTAAACTACCTCAGTGATGTCTTCTGGAAGCAAGAATATTGAACAACCAAGCTTTCTTGCAATACTGATAATGTATGTAGCATTCATCATTTTCTCCTCATCTGATAAAAAAGTTTCAATAAAAAATATGAAGGTTGTTTTGTTGATAAAGTTAGTAACACATTTGAAGCAAGTAAACGGAAAAGGAAAATATACCGGTTACTCCTTTTGTTATAAGACCCCAATTTACAGCTCTAGGTTGCACAGAACTAAGAAGCTCCAGGAAAAATATTCCATCGGATATACTTTTATCCTGAATAAATTAAGCGTAATCACAAGTGTTAGTGTCGGTGTCTGACACTGACACAGTGTCACACATTTTTCAGAGGTGTTTGTGCTACAGAGAGATATGTTTTGGTTAAGGAAAACAAACTACCTTGAAACTATATATATGGCTTTGGCTTCCTGAGCTTTTTACTTTGTTGTTTGCCCATTGCAGAATATCAGCATCTATTATTTCCTTCCCATGAGAGTGAAATCTCAAGTTCTTTAAAAGTTGTAAGATATTGCATCTCATCAATTGCCACAAATATGCTAAAAAATAATAAAAATCAATCATAATGGTTTTGACAATGTTATAATCTAAACCAATTTCAACAATGAATACCTAGTATTAGTTTTTTATAACCCTGCACAATGTCATTTCCAGCAATATTTACCAAGGAAAACTTGAGTTGTTTCCCTATTTTCACAACTTGGTTACAATTCTCAACTTTTTTAAATGGCATCTTAATAGGAGGCTTGTTTGCAATCTTCCAATTTACAATCCCAGGTGATACTTTGTCAAGAGTCTCTAAAAGTACCCACCTGCAATATAAAAAAAAGTATTATCACTTCGTTGCGTGTTGTTTAAATACTACAGTTTAGTTTACACGTTTACTCCTGAATTGTACGCTACGCTAGAGAATCCGCCTTACTTATCTGCGAATATGAGCCATACTCAGCAGTTTTCAACATAGACTATATTAACCAAAATAGTTTATGTTTTGGACTGGCCAATGGCCCAAAAGAAGGAAGCCCAATCATAATCGTTGGCCATTCTACTAAAGCACAGAAGCTACCGTGCAATCCTAATCTGGAGCTCCGCGGCAGGGGCTACTACTGACAGTTAGATGTCATTAGATGGTCCTCTCCATTCCAAGGCGAAATGGGAAGGAACGTCCATAACTGTCAATCATATATAAGGCATTTCACGTGAGACTTGAGGTATTCTCTCTGACACATAATTCACTTTACTCCTCTTTCTCTTACTGACTTGGGCATTGGAGTGCTGACCTTGCAGGTCCACTCCGCCGCCGCCGTACCGGAGATCAACTCCACTGCACCGAGACTCTACTCCAACATTCGACCGAACATTGCTAGTTTTCTAGCGGAATAGTTCATATTCAAAATGCATAAGAGAAATAGTGAAAACAAGAGATATTGATATTTCACCCGTTTCGGACATCCTCGAAGACATTGTTGATATACGTTGAATTTCCAAGGCTATTAATCCAAAGACGAAAAACTCTCTCTTCTCTTGAGTCTTGAGTGTCATCTAACAATGATTCAAGGAGAGAATTTTGTTTTGCTAGAGCTGAAAGTCCGTTCCTGTGACAAGAAAATCGAATTAGCATCTTCTTGCAAAAGCATATTCCGAGGAAACCATTCTCGCAGTTCAAGAGAAAGATTATTGTAACCTGATTTGGAAAATGTGTGCAACAAAAGCAAGGTTAAGATTCGGTGAACCTTCCACGATATCTCTTGCAGTTAAGTACCGTTTGCAACCCATCTTTTCAGCATGCTCAAGAACAAGTTTTGCTCTTTCAAAAGGATTTTTCACGGCCAATGTGGATGGATTAGTGTATTCGGGTGCAAGAACATTTAGAAGGTGAGCATAAGCTTCTGCATCCTACAATGCGACACAAATCGTACATGTTGATGAAAGTTCTATTTACAAGAAATATGTTAAGAGCATTATGTTGTTACCTTAACATCGGAAGAGAAATTTGTGACAATCTTCTTATATTCCGTTTTCTTCAAATGGAAGTTCATCCATCGCAACAAGATTTTTTCTGGAGGTAGACTCATCAACTCTTCCATATCCTGTTATTTAAGAGATATGAAGAAAAAAATATACAACAGCGATGAAAAGTACGAAAAGATAATAACAGAGAAATGAAATTTACCTGACTATCACCAACTAACTCCAAAAGTTGAGGAGTTTTCTTTAGGTTCAAATTCGCCAATAATTGTATCTAATTTAACATCATTATAATAGTATTGTCAAAAGTTTGGCTCGTTAAATTTAGTATGCGGTCTGTGTTAACTTCTTTGATCTTAAAACGACAATTCATAAATCAGTGATCATTTACCTTGATAATCTGCGAAATCAATCCAAGCACCAAATGACGCTGAAATTAAAACAAAAGAAGTTAGATATCAATGCACAAAATGTAAAAGTAAAAAGAGAGAAGAGCTATTTCAACGACAAAATGGATCGATTTTAAGAAAAGGTTAGGACAGGTCATAAGCTATTTTCATTAACTCTCTCGAATAGTCTTGCAAATGCTTATGCTAGCAAATAAACTCAAATAAATCAATCCAAACAGACTCTTAGTTTGAATCTTCTAATTCTTGAGCTTAACATACCCTTCCTTCGATTAAGTCTTGAGTGCCAATGTTGACAACTGTACATCCAATTGCTTTAGCAGAGTTGAGGCACAGTGTATGATTTTCATTTCTTTCCCATGGATTAAGTAATCTTTTTTTATTGATTGCGCGTTCATCAATAGTCGTAGGAACCGCCACATTGATAAGCTTACTGCAAGAACATGTAATTCGTTCTCAAAATGAAAAAAAGTTATAACAAATCACATAACAACATAAGACGATAAAGTGCACTATAGTACCAAAGAAGAACACCGTCTTTTGCGAGTTCGAAGAGATCATTGGTTGAAGGGTCAAGAGGAAGGTATTTCTTGAGGAATTCATCTTCTGCAAGATAGTTATTTATATGTGTAACATATGAAGCCTTCTCAGATTCACTTATTGTGTGAAGCAATGTCGTAGTGGCAACCTTGAGGAATGCTGATGAATTTTTTGCATTATTCTTTCCTGTTCTTGAACTCGCAAATGTTTGCAGTTTCAAATAAACCTGTCATCATTAGAGCACACCATTATTTTAGATCTATGCCGCACATACACTTTAGACTGAAAGCGTATTTAGTGTCTGACATACGACATTGTCGACACCAACCGACATATCTGATTGATTATACCGAATCACTTCTATTTTCTCAAATTTTACCGGTGTCAGACGCGTAAGATGTTCGATTCATATATATGTGTTTAGTTCTGCCTTGAAAAAAATTGATTCTGAGTTAATTGATTCTGTAAAGTTGATTTTACTTAAAAGTGAGTTGAAGATAAAGTGATTGATGTTTGAATAAATTCTAGCAAAAATGAGTTAAGGAGTAAATTTCACTCTAAAACTCATGTTTAGACTCAAAAGCGACAAATCCTAGTTTCAAGTAGAATCAATTCTAGAAAGCAGAATCCATTATACTCGAGAGCAATCAAACATGTTAAAATCAATTCCACGAATCAATTCTTAGTGCTCCAACCGTGAAACCAAACGTACACGAAATTGGATAGATATCAATATCAAGATTGAGATAGATCAGGAAAAGAAAACTACTAGAAAGTGAAAAGTAGAAAGTAGAAAATGAAAAGGTAACTTGTGGATGGATATAGATTAGAATTTCCAAAAGGCAAAAAGATCAAGTACACCTTTAAAAAGTTATCTTTTGAAATCAAACCAAGATAACAAAAACTCACCTTGAGAAACAATTCAAAATCAACCTCTTCATCTGAGTTCTTATGCAAATCATTGATATAAGAATCTCTCTCTTCTTCACTCAGATTTTCTCCCACAACTTTCAACCTTGACATCTTGGAAGCCAAGTCTCCAATGGTAAGCTTCCCACTCTCTCTCCTCATACTTATGAACTGCAATCAGCAACCATAAGAAAAATGTTCATGACCCAGAAACTCAATTGCGATGAAGAGAATCAAAATCAAATCTTTCTTAGAGAAGCAGCACAAAAAGTAAAAAAAAAAAAAAACATGATTCATTCAAATCTTAACAACAATATCTTCAAAGCCAAACAACATAGCATAATGAACATTACAACAACAACAACCAAACCTTATCCAATACCATATTTCTATCCAAATCGTTAATATCGAGATCTTTCTTAATAACTTATATTAATGATCATGACCCAGAAGATCAATTGCATTGAAAAGAATAAAAATCTAATCTTTCTTGAAGAATCAGCACAACAATATCTTGCCAAGCAAACAATAGGATGATGAACAATATCTTCAAAATGGATCATGACCCAGAAGCTCAATTGCAATGAAACGAATCAAAATCCAATCTTTTTTGAAGAATCAGCACAAAAAAGCAAAATCCATGATTCATTCTCAACAACAATATCTTGGAAACCAAACAATAGTATATGATGAACAATATCTCAAAAAATGATCATGACCCAGAAGCTCAATTGCAATGAAAAGAATCAAAATCCATCATCAACACAAAAAAGTAAAATCCATGATTCATCCTCAATAACTTACTTGTGATTTTAAGCTACGAAGCTCAACTTGTGTGAACTGGTTTTGAAGAGATGGATCTGAAACAACAATACCCCAATGAGTAGACATAGCTATAACAATTTGTGATTGAAGTCTTGTGGGTTGTTTTTTGGTTGTAGCAATGAGTCTCTATGTATCTGAATTTTATGTAAAAGTTGATGAAAAGTTGAAGGAGAGAGTGTTAGAGAAGGAGATGGAACCAGGCCAACATTTTGGGACCGGGAAGAGCTGTCATAGTTCAAAGTTGTTTTGATGAGTGTGTGAGTTAGAGAGAGAGAGGAAGAGAGAGAGAAGGAGAGAGAGAGAGAGAGAGAATTCAAATTATTACAACAATGTCCTTGTCTTTTAGTGATAACAAGTTCAACAAGCTCCTCATAACTTGGGATGGCTTCCATTTGGGTTGCCGTTAAAAGAAATTAATTCAAAGTTTAGTTATAATAATATTTGATAATCACTATTTTATTTGAAGTGTTATTATAATCTTAACTATTAGTACCTTTTTAAATGTCTTCCAAGTGGCTTTACTTAATTATTATTAAGCATGTGTATCGAAATTAAGATTAGAGTATTCAAAAATATTGAATTTAACTTTTTTATTTATAATTAAAAAATTATCTTTGGTTTTAATTTAGATGGTTTGATTTTGATCAAATAAACATAGTTTAAGAAAGAATAGTTTCTTTCATATGCTCTTTAATATGGCATCATAGAGGGATTTTTATGAACTTCCATTCCCTTTCTTCTTCTAAGTCATGAGGGAAGCATTCACTCTTTCAAAAACACATATGTGAGAGATATAATTCATATTCAACTAAAATTTTAAAACTATTAATTTGTGACTCTTCTCTCTTATATATTTTTCAACCTTCATTTTTTTTATAAAAATAATGTTAAATTTCTAACTCATGGTTATATCACAACAATCTCTTTTTTTAATTATGAGTTTATCTATTTATATGTTTTCCTTTAAGTTGAAGTTCTTTCAAATACCAAGAAAGCATCCAAATATATATTTGAGTTCCTCGTTCAAATCAAATGCATCTATAATGTCACGGATTTTCAACTAAAGCACTTCACCCTTACCCCCTAAATGTCTCATATTTAGGGGGGATTATGCACTGTCATAGATTTTCAGCTAAAGAACTTCGCTCGTATACACCTCATATTTCAAAAACTATGTAGTGTCATGGACTTTCAACTAAAGCATTTCACTCCGCGCCTCGTACTTGGGAATTGTGTATTTTTCATCCTATTATTGAAGAAAGGGACTTAAAATAACATGATGAAGATCACAAACTAGGGGAGTAGGTTGTGCTATAGGCCAAAGTATCAAGAGTTTGCCTGAGTAGCAAGGGCTCCTCCCAGTAATAAGAGCTTGTTCGAGTATCAAGACATTACTCGACTAATAAAAGCTTGAACTAGAATAGCATGAGTTTGACTAAGAGTAGCAAGAGCTCGTCCAAGTATCTAGACCTTATCTGATTATCAAGAGCTTGACCAAGAGTAGCAAGGGCTCGTCCAAGTATCTAGACCTTATCTGATTATCAAGAGCTCGACCAAGAGTAGCAAGATCTCGCTTGAGTAACAAGAGCTTGCCCATAACTATTAGGAGCTCGAACAAGAGTAGAAAGAGTTTGTTTGGGTATCAAGATCTCGCATGACTAACAAGAGGTTGACCAAGAATAGCAAGAGCTCAACCAATAGTAGCAAAAGCTTGTTCTGTAAGTATGAAGTGCGCCTAAGAGGGGGGTGAATTAGGACTTTGAAAATATATACGGTTTTAGAAACAAATTGTTCTTATTTTTCTGGTTTATGGTGATGGTATGAAGGATGTAAAGTGTAGAAAAAAATAAACGACACGGCGATGTATCCTGGTTCCCCTCACAATCTGAGAGTACTCCATCCCCCTTTCAACACGAAAGAGATTTCACTATTGTTAGATATTTGTACAAGCCTAAACCCAAGACTTCTCCTACCATCTTCTAACAAAACCACCAAGAACAATCCTCTTGGAATAATCAAGTTGAAATGAGAACAATCCTCTCACTTTCAACTTCTTACTTCTAATCCTGGACAACAAGGATTACAAAACCAAGTAATCTTAATTCCAACAATTATGAAAAAATAAGATATGAATACAACAAGATTTTTGAGAATATGAAATTTGTAGAATAATTATCACTTTGAGTGATGTATCAATATAATTGATCTTCTCTTCCAAACAAACAATTTATAATGATAGAATATAGTGCTCAAGTGTTTGTAAATAATATATGAATTTTTCTAAACTAATATGGAAATGCATGTAGAAAAATTCTTTGTGAAAGTTCAAGAACACAAACACGTGTTTTGAAATTTAAACGATAACAATGATGTTAAATTGCTATTGAAGAGGTGATTTGTAATTTTAAATTTTATTTATTTATAAGAGCGTAACACCTTTGTGAACCATGGTGAAGTCATGAAAAAATATCATGAAAAAAAATCCATTTAAAATGAAAAGGTTTCCTGAAGAGTGCATGAAAAGGTGTTAAAAAGTTGTTGTTTTATTTTAAAACGTACAAAACTTTTTAAGTCGGTTCAAACGGATACCTGACTTAACAAGCTCGCAGCAATTTTGAATTTCAAATAGTTATTCAAATTTCAAACAGCATCAGGTTTTGTTAAGTCAGTTAAGCAGACCTGACTTAACAAGTGCTGACAGCATTTTAAAAAAAAGTTTTTTTTATTTTATTTTTTATTTTATGCATTTTAATCAAAGATTTTTATGCATGCTAATTTGTCTAATTATTTGAACCAACCTAATGCAACATCTATTGATTTATCCTAGTCAATAAATTATATTTAAAAGTGATTTAACATGGTTCAAGCGCATATATATATATATATATATATATATATATATATATATATATATATATATATATATATATATATATATATATATATATATATTTGAAAGTGATTTTGAACACAAATGACCAATGCATACAAGTGATTTTTTGGAGAATAATTGAGCACTAAAAAGAGCTTTTAGCTTTTCAACTCATATAGCTCTGTTTGGTAACTGTTTTTAGCTTTTAACTTTTTTACTAGCTTTTGTCTTTTTTTTGAAAAGTTATTTGAAGTAGCTTTTAGCTTTTAGCTTGTGACTTTTTCTTTCATTTATGTCCTTATTATTTTAATAAAAATCTATTTTTACCCTTCGATATATATTATGATTCAATGTTTAATATTTTTTTTAATCTTTAATGTTTTTAATAACATCTAAAGTATACAATAAATTTTGAAATAGTGTTGATAATTCTCAAGTTAGTGAAACGTAATCGAAGAATCAATGAGATTAACCGAGACGAAAAAAATTAAAATTTTTGTTATATTTTTATGGTATAATATTAAATAATAAACTTATTTTTATCATTACTTTTAATTAATTTAACTGAATTCAAATTTCATGTATTTCGTTAAATTTATTTATATAATTTATATACAAATTTAAAATATTTCGATGTTTCTTAAATTTTTCACATATATTAAAATTGCTTTGTAAGTTTGTATTAATATATTTATTTTTATCAAATATAAATTAATTTAATAATATAATAATATAATATGATAAGATAAATAAATCACAAATTTCTTAATAAGAATGTCCTTTTGTGTCATTTTGTATATATCAGCTAGTATAACAACTAATTTACCAAACACTCAAATTAACGTATCAGCTATCAGTCACCAGCTATCAGCTATCAGTCACCAGCTACCAGCTACTAGTCACCAGCTATCAGCTACCAGCTAGTTTTACCAAACAGAGCCTAACTTTATCAATATATGCATGCTTGTACCTCAATAAGATGTTTGTCTTCAAAATATAATTCTTGAATTCTTTGATGCTAGCTTTCAATATGATGAGTCTTAAATCTTTTGAATAGATAAAATGCACTTGATTTTTTTTTCATACTTTTTGACATGATCATTTGATTTTCACTTTGTCTTCATAAAAACACAATAGATGGAGAGTCTTGACTTCACATTCTCCCCCTTTTTGACGATGATAAACCATTGAAATTTGAGATGCTTGGATCTCTTGAAAAACTTGAATCTCTTATGTGAATGCTCCCCCTATCTTTGATAACTCCCCCTTGATCAAAGCTCTCCCTTGATTTATATAGATTTTTGCATCTTTCTTTTAGGCTGCAATAGTTAGAGACAAGCATACACATAGACATGTATATCTTATCCCCCTTTGTCATTAGCAAAAAGGATGGGAAAAGACTTTTAAAAATGTAGAGAAATTTATGAAAATAAAAACAATTTATACCTGTGAGTTTTACCTCATGAGTGACTTCACCAAAACATTCATCTTTGGTTAATATGATTTTGAAGCCTTTGTCACAAAGTTGACTTTTTCTTAGAAGATTTTGCTTTAGTCTTTCAACATAAAGTACATCTTCAATTGGTTGTGAAATTTAGTGCTCCAACTTTGCCAATGCCAAGAATTCTTCCTTTAAGGTATTCCCCATATGTGAAATAACCCTTGGACTTTTAGAACTAGATATGAAAATTAGTTTATGTCTCCCATCAAATGCTTATCAAAATATCATAGATTTAAAGTGGTCCATAAGCAAATCTACAACACAAATGAAGTTTGATTTGGTACCCAATGTGATTTGGTTCCATCATAGTTAGTTCCCTTCTTAACCCACACATAATATCCACTTGCTACACTAAAGTTTCTAACATAGCAAGCATTATGTGTGTGGCCAATAATACCACAATAAAAGCAAGTAGGTACAAAGTTGCTTTGATATCTTGGAACATAAGATTTCTTTTTAACAAAACTTTTTCTTTTATGGTAATAATGAACCTTTTGTGCCTTATTCACTTCCTTGTTGGATTGGTCACTTGCTTTAACAAAGATATGTTAGAACATGAAATGTTCTGATCAATATTTCTAGTTTTGATGATAACATTATATATGAATTTTGTATAAGACAATGTGGTACTCTAATTATTCACGTTTTCCATTTCAGAAAAAGTCTAAAAGAGTATGTACCAAAATCAGCATTCAGAAGCTATGACCCAGAAGATCTGGATGACTTCATCAGAACATGGTCTGAAAGACATCAGAAGATGGTCTTAAGAAAATCAGAACATGATCTGGAAGGCATCAGAAGATGGCAGTCAGAAGCAAGGCTCTGAAGATCTGATGGTATCACGCTACAAAGCACTTCCAAAGTCTGATGACTAAAGTTGTATCTGCACCAACACTGAAGACTCTGATATTCAAACGTTATTATAATAGTCCGAGTCCAGAAGCAAGTACAAGATGAAAAGGCTACAACGTCAAATCTGTCTGACTGAAAAAAGGAACGTTAGAAGCTACAAAAGGCAAAGTCAGCAAAAGCAGTTGAAGCATGGCTCGAGGTAGTTGACAAAAGAGTGAAACATTAAATGCAGCAGTGTACTATTCACGCAAAGCATTAAATGCTACTCAACAGTCACATTTCTCATTGCCTATATAAGAGAAATTCTGATGCTGAAGCACTCAACAACTCTTGCTCCAAGTAACATTACGCTGCCAAATTGATCTCTTAACGTTATCACACAAAAACAGCAAGAAACTTCATCTTCAACCTCACAACTTTTAATATCTTAGTGAGTGTTAGAACTTAATCTTGAGGGAAAATTCACCTGGTGATTATAGCTTTTTAAGAAGCACATTAAACTCTTGTAATATTGTTTACTTTCGTAAAAGGAATTTCCTAGTGTGATCAAGTTGTGATCTGTATACTCTAAAAGACTTACAAGTTGTCTAAGTGTAAAACCATTGTAATCAAGGTTGATTAGTGGATTAAATCCTCAGTTGAGGTAAATCACTCTGTCAGGGGTGGACTGGAGTAGTTTAGTTAACAACGAACCGGGATAAAAATAACTGTGTGATTATTTTTTATCTGCCATTTTTAGAAACAACCCTTATTCACCCCCCCTTTCTAAGTGTTTTTCACTCCTTCAATTGGCATCAGAGTGTCGGTTCTAGGTGCAAACACTTAACCGTGTTAGAGAAAAGATTCAGGAAGAAAAACACGCTATGACAAATCCTACTCCAACACCAACTGTTACTGAACAAAGCAATAATGGTAACTCTAGCTTTAGTGGATTCAATAAACCACCAGTCTTTAATGGTGAGAACTTTGAATATTGGAAAGACTTGAAAGTTACTTTCTATGCCAAGATGGTGATTTATGGGATCTAGTGTTGGATGGTTACAAACATCCAGTATCTACTTAAGGATTCAAGCTCACTAGGCAGGCTATGAGTGATGATCAAAAGAAAGAGTACAAAAATCACCACAAAGCAAGAACTATATTGTTAAATGCCATTTCACATGCTGAGTATGAGAAGATCACAAGCAGAGAAACTGCTCATGACATATTTGAATCTATGAAGATGACTCATGAAGGAAATGCACAATTCAAGGAGACAAAAGCTCTTGCTCTCATCCAGAAGTATGAAGCTTTCAGAATGGAAGATGGTGAAAACATTGAAGCAATGTTCTCCTGATTCCAGACTCTGACTGCTGGTTTAAGAGTGCTTGACAAGGTATACACAAAAGTTGATCATGTTAATAAGATAATCAGAAGTCTACCCATAAGATGGGGACCAATGGTTACAGGATTCAAGATTGCAAAGACCTTGAATGAAGTATCTCTTGAGGAGCTTATAAGTGCACTGAGGAGTCATGAGATTGAGCTAGATGAAAATGAGCCTCAAAAGAAAGGTAAGTCTATTGCTTTAAAATCTAAAAATAAACACTGTATTAACGCTTTTCAGGCAGAAGAAGAAGAATCTGACCAGTCAGAAGAAGAAGAAGATGATGATGATGAATTATCTCTCTTATCCAGAAGGGTGAATCAACTCTGGAAAAGCAAGCAGAGAAGATTCAAGAACTTCAAGAAACCTGAAAAAGGAAGAATCTTTTGAACACAGAAGATCCGGCAAGAAGAAGGTAATGTGCTATGAATGCAAAGAACCTGGACACTACAAGAATGAATGTCCTAAGCTTCAGAGGAAAAAGCCCATAAAGAAGTTTGAAAAGAAGAAAGGCATGATGGCTACATGGGATGACTCTGATTCATCTGATCAAGAGTCAGAATCTAAAGATGAGCAAGCCAACATATCACTCATGGCAACAGTTGGTGTTGAAGAAGAATCTACTTCTGATTTAGACTCTAATGAGGTATTTTTTGAACTCACTAGAGAAGATTTAGTTTCCAGCTTATCAGAACTTCTGGAAGTCAAGAGTGAACTTAGTCTCAAATACAAAAAGCTCAAAAAGATTTTTGCATCTGAAACTAAGAGATTTGAAATAGAAAACTCTGAGCTAAAAGAAAAAGTTTTAAAATTAACTAAAGATGTTGAAACTCTAAAAACATCTTCAGGCTCAAACACGTCTATTCCAAGCACTAACAATATTCTGAAAGAATATGACTTGAGCTTCAGAAAGTTCTTATCTAGAGGTATAGGCAGAAGTCAGTTAGCCTCTATGATTTATGGTGTTAGTGGAAACAAAAGGATAAGTGTAGGCTTTGAGGGAGAAATCCCATATAAACTTGAACCTGTTGATAAAATGATCATTAAATACAAACCTCTGTATGAACAGGTCAAGTATGGTCACTCTCATGATATCAAACACACATCACACTCTAAAAGTTTCCATATCACACACACAAAGAAACATTCTGTTTCACATTATGGAAAATCTTATGTAAAATCTCAGTTCAATCAGAACATGAGAAGGACTAATCCCAAAGGACCCAAAAGAATGTGGGTACCTAAGGATAAGATAATTCCTATTGCAGATCTCCTTCACACCGCAAAAGACAAACATGTCATGGTACCTGGACTTTGGGTGCTCACGTCACATGACGGGAAGAAAGTCTATGTTCCAAAGTCTGGAACTTAAATCTGCTGGAGAAGTAAAGTTTGGAGGGAATCAGAAGGGCAAAATCATAGGCTCAGGAACCATATGTATTGGTAATTCTCCCTTTAAAACTAATGTTCTTTTAGTAGATGGATTAGCTCATAACTTATTGTCCATAAGTCAATTAAGTGACAATGGTTATGACATAATCCTTAATCAAAAGTCTTGTAAAGCTATTAGCCAGAAGGATGGCTCAATCCTATTTACAGGCAAAAGAAATAACAACATTTATAAGATTGATCTTTCAGATCTTAAGAACCAATAGGTTACTTGCCTTCTGTCTGTTAATGAAGAGCAGTGGGTCTGGCACAGAAGATTGGGTCATGCTAGTTTGAGAAAGATTTCTTAGATTAACAAACTCAATCTGGTCAGAGGATTCCCTAATCTGAAATATAAATTAGATGCTCTTTGTGAAGCATGTCAGAAAGGGAAATTTTCAAAACCTGCGTTTAAATTTAAAAATGTTATCTCTTCCTCTAGGCCTTTAGAACTTCTGCACATTGATCTTTTTGGCCCAGTCAAAACAGCATCAATCAGAGGCAAGAAATATGGATTGGTCATTGTAGATGACTACAGCAGATGGACTTGGGTAAAGTTCTTAAAACACAAGGATGAGTCACATTCTGTGTTCTTTGACGTCTGTAATCAGATTCAATCTGAAAAGGAATGTAAAATCATAAAAGTCAGAAATGATCATGGTGGTGAATTTGAGAACAGATTCTTTGAAATTTATTTCAAAGAAAATGGTATTGCCCATGATTTCTCTTGTCCTAGAACTCCACAACAAAATAGAGTTGTAGAACGAAAGAATAGGACTCTCCAAGAAATGGCCAGAACCATGATCAATGAGACTAATATGGCTAAGCATTTATGGGCAGAAGCAATAAACATAACTTGTTATATTCAGAATAGAATCTCCACTAGGCCTATTCTAAATAAGACTCCTTATGAATTGTGGAAGAATAGAAAGCCCAACATTTCATATTTCCATCCATTTGAATGTGTTTGTTATATTTTGAATACTAAAGATCATCTGAACAAGTTTAATTCCAAAGCTCAGAAGTGTTTCCTTCTTGGATATTCTGAACGCTCTGAGGGATTCAAAGTATACAATACTAAAACTCTGATAGTTGAGGAATCAATCACTATCAGATTTGATGATAAGCTTGGCATTGAAAAGCCAAAGCAGTTTGAGAATTTTGCAGATATAGATATCTCTAACTCAGATCATGAAGAACCCAAGGGAAAGGATGTATCAGATGATCAAGTTGCGGAGTCTTTAGAGAATCTCAGAATATCTGGAGAGCCAACACTCAGAAGATCTTCTAGAATCAACTCTGCCCATCCAGAAGATGTTATAATTGGAAAGAAAGATGATCCCATCAGAACAAGAGCATTCTTAAAGAACAATGCAGAATGTCAATTTGGTTTAGTGTCTTTGATTGAGCCAACTTCTGTTGATCAAGCTCTGGAAGATGCTAACTGGATAATTGCTATGCAAGAAGAGTTAAATCAGTTTACAAGGAATGATGTTTGGGATCTGGTTCCAAGACCTAAAGGATTCAATATCATTGGAACAAAATGGGTCTTCAGAAACAAGCTGGGTGAGAAAGGTGAAGTTATCAGAAACAAAGCCAGACTACTTGCTCAGGAATATAGTCAACAAGAAGGTA
This sequence comes from Vicia villosa, assembly GCF_029867415.1. NCBI lineage: Eukaryota > Viridiplantae > Streptophyta > Magnoliopsida > Fabales > Fabaceae > Vicia > Vicia villosa. Next base: position 664,407 of record NW_026705004.1, read on the forward strand.
TTAACTATACTGAAACCTTTGCACCAGTGGCCAGGTTAGAATCTATTAGATTATTAATTTCTTTTGCCACTCAGAATAACATCACTCTGTATCAGATGGATGTTAAGAGTGCCTTTTTAAATGGTTATATAGATGAAGAAGTTTATGTTCACCAACCTCCTGGTTTTGAAGACTCTAAGTCTCCAGAACATGTTTTTAAACTAAAGAAATTATTATACGGTTTGAAGCAAGCTCCCAGAGCTTGGTATGAAAGATTAAGTTCTTTCCTTCTGGATAATGGTTTCACAAGAGGAAAAGTAGACACAACTCTCTTCTGTAAAACCTTTAAAAAGGATATTTTAATTTGTCAAATTTATGTTGATGATATTATTTTTGGAACATCTAATGCTACACTTGGAAAGGAGTTTGCTAAGTCTATGCAGGCAGAATTTGAAATGAGCATGATGGGAGAAGTCAAGTATTTCTTAGCATTCAGATCAATCAAACCTCTGAAGGAACCTATGTTCATCAGACTAAGTATGTCAAAGAACTTCTGAAGAAGTTCAATCTATCTGAAAACAAAGAAGAAAAACCTCCAATGCATCCAACTTGTGTATTAGGTAAGGATGAGGTAAGCAAGAAGGTAGATCAGGAGATCTACAGAGGTATGATAGGATCTCTTCTCTATCTGACTGCTTCTAGACCTGTAATTTTATTCAGTGTATGCTTGTGTGCTAGATTCCAATCAGATCCTTGAGAAACTCACTTAACTGCTGTTAAGAGAATTCTTAGGTATCTGAAAGGTACTACTAATGTTGGTTTAGTCTATAGAAGATCTGATGAATACAACCTAGTAGGATACTGTGATGCTGATTACACTGGAGATAGAGTTGAAAGGAAAAGTACTTTTGGAAGCTGTCAGTTTCTGGGAAGTAACCTGGTCTCCTAGTACAGCAAGAAGCAAGCAACAATTGCAGTCTCTACAACAGAAGCAGAATATGTAGCTGCTGCTAGATGTAGTACACAGATGCTCTGGATGAAAAGTTAGCTAGAAGACTATCATATATATGAGTAACATTCCTATATTCTGTGATAATACTTCTGCTATTTGTTTATCTAAAAATCTCATTTTACATTCTAAGGATAAACATATAGAGATTAAACATCACTTCATTAGGGATTATGTTCAGAAGGGTGTTCTTTCTTTAAGCTTTATAGATACAGACCATCAATGGGCTGATATCTTTACAGAACCCCTTGCTGAAGATAGGTTTAAGTTCATTCTGAAGAACATCAGTATGGATTTATGCCCAGAATGAAGTTGTTGAGATGATCTGATATGTGGATTAGTTTGAAGATGTTGATTTATTTATTTTCTTATTTTACCTATCAGATGTTCTGATTTTGTATGATCATATGGATACTCTGAATCTGTTATTACTAACGTTTCATGTGTCTAAGTATGATTCAGAACTTTTGTTAAAGCAAAACAGCTATCACCAGCTATTCCAGATGATGACCACGTGTTCATTCTGAAGGGACAAGCATGCGTGCAGTTGATGAGACGCCGCCCTAGGTAACTGTGCAAATCTTTTCAAATCTCATGCTATCTCCACTAACGTCTCTCAACATTAAATGTGATTGATTCATATTCTGTAACTGTTGCATTCAGAATCTCATTGCATTTCATTTTCAAATCCGTGTCTATATAAACTCATTACATATTCATTTTCTCTCATTTCACTCCTTCATCATCTTTATTGTTTATGCATTTTTGTCCCCTCTTTTGCCTTCATCAAAACCCTAAATCTAAGAAACCCAGAAATATCAAGTGTTCCTTCAATGGCTTTCTTGTCTGCTCCACTCAATGCTTCGTCTTCTCAACAACAAGAACAACAACAACAACAACAACAACAAACTGTCTTCTCTCCATTGAAGACCTGTTTGATTCCATACGCAGATTTAGAAGTTCTTTGTGAACTCATGGTAGATTTTGAAAATTTTCAAGCGCACAACTTCAACATCAAGACGAACATGTTGGTTCAAGGCTGGGCAAACTACTTTGATCGTCTCATCGGACAAGTTTACCCTGTTTTAGTAAAGGAATTTTGGACTCATGTTACCCTAACCCCCAATGCTATCATCTCCTTCGTCTTAGGGCAAGAGATTGCAATTACTGAGAATCTCATAAGGAAGTTATTGAATCTCCAAGGTTTGGGTGGAGTAACAGGCGTTATCCCTGGAAGAACTGATTAGGAAATAGTCTACCCAGAAATCTTTACTTATGGTAAAGGTTCACCAAACACCAAGGATCTGAAACCCTCATACAAAGTTTGGGCAAAAATAATTTTGGGATCTCTCAACCACAGAAAATCAACTGTCTCTGCAACCTATATAAATCAAGACCAGTAGTTCCTCCTGTATTGCATTGGAAAGGGAATGAGAGTTAACTTACCTCACATTATGTTCCATCATCTGAGGACTCATGTGAAGGAATTAAGAGAAGTAGAACGACTGAAATATCCCAAGATCAAGAAGAACACCATTCATATGGGAAGGCTGATATCAGACATTCTGATAGAGAGTGGTCTGATTGATGCTCTGAAAGCAGCTGGCTCAGTTCAAGATCTAACTACTATTAGTGGGAGTACTCTGACTGCCCATACTCTGAGGAGAATGCAATTAATTGGAAAGGTCCTCTCTCCTCCAACAGTGATCAATGATATTCTGTCTAGAAGAAATCCAGTTGTTGATTTCCAGCTGATCTTTAAGGAAGAACTCTCAGACTCTGTCCGCCTCTATCTGGAGTCTTGTGTAAGAGACAAGTCAGAATTCGATCCAGTTTGGCTTCGTGGCAGAACCCTTCCATCTTTGGATGAATTGATCAAAAGGAATAAGAAGAAGAAAGAAAAGAAGAAGAGAAAGACTACTGGCGAAGGTCCTGCTACAAAGAAAGCTAAGAAGCAGAAGAAACCTTCAGGTATTACTATCTCTGATTCGGTACCTATTAATAGTTCTGAACAAGTATCAACCGTTGATCCTCTCTCTCTTAAAATCCCTAGAACTTCTGAACAACTTAAGAAGTTAATAGAAGACATCGATAGTGTAGACAACTCTAGTTCACACTCTGATTCTGACCTTCCCCCTCAGCAAATGGATAGTACTTTCATCCCATCATGGATTGGAAGCCTCTGGAAGAAGCTCCATTTATTGATGACTTGGCTCTGGATTCTGATGATATGGAAGTGGATAATCCTCTGCCTTTGGTTGTCTGGACTGAAAAGAAGCCTCTGGTTCCTTATCCTTATTTAGTTCTGACTGGAGACTTTCAACCGCTGTTTGAATGGTTCAAGGAGAATCCTCTTGAGGAGAATCCTGCTGTAGAGAATCCTGCTATAGAGAACCCTGTTGCTGATAATCAAATGGTTCCAGCATCTACTGTTCCTATTGCTGTTGAAGAAAATCCTGTTGCTCCTCCTGATGTCCCTTCTAGTTCTGTATTATTGGAAACTCTGAAGGAACTTCAGTAGAATCAAGAAACTGTGTTCAGTCGTCTAGACAAGCAGGATGACACCAATGCTGAATTCAGAACTTGGATGCAAAGATCTGAAGAATCTTCAAAGAAGCTAGCATAAGACACCGCTGAGATCAAGAATCTTCTGGAAGCCTGAGTCTTGTGTCTTAGTAGTTTTCTTTGTTTCTTGCATCTGTTTTTGTTTTTTGCATCTGATCGTACTCTTCCCTCTGGTTTTCAATGAAAAATTTCTTTCTTCACTCTGTGTGTCTTTCATCTGAATCTTTTATGCTTTTTGATGTTATGACAAAAGGGCGAGAAACGTGTTATTTGAATTGATTTATTATATCAGTTGCTGGGCTTAATTCTCTACATTCCTAACAATATTGCAACGTCTTTTTTTTTGTCTCTGATAGTTTTGCAGGAATGTGATAATCTGAAAAAGCTCAAAAAGGGGAGAAACGTATCTTGAGAAAATTCTTCCAAATGAGTTGTAGCAAACAAAGCTTAATGTTCTGATACAAGAATTTACAAGATCTGAAGCAAGCTATACTCTGATACAAAATCTGAAGCAAGCTATTTTGATGCTCATATAAGCTAAGTGATCTTAAGGAAGAATTCAAAGCTCCGAAGCTGTCCAATGGAAGCTCTGAAAGGAAGCTCTGAATAATTTGAAGATTAAAGTTCAATGTGAAAGTCTCATCTGAAATGGAAAATACTCAGGGAAGTATTTTATTTATAAATTCTTCTAGTATTAATTTCAGGGTAAATTGTTAATCTTAGGGGGAGACATATTCACACACTCTGATTAATATGCTTTTATGCTATATCTGTGTATTGTCTTTTTCATCTGATATTCTGGATACAAATTCATATCAATTCTGTATGTTTTTGTCATCATCAAAAAGGGGGAGATTGTTAGAACATGAAATGTTCTGATCAATATTTCTAGTTTTGATGATAACATTATATATGAATTTTGTATAAGACAATGTGGTACTCTAATTATTCACGTTTTCCATTTCAGGAAAAGTCTAAAAGAGTGCACAATATCAGCATTCAGAAGCTCTGACCTAGAAGATCTGGATGACTTCATCAGAACATGGTCTGGAAGACATCAGAAGAAGGTCTTGAGAAAATCAGAACATGATCTGGAAGGCATCAGAAGATGGCAGTCAGAAGCAAGGCTCTGAAGATCTGATGGTATCATGCTACAAAGCACTTCCAAAGTCTGATGACTGAAGTTGCATCTGCACCAATGCTGAAGACTCTGATATTCAAACGTTACCACACAAAAACAGCAATAAACTTCATCTTCAACCTCACAACTTGTAATATCTTAGTGAGTGTTAGAACTTAAGCTTGAGAGAAAAATCACTTGGTGATTATAGCTTTTTAAGAAGCATATTAAACTCTTGTAATATTGTTTACTTTTGTAAAAGGAATTTCCTAGAGTGATCAAGTTGTGATCTGTATACTCTAGAAGACTTAGAAGTTGTCTAAGTGGAAAACCATTGTAATCAAGGTTGATTAGTGGATTAAATCCTCAGTTGAGGTAAATCACTCTGTCAGGGGTGGATTGGAGTAGTTTAGTTAACAACGAACCAAGATAAAAATAACTGTGTGATTATTTTTTATCTGCCATTTTTAGAAACAACCCTTATTCAATCCCCCCCTTTCTAAATGTTTTTCACTCCTTCAAGATAATTTTACCAGTACTTGGTTTGTGAAACTTTGAATAACCAAGAACACTTTTATCATTAGAAAATCTTTGTTGGCTAATGACCCCTTCCAACCAATTTGTCCTTTTTCATACCTTTCAAGAACTCTTTTTAATTAAACAATTTGGAATGAAAGTGATTCACAATTATTACATACAAGATTATGTTTTTGATCACTAATAATCTTTTGTTTTTCATCCCTAAATTCCTTTTCCATTGTCTCAACTTTTTCTTCTAAAGACGAAATTTGTTTCTTTTGAGATGCTATGATTTTGTATAGAATTTTGCATTCATTCAAGATTTCATTTATGGCACCTTGTGCATCATTATCATAAAGAGAAAATTCATTACTAACCTCATCTTCTTCATCATCAGAATGGTGTGAAGCCATCAATGCTAGATTTGCATTTTTCGTCATTATTCGAATCGGATGATAAACTGGTTTCTCTGCCTTTATAGAATCCTCTTTTGATGGTATTGACTGTGTGGAAAATAGCTTTATCGTTGCTTCCCTTGTTTGGATCCTTTCCAGTATTTGGTCCAGGACTTCCGGGGGCATCTCTCCCTTGAGAATTAGATCCCATTGGCCCTTGAGAGGAGTTCCCCTTAACATATTTCTTTAAGTTCCCCTCTTTGATCAAGCACTCTATCTTCTTCTTGAGTTGAAGACAATCCTTATTATGACGCATTTTGACTTTGTTGTATTTACACCAGCTTTTAGGCTCGGGTTCCATGGCATCCACCTTTAAAGCTAGTGATTGAGGGATGTTGTGCATGTGGAGAACTCCTCGTCATATCTTCTCTCGATGAGTGTTCAGGGGCGTAAAGCTCTCAGTGGGCTTTCCATTTCGCTTTAACAATTTGTCTTGTCTTTGACGAAAGATGTGTATTTACCCATACGTAAGTTGTTAACACGGGAAATACATTGTTTTGCATCCTGATCGTTCTTCTCATCCTTTCTTTCCTATCCCTTTATGTAACATTCCCCCTATTTCACCACTTTGGCCAAGGACGTCGTTATCCTCTAGGGAAGGGATTCGTTGAAGTGTCCTATCTTGAGTCCATTTTGGAATGCTCCTATGAATGTTTCATGCTTCAGAAGAATCACCTTGATCGTCTCCTCATCAAAGCGGATAAGGTACTCTCTCTCATGGGTTCAAAGGAGCCTTGGAAAATGTTAAAGAGAATTGTCGCAAATATCTTTATGTGTCTTCTTGCTGCAAACTGTTGGGCTATATTTTTTACTAAGTTTCGATAACTGGTGATGAAGAGTCGAGGCAATCCCATATACCATATTAGGTTTCATCTTTAAAGGTACCCGATAGGATATTTAATTTTAAGGAGTCAAGGACTCTAATGATGGTCATTTACATGTTAATGAAGGCAACATGTTCATATGTGTCACTATGTCTATTGAACTTGGTCAGTTTTTTAGGCTTAAAGTTATTTAGAACAGACGTCTCCCATATATCGTTCAAAAAAGGACGAGGGTCTAGCTTCTACTCCTCGTCAATAGAGATTATGCCCTGATATTACTGTTGGATATGGAGGGTATTATCCTTCATAGCTCTATTGTAGCGACGTAGATCGTCCATAAAAGCACACATCTCTGCTATGGAGCTTTTTTCGCCTTCAGGTTCTTCATTGGTCGGAGTTGAAGTGTTTAATTTATAGTTGAAGCATATTCTAAAAAAGAGAGTTGCAACATCAATAAAGGATTAAACAAAGAAGTTAGATGATGCACTTTGGGCACATTAGACAACTTTAAGGACTCAATTAGGATTTTCAACATATCAATTGGTTTATGGTAAATCTTGTCATCTACCGATATAGATGGAACATAAGACATATTGGGATGTGAAAATTCTAAATTTTGATAAAAAGATGGCTGGAAGAAAGAGGCTTCTAAAACTGAACGAATAGGAAGAGATGCAACTTCAGGCTTATTAAAATGTGGTAATATACAAAGAGAGTACGAAGAAGTACCCTGACAAAAATATTATAAAGCAAGACTTTTACCTAGAACAACATGTATTACAATATAATTCAAGATTAAGCTTGTTTCCTGGAAAGCTAAGGTCAAGATGGTCTAATTTTCCTGCAAAGTAAGGAAGAACTATTGGATCAACTAGTAGTATTACATGAATGCTTCAAACTCTTTCGAATGCATCTTGAGGAAACTCACTTTAGGGAGTAGACTCGGGTTATTAAAGACAAGAAAAATAGGACGAGGGAGAATTTTCATAGGCAGCAACAAGTGCATCAAGTACTGTTATATACAATCAATAACTTCCATCCTTTTTCAGAATCCGATATGCGATTCAGGATTTTCACTATGATTATTTTATTCTATTTTTGTTGATGTGTTTTGGTTTTTAATTTTTAGTTTAAGTTTAATTTCCTTGTTTCTGAGTTATATTGCTTCTTTAGTTAATGAACGAGTTTGTTGGATTTTGTTTCTTTCAATTAATAATATGGCTTCTTTACGAATGACACTAAAAAAGTAACAAGAAATAAATAACTAGAAAAAAAACAAAAGAATAAAAGGATATAGCTTGATTATTATAGAAATTCTAGATGCAGATTGATAGATAAAGAAGAAGAGGGATATCCAATAGAATTATACTCAATTTTCAGATACCACATCAAGTAAAGTTCGAGCCAAAAATTCCACTTTTTACCTTTTTTTGTTGTTGTTATATAAAGTATCCTTACAATTATTTATTTTTTAGAATTTGCAATCTTTTTTAATAGTCTATTGGTATGTTTGTTTACATACTAAGGAATTTGTTTGTTTAAACTCTGAGCCTTTTTAAGCCATCCTATGAAAAATGTTATCAGTTGTTAAAAACGTTGAGCTCGAGTCGTTTATTCGGTGACATTAGCCTATTGACTTGAAAGATTAATTTTCCTTCCTCTTTAGAGTGAAGTAGAATTTTTAGTTTCTCTTTGATGAAAAAGATTAAATCTGAGGTTTCTCTTGGATCAAGAAACGTTTAAAATTTAGGATGGGGTTACTAGAGAAATATTTTATAAAAAAAATGAAAGAAAAATCATATAAAAGCAAGAAAGTGTATTAACAAGGGAGTTTAAATAACTTTTTAAACATGGAGATTAGCTTCTAAATTTTTTGAATAAGTAAAAGAATCAAGAAAGAGTTAATCTTTGGTAATTCTGAGTTGACATATGACATTATGTTTAGGATGTTTATGAAATAAGGAAAAAGAAGCTACTTAACTTCAAAGAATTATGCCTACCATCCAAAATATTCCTCCTTGACATAAGCTACATTACAACTTGAAAATACCTTAAAAATGTGTATTAAGATTTGGTTTTGACTGACTTTTTAGATATTTTGTTAGGCTATGGTAATGTAACTTTTGCATGTTGATTGTGTGTTCACCATGTTCAATTCGACTGAAAATGTGAGAAAAGTTTAGTACATATGAATGTTGGAAGAACTCTTAGGATTTTCTTGGATCAGAGCAAGGAAAAGAAGTAATAATCAGAGTTAAAATTGATGATGTGCATTGGCAGGTGTCGTCCTCGGTTTTTTCTCGTGAGATACGAACTGACTCTTCTTTTATTTTTGAGTTTTGAAAATCAGAGAGTCGCCACCGACTTTTATTTTATCCAATTAAGGAAAGGTTTATAAAAGAAACAGAAAAAGACCTTTAAGAGATTTTGGGTTCGGGGGTAGGTTATACAAAGGGAAGGTATTAGCACCCCTTTGTATCCATGGTTATCCATGGGCTCTTAATTGCTTAGCTCACTTGTTTGAATCATTTGTCTTGCCTTGAAATGCTTGTATGTGATTTTAAAATACCTTTGTAAATTAACTTTGTAATGATCCTTGTGCGGATGTATACAAAGTGTTTTATCTTTCGAAAGATGTTTTTGAAAAAAAGATCTTTAACTTCGTAATGATCCTTGTTTGGATATATACCAAGTATTGTCTTTTTTTGAAAGTTCTGTTTGAAAAACAATGAATATGTGAAACATTTGTTGTTTTGATTTGAGCAAGCAATTAGGAGATCTACCCTAAATTTATAAGGTCCTTTCCTATTTTCTTTTAGAAAATTCTCCTTTGACCGGATGTAAACAAAAGTTTGGATTTGTATTTGAAATAGTAGAATTGATTTTGCAAAGAGTAACAAAGGGATTACCCTAAGAGGTGCAAGTGTGATTGTGTTTTGATTCAGATATTTTTGTCTTTTGAATTTAGTGATCTAGCGCTTCAGTTATTATCTTGGACATACACGCAGTTTTATATGTAGAGAAATTAAAGTGCGGGAATGTAAAATGCGGAAAATAAATCTACGCTATTACATCGATTGTGCGGGAAATGTAAACTACGCTATTTACATGATTTTGACAACCTATACACTTATCTATGAATTTAAATTGCAATAAGATAAAGGGAAGTATTTTTGGATTTTTTGGATGGTTGATTTTAATTAGAATTAATGCATAATTAATTTAATTAAAAAGATAAGAATTAGAAATAAAATTTAAACCTAAAAATTAAGTCTAAAATATGCTCATATTGCTTATTAATTAATTTTAAAACAAAATTAATTTTTTTTTGGACTTTTGAAGTTGTTTTGGAAATTTATTAAGCTAATTAACATATAATTATACAAATAATTATTCAAATAATTTAAACTTAAAGAGAAAAAATATTCTAAATATTTACAAAATTAGTCTAATATATAAACTTAATTTAAATAAAAAGAAAATATTTTTTTGATTTTTTTTATAGGTTAAGATAATTAAAAAGCAAATATATAAACATATACTAATTAATTAAACAAAACATTTTAATTATTAAGAAAAATAAAATATTTTTGAGTCAAAAAATAATATATTATTTTATCAACCTAAAAATATTTTTATTATATTTTTTTGATTTTTAAAACTATTTTAAATTAATTTTGCAAGTTATATTAAATAAAATAGAAAATATAATATTTATAATCTGGTGTGGTGATTTATGATGGACTATGGTGTGGTTGCGCATCCTAGGGCATTAGATTTGGATTAAATGAAATTGGAAGGCTGAGATTGAAGAGGTGTATGGTAATAGCGTGGGGTAATGAACGCTGGATCCAAGGAATTCAAAATGACCAGGGCGCGCAAACTGACCAATAGGAGCACGCCACGCAGGTCCTTTCCTGTTCATCTTCTTCTTCATTTTTCTGAAGCAAATAGCGGCGATTTTAAACCCTCACTATTTCACGATAAACGCCATAGCTTCAAAACCCGCAAAAGCAAGGATCATAAACAACAAAAGCAACCCAGATCCCCTAATTAGGATGCTCTGAGTTCAAATATGATGTTAGTTTTGCTATTTGAGTGCTGTAGCTTTGGATTCGAAGATATTGAAGCTTGAACATGCATGAACACTCATCAATGGTATTGAGCAATTTTCACGTGGAAGCTAACATGTTAAAGCCCAGACCTGTCCTATAAGACCTCATGAACTCATTAGAATGATTAGATTACATTGAGATTGATTAAATATAAGAAAACGAAAAATTGATTATGTATGAATATGAAGAACACTATTTCGCTACCGCGAAAATTAACAGAGTCGCCACTAACATATTTATCCTCAAAAGGAAGGGAATGCCAGCAAACCACAAAACAAAACAACGGTCTCACGACCAGAGAAAAAGGGTAAGGGAGTCGGTTACGCGAGGGGAAGGTATTAGCACCCCTCGCGCCCATCGTACTCGATGGTATCTGTAACACCCCTCTAATAACCCGCGGCAAATAACTATATTTTTAAAATCAGAGTAACACGTAGAGAGGCATCACAATTCATAATTAATGAAAACACACGTCAGTATAAGTCATGCATTACTGAAAACACCTGAAAATCATAACTCATTAATCAAATTCATGTTCTACGCAGCGGAAATACTTCATCAAGTCAACATTATGTCGCTAATGTATCAGACTTCAACCAAAATAATTTAAAATACAGAGTTACAATCGAAACTCCAAACAAACGTTCCCAGTGTTACAACTACCAGAGCATGACACCTGACGCTAACTAAACACTGACTCATGAGCTAATCCTCACCGAGTCGAACAGCCGCTATCCTTAATCTGAAAATGACAACATGTAAGGGTGAGTCTCATCATAATTAACAAATGTTATAAGGTTATAAAGCAATAACACGTCATAGTTGCATCATTCACCGAATTGTTTCATAAACAGCTATTCAAAACAAGTTAACCAACAATCAAACACATCATTCAACATTTACAACACTGGAATACATCCAATCATGTTATAAATTATGCACATGAATGAACTGACACTATGCATGTGGCACCAATCATCATCAAATGGGGATAACCCATGACCGATCCAACATCGTCCAAGATACGGCCCTGCCAGCACAGATTCCACACGATGGGAATCATGCCCTTCACTGATCCAACACACCCTTATGGATACAGTATCATCAATGAACATGAATGAATGCAACATATATAACATACTTCTACTATCATCATCATCAATCATCAACATCATCATTATCATTCAAGTATGTTCATATATATTAACATCATTCAATTAAAATTCCATAATCATCATACATAAAACATACACGTATTTGCATCAATCATCATACTCAACAAGAATAGCATACATGTATTTTCATCATTCTAAAAACCAACCAATCATCATCACGTAGATTATCCTACAAGGTTCGTTTAGCTCAAAACGGCGCATCAAACGGACCAACGGTTAAAAAGTTATGCATCTTTGAACTTTTAGAAATATCTCAAAACACCAACAGCACGCGGCGCCATCACCCGTTCGCGGCGCGCACTGAGCGTCCCAGAATTCATTGGCTCTCTGCCAAGCTGTTCGCGGCGCAAACATCCACACGCGGCGCGAAACGAGAAAAAAGTTACGCCTTCGCGGCGCGAACACAGGTACGCGGCGCGACCTGAGCGTATCACAACTTCCTGGCATTCTGCCCACCTGTTCGCGGCGCCACCCTACGCACGCGGCGCGAACCGGTAATTTCAGAAACCCAAACCTGCAGAAAACAGCACTCTATGCATTCCAAACACACCCAATTCATACCAGTACGAACCTAGAGAAATAGAATGCACAAACAACACAAATTACGTCTCCTAATACACCAATTACACATCAATTGAGACCATAACCACGCAGACATGATAGATTCAATCATAGAGATCAAACATCATACAATTTGACTCAATCCCTAAACCTATCATATGACTCAATCGACCCGAATTCCACATCTATTCAGTATTATCAACCCCTAAACCGATAATAGATGATAATTAGATAAGTCCCCCTTACCTTAGACAAATTTCTTGATTCTTGGTCTCTCCCTCTACCGTTCTCCTTCACGTTCCTCGTTCTTCAGATTTCTGTTCTTTCACGTTCTTTCTTTCTTCCCAATTCCAATTATTTTATGAAAAATAACAATAATAATATTAGTAAAGGGCCTTCTTATCTCACACCCCCCCTTCTACTATTTCTCACATGGCCCAAATGCCATAAACCATTATTTATTTATTATTTTTCACAAAATCCTTAATAATTCTAATTATTAATTCAATATTCTTGATTAAATTAATATTAAAATTATACGGGCGTTACAACTCTCCCCCACTAAAAGAGTTTTCGTCCTCGAAAACATACCTCAGGTAAAGAGCTATGGATACGAATCCTTCATCTGGCTCTCTAGCTCCCAGGTAACATTTCCTTCAGCTGGTCCTCCCTAAGCTACTCTGACTAAAGCTATTTCCTTGTCCCGCAATTGCTTCAGTCTTCTATCTTCAATTCTCACAGGTAACGTTTCAACCGTTAAGTTGTCTTTCACCTGTACATCATCCACTTGGATCACGTGGGACGGATCTGAAATGTATTTCCTCAACTGAGACACATGGAACACATCGTGCAAGTTTGCAAGCTTCGGCGGCAAAGCGATACGATATGCCAATTCTCCCACCTTTTCAGAAATTTGGAACGGTCCAATAAAACGCGGAGTCAACTTCCTTGACTTCAATGCCCGATCAATTCCTGTCATAGGAGTAACTCTCATAAACACATGATCTCCCTCTTGGAACTCAAGTGTCTTCCTTCTTTTATCATAGTAACTTTTCTGACGACTCTGAGAAGCTCTCATCTTCTCCTGAATCATCTTAATCTTCTCTGTGGTCTCTTGTACAATTTCCGGACCAATCACAGCACTCTCACCAGCTTCGTACCAACACAATGGAGTTCTACACCTCCTACCATACAAAGCCTCAAACGGAGCCATACCTATACTCGAATGATAGATGTTGTTGTAGGTAAATTCAATCAAAGGTAGATAACTATCCCAAGCACCTCCTTTTTCTAATACACAAGCACGTAACAAGTCTTCTAACGACTGAATTGTTCTCTCAGTCTGTCCATCCGTCTGCGGATGATAAGCAGAACTCAACCTCAGTTTAGTACCTAAAGCCTTCTGCAAACCTTCCCAGAACTTAGACGTAAACCTCGGATCTCTGTCTGACACGATACTTGAAGGAATACCATGAAGATTAACTATCTTCTTGATATACAACTGAGCTAGCTTCTCCATCGGATAATCCATTCTCACCGGTATAAAATGTGCAGACTTTGTCAACCTGTCCACCACGACCCAGATAGCTTCACAATTCTTGACAGTCCTCGGCAAACCCGACACAAAATCCATTGATATGCTATCCCACTTCCACTCAGGAATAAACATCGGTTGCATAAACCCATACGGTTTCTGATGCTCAATCTTTGACTTCTGGCAAATTAAACAAGAGTACACAAACTCGGCAATTTCTTTCTTCATTCTCGGCCACCAAAACAACTTTTTCAAATCATGATACATCTTGGTAGCTCCAGGATGAATACTCAATCCACTACGGTGTCCTTCCTCTAAAATACGTTTCCGGAGTTCAGTAATATCAGGGACACAAACTCGGTCACCAAACCTCAGTATACCATTCTCATCAATTCTAAATTCACCACCCTTGCCTTGATTAATCAAAGTAAACTTATCTATTAACTCAACATCATCTTTCTGACCCTCTCTGATCTCTTCAAGAATGCCACTAGTCAGCTTCAACATACCCAATTTAACACTAGTAGGAGTACCTTCACATACCAAACTCAAGTCTCTTAATTGTTCAATCAAATCCAATTCCTTCACCATTAGCATAGACATATGCAAGGTTTTCCTACTCAATGCATCAGCAACAACGTTTGCCTTACCCGGATGGTAGTTCAAACCAAAATCATAATCTTTCAGGAATTCTAACCATCTTCTCTGCCTCATATTCAACTCTTTCTGGTCAAAGAGATACTTCAGGCTCTTATGATCACTGAATACCTCAAATCTCGAACCATACAAATAATGTCGCCACAACTTTAAAACAAAGACTACAGCTGCCAGCTCCAAATCATGAGTCGGATAATTTCTCTCATGCACTTTAAGTTGTCTCGACGCATAAGCGACTACCTGATGATTTTGCATCAATACACCACCTAAGCCCATCAGCGATGCATCACAATAAACCACAAATGATTCTGTCGGATTCGGCAAAATCAAGATAGGGGCACTAGTCAACCTCCTCTTCAGCTCTTGGAATCCCTCTTCACATTTTGCATCCCAAATAAAAGCTTGTCCCTTCCTGGTTAGTCTAGTTAACGGCAATGCTAACTTTGCAAATCCTTCAATAAACTTTCTGTAGTAACCTGCAAGACCAAGAAAACTACGAATCTCTGATACTGACTTCGGGGCTTCCACTGAGACACAGCTTCTATCTTTGTAGGATCAACAGCAATACCATTCTTAGAAATCACATGTCCAAGAAAACTGACTTCTTCTAACCAGAATTCACACTTCGACAGTTTGGCAAAAAGTTGCTTCTCTTTCAACAGTTCTAACACAGTTCTGAGGTGTTCGGCATGTTCTTCCTTACTCTTGGAATATATTAGGATATCATCTATAAATACCACCACGAACTTATCAAGATAAGGATGAAATATCCTATTCATATACTCCATAAATACACCAGGTTCATTAGTAACTCCAAACGGCATTACCGAATACTCGTAATGTCCATACCTTGTCCTGAAAGCGGTCTTCTGAATATCATCGTCTTTCACACGAATCTGGTGATACCCAGACCTCAGATCAATCTTACTAAACACACATGCTCCAACCAACTGATCCATCAAATCATCAATCCTCGGCAAGGGATACCGATTCTTGATAGTAACCTTGTTCAATTGTCTGTAATCCACACACAGCCTCATTGAACCCTCTTTCTTCTTCACTAGTAACACAGGCGCACCCCAAGGAGAAACACTAGGACGAATGAATTTCTTCTCCAACAATTCTTCCAACTGCTTCTTCAGCTCAGCCAACTCAGACGGCGACATACGATACGGTGCCATCGACACTGGACTAGTTCCCGGAATTAAATCAATAGAAAACTCCACTTCTCTTTCCGGTGGTAATTCATTCACTTCTTCCAGAAAAACTTCTGGAAATTCACACACTACAGGTAATTCGCCACTCGCCACTTTTTCTTTCACATTCATCAATGCGAATAACATAAACACTGTTGCACCATCCTTGATAGCTTCACCCACTTGTCTAGCCGTCATCTCCAGATCATCAGAATGAACTTCTTCAGGAAAGATCATTGTCTTCGAAAAACAGTTGATGTGAACACGGTTAAATTCTAACCAGTTCATTCCCAGGATTACATCAAGTTGTTTCAACGGAAGGCACACTAAGTCCATCCCGAATTCCCTACCAAAAATATCAACCGGACAATTCAAGCATGCAGATGAAGTAGTTACTGAACCCGACGCAGGAGTATCAATAACCATACTTCCATTTATTTCAGATATTTCCAAATTCAACCTCTCAGCACAATCCAAAGAAATAAAATAATGAGTTGCTCCAGTATCAATAATCGCAACTAAAGGTGTGCCATGAATAAAACACGTACCTTTAATTAGTCTATCCTCCGGAGTGGTTTCCGATCCAGATAAAGCAAAGACCTTCCCTCCAGCTTGGTTCTTCTTCGGTTTAGGACACTGTGGGCTAATGTGACCCTCCTCACCACAATTGTAACAAGTCACAATCTTCTTCTTACAATCAGCGACAACATGCCCCACCTCTTCACACTTGAAGCACTTCTTCTGATTCAGCTTGCACTCATTCCTACGGTGCCCGACCTCACCACAGTTATAGCACCTGACGAAAGCACTGGAGTCTCCCCCACTAGGCTTCTTCCAACCACCAGTCTTTGGATTACCTCTACCATATGGCTTACCCTTATCCATAGGCTTCTTCCCCTTCCTATCAACTAACTCGCGAGAGTGAGATGACTTCAGCTTGAGATTATCTTCCTCGAAGATCCTACTACAGTCCACCAAGTCTACAAATCTTCGGATTCTCTGATATCTGATACCCTGCTTAATCTCATCACGGAGACCGTTCTCGAACTTGACGCACTTCGAGAATTCACTAGCTTCATCATTGTTGTAGTGGACGTAGTACTTTGCCAACTCAACGAACTTCGAAGCGTACTCTGGTACTGTCATGCTACCTTGAACTAGTTCCAGAAATTCAATTTCCTTTCGACCCCTTACGTCTTCAGGAAAGTACCTTCCCAAAAACTCTCTCTTGAACACAGCCCAAGAAATAGCCACACCATCAGCTTCCAGTTCAGTCCTGGTAGTAAGCCACCAGTCGTCAGCCTCTTCAGACAACATGTGAGTACCATACCTCACCTTCAGATCCTCAGCACAATCGATGACTCTGAAGATTCTCTCGATTTCCTTAAGCCACTTCTGAGCACCTTCAGGATCATGCGTGCCCTTGAACAATGGAGGATTGTTCCTCTGAAAACTGTTCAGCTGCCTGTCAGCACCGATCGCAGCTCCATTGGCATTTCCTCCCAGCACACCCGCAATCATGCCCAGAGCCTCAGCGATAGCATCATCGTTTCTTCCTCCTCTTCCAGCCATTGTTCTGCTTAAATCACAACCAATTTAATCAGAACAGAAGTATCGACAGTTAACTCTTACTAGTCGCATACACAGGAAAATAAAACTGACACTAAGACTCTGGTCATAACGACCGACTATGCTCTGATACCACTATTGTAACACCCCTCTAATAACCCGCGGCAAATAACTATATTTTTAAAATCAGAGTAACACGTAGAGAGGCATCACAATTCATAATTAATGAAAACACACGTCAGTATAAGTCATGCATTACTGAAAACACCTGAAAATCATAACTCATTAATCAAATTCATGTTCTACGCAGCGGAAATACTTCATCAAGTCAACATTATGTCGCTAATGTATCAGACTTCAACCAAAACAATTTAAAATACAGAGTTACAATCAAAACTCCAAACAAACGTTCCCAGTGTTACAACTACCAGAGCATGACACCTGACGCTAACTAAACACTGACTCATGAGCTAATCCTCACCGAGTCGAACAGCCGCTATCCTCAATCTGAAAATGACAACATGTAAGGGTGAGTCTCATTATAATTAACAAATGTTATAAGGTTATAAAGCAATAACACGTCATAGTTGCATCATTCACCCAATTGTTTCATAAACAGCTATTCAAAATAAGTTAACCAACAATCAAACACATCATTCAACATTTACAACACTGGAATACATCCAATCATGTTATAAATTATGCACATGAATGAACTGACACTATGCATGTGGCACCAATCATCATCAAATGGGGATAACCCATGACCGATCCAACATCGTCCAAGATACGGCCCTGCCAGCACAGATTCCACACGATAGGAATCATGCCCTTCACTGATCCAACACACCCTTATGGATACAGTATCATCAATGAACATGAATGAATGCAACATATATAACATACTTCTACTATCATCATCATCATTCAAGTATGTTCATATATATTAACATCATTCAATTACAATTCCATAATCATCATACACAAAACATACACGTATTTGCATCAATCATCATACTCAACAAGAATAGCATACATGTATTTTCATCATTCTAAAAACCAATCAATCATCATCACGTAGATTATCCTACAAGGTTCGTTTAGCTCAAAACGGCGCATCAAACGGACCAACGGTTAAAAAGTTATGCATC
The DNA here is from genome assembly GCF_029867415.1 of Vicia villosa. Classification (NCBI taxonomy): domain Eukaryota; kingdom Viridiplantae; phylum Streptophyta; class Magnoliopsida; order Fabales; family Fabaceae; genus Vicia; species Vicia villosa. Next base: position 682,836 of record NW_026705004.1, read on the forward strand.
TTTGAACTTTTAGAAATATCTCAAAACACCAACAGCACGCGGCGCCATCACCCGTTCGCGGCGTGCACTGAGCGTCCCAGAATTCATTGGCTCTCTGCCAAGCTGTTCGCGGCGCAAACATCCACACGCGGCGCGAAACGAGAAAAAAGTTACGCCTTCGCGGCGCGAACACAGGTACGCGGCGCGACCTGAGCGTATCACAACTTCCTGGCATTCTGCCCACCTGTTCGCGGCGCCACCCTACGCACGCGGCGCGAACCGGTAATTTCAGAAACCCAAACCTGCAGAAAACAGCACTCTATGCATTCCAAACACACCCAATTCATACCAGTACGAACCTAGAGAAATAGAATGCACAAACAACACAAAATACATCTCCTAATACACCAATTACACATCAATTGAGACCATAACCACGCAGACATCATAGATTCAATCATAGAGATCAAACATCATACAATTTGACTCAATCCTTAAACCTATCATATGACTCAATCGACCCGAATTCCACATCTATTCAGTATTATCAACCCCTAACCCGATAATAGATGATAATTAGATAAGTCCCCCCTTACCTTAGACAAATTTCTTGATTCTTGGTCTCTCCCTCTACCGTTCTCCTTCACGTTCCTCGTTCTTCAGACTTCTGTTCTTTCACGTTCTTTCTTTCTTCCCAATTCCAATTATTTTATGAAAAATAACAATAATAATATTAGTAAAGGGCCTTCTTATCTCACACCCCCCTTCTACTATTTCTCACATGGCCCAAATGCCATAAACCATTATTTATTTATTATTTTTCACAAAATCCTTAATAATTCTAATTATTAATTCAATGTTCTTGATTAAATTAATATTAAAATTATACGGGCGTTACAGTATCCACGCTAGTGTCTAAATCTATGGGTGTGTAAGCAAACTACGCTAATCTAGACTAAAATGCATGCAGAATGTAGGGAAAAGAAAGGATTGTGCTCGCACGGGCCCTACCCCGCTGCCTACGTATCTGTTTTGCAGAATCATAGCTACCGTAGCTCAGCTAACTAGTTTTTGTTTGTTTTGTGTTTTTTAGGTGAACGAGTTACATTCACACTCTGCTGCTCGACCTTTGGAGACTTATGCTGGGAATGGAGCGGAAATAACAAGCTCTTAAGAAAAGAAAATCAAAGAGTGTGGTTTGTGTTTTAAAAGATGCATGAGGAAAACCTAGGCTAAGGGGGAAAGCTTGCTACCTAATGTTATCATACAAAGGGTGCAAATCTAAACTAAACTAACAACCTACGAGAAAAAGGGGAAGCAAACAATAATATCACACAAACGAGCATCCGCTCGTAAAGCAAACAAAACCAACGGTACTGACCGAATGGTAGAAAAGCGGTCCCGCCATAGCCAAGGGGAGCAACTCAACCCAAGTCAACCAAGCATTAGACCTCGCGAAAGTGATCGGGCCATAGACAAGAGGGCGGACCCCTCTCAGCAACCAAGCTGTCACGGATCATAAAGGAAAACGGTGCGTGCGTACACCGAGCATCAACGTCGAGCGACGCGAGCTATAGGAAAGGCGGGGGTCCGGCTGCATGAACCCTTTTCCTGACATACTCGATAACAAGATCTTGTGCAGGTTCAGAAGCGAGCAACGCGTAGCATGCGCTTACTGAACAGACTCGATGAGACTAGGCGGGGGTTGATTGCTAACCCTTTCCGCATGCCTTCCATGAGGACTTAACGGAGTGCCATATAGGATTTATTACACCGTGACTCCCTGCCGCAAAGCACAAATATAAACACACCAACAAAAACAGAGCCTCTTTCGAGGGCTTGGCCAGATGCATGTCTAAGTCCTACTTCTCATGTTAAGGGATGATGCGAGAAAGCGATAAAGTACAGAAAGAAGTAAAAGGGAATAGGGAACGATACCAAACGGATAACAAATCCGCAATGAGCTAGTAAGCGTAAGCAAAGAAGTCCTGAATACTTCACGTAATCTAACATCCATCAAAGCCAGGAGTCCAGCATAAGCGTCAAAGCGATGCGGTGTGAAAATAAATCACAACCGCTATGTGGTGCGTATCAAACACAACCACACAAGCAACCTGAAAGAGAAACACAAGCCAGACGATACAGGAATATACATCTCAATGAATGAGAGATCAGGTGAATCGCATCAGGCATAAGTTCGTGTCCCACAAATAAAGTGGAACACGATGCAAATCAATCGCACCGGAAGCGAATTCGTGTCCCACAAGTAAAGTGGAACACGAAGCAAGTCGAATCACAATCGAAGGCTCTCTCAAAGTACCTCACACATCTCAACAACCAAATCAGTAATAACAAGGAGGCACGCATCCGCCATAGAAAATAATAGAAATTAAATTCTAAGTAAATTCTAAAACAAAATCTAACAAGAGCAAATTGTTTTCATGACATTTTCTCAAAGAGTTAGAACTAAACTATGTAACAAAACAATTAAATTCTAACAAGCAAAAGGAATCACATGTTTTCATTATCTGAAATCAATGCGAGAAATCTAATCAAACATAATATTTTTCATGGTATTTTATCAAAGAAGTAAAACTAAACAATATAACAAAACATTTAAATTCTATCAAGAAGAATATTACATGTTTTTGATTATTTTTTTATCATGCAAAAGAACTAACAAAAGCAATTGATTTTATAGCATTTTTATTAACTAAAAGAAGTAAGAAACAAAACTAGTTAGAACAATTACATCTAATGTAAAAAATTTGCACACAGGGGGGTTTTATCGGCGAAAATAGGGTGTGGAAAGACGCTGAGGCCCAAGCTGTTAGCCCAGTGAATGTTTATTGTTCAATTTTATTGTCATCAACTCACAAAAAGTGGTGTATCGGGCTTAGATAGGGTGCAATTCGTGGCCCAAACATATGGTGTAGATCCATTGCTAATTTCAATCAGAATCTCTTTCAAACTTTTCCATATTTTCACGTTAATCCCCACATTAATGCTCAGATTTTCTTTTAACAGTGCAATTAATAACATAACAAAAACAACTAATTGAAAGAGGATTAGGGTTACATGTTGTAATTATCACGTTCTTCTTCTCCCTCCTCACACAAGCAAGCGGCGGCATCACACTCCTTCTTCTCCGGCAAAAGGTTTCAATCGCCGCCGTGAGCCAATGTCTCGCCTCTCCGCTCGTCTCAATATCGCCTCCTCTCTCTCGATTTCTCTCCGTTCAATCTCTCATCTCAATCTCTCTTCCGCTTAACTCGAACTCAACCTCTCCGATTCAATCTCTCGCTCGATTCTCATCACAGTTGTTCCAACGATACTTCAAACGTGACGGCGATGAGCTTAGATCCGCGACTCCGTATTTAGGTATGTTCGCCTTATCCTCTTCCTCTCTGAGTTTGTTCTTCCGCTGCATTTAGGATTCCGAAATGATGTTATTGTTGCAGTTGTTGATTCGAATCAAAGAGCAAAGAGTATGAGGAGATATTGTTGGCGATTGAAGAAGATTGGCGAAAGATGATGATTCGGCGATGATGATGAAACACGTTGTTCTTGCTAATTGACGACGATGATGATCGTTGCTACTTTCGTAGATTTGTTGAATATTGATTATCACGAATTTTCTCTTGAATGATGAAGATTGAATCGATGTATATTTTCTGGTTTTTTCTTGCAGGATTTGTGGAAGGTGAAGATTGAAGATGTTGAATCGTCAATTGTGAATTCGGTGATGATTGAAGAATTGAAGATAGGCCAAGGTTGAAGTTTGGGCGAAGGTTGCGGATCCGAAGGAGTTTTTCTGTTACATTTTTCTGTGAGTTTTCGGTGATTGTTATGAATGGAGGAGGATGAAGATTCAGAGATGGTGAAGAAGGTTCTTGGAGAGGCTCAAAGTTTGTTACATTTTCGGTTATGAAGTGAGTTCCCCCATTCTGTTTTCGATTCCTTTCTGTTACGTTTTTTTTTATATCTCTTATGCTGAGCTTTGGTGTTGTTTTTGATTGAGTCCTGAAGCTTCTTCGACCGGTTTTTTCTTCCCGTTTGCAGGTGGCTCATTGTCTCGGTTTTTTTTGCAAAGGCGGTTTGATTTGAGACTTTGGCTTAAGAGCAGGTTTGGGGAACGTGTGGATAGATATGAATGCAAGTTGCTTGTTACCGGTTTGAAGAGTATGGAGCACCACTCAGTTTAGAACCTGGACCGATTTAGGATTGAAGGGATTTTGAACAAGAAATGCTGCAAGTTGATGGGCATTCGGTGCAAGGGTGGCAATTATAAATCTTCTTTTTTGTAATTATGGATGTAAGAATGTAATAGAGACATTTGGATTTTTGAATTGAACTTAGAACCGTGAAAGATATCCAAATTTAAAAATGTGCTATGCATACGTCTTGGAACCTGCTCTTTTTGAAATCCAAATGTATTTTCTCTCCACACTTATAAACCTCACTCAACTTTAACAACTTTGATCAAATTTTCAACTTTGAATGAATGCCTCAAACTACACCTTATTTTTCAAACGAAACCTTATCCTTCAATCTTGTATGCACCGAATTTAGCCATCTTGAACAAACATATGCTCCTGAACAATTTGCGCTCGTGACATCAAGTAATCACTAATGAATACGAAATTTTTATTTAATGAAAATCTGTCTTCAATTCTCGAACCATAAGGGACTTGAACCTCAATCACCCGATCAATTTGAAAGAACAACGATGTCTCAACTATAATGAATCCTCGAGTCATATATCATGTCTTAACAAAGACTTCCTCCACAAAGAACCTTAACATAACCATGAGGTTTTGAGGACGCCTTTGATGAAAATAAGAATCGAAGCATAGAAGAAATCCTCAACATGACATCCAATTGACCTCCGTAGATGAACATTAACAAACACAAACACTCAAATGAGAAACTCTTTATTATTTTTTCTTTAATTTTCGGACGACGAAATAAACGCCATCCATAACTTATAGCACGAAAAGAGGGCAAATTTTGGGGTGCAACAACTATGCACGTGTTATGACCCTCATGGGACCATATTAGGGGTTCATTCTTACTCTATATGACTTCAGAAGATGATTGAAAGTGTTTGTTTGTATTGATAATGGTTGGAAACTACAAAACGAAAATTACAAAGTTTTGGGATTTTTGAGAATTTTTGTGAGTTTCTTGGCTATTCCTTGGATGGATCTTTGTGTGTGTCTTGTTGATGATGTATTCTACTTCATTTATAAGCAATGGAAGTGCTGCAAACTTAAGCTATCAAGCATTGATTGCTTTTTGAACTTTTGATTTTTTAATATTAAAAATCTTGAATTCTTTGGCCATGGCTTTGAATTTTCTTCACCCTCTTGCTCTAGGTCTTCCATGTACTTCCATGCTGCAGAGTTGAATCAATTTTGATGGCTTTAGCTTAAGAACAAAGCATTGTATCATTATCTTACACTATTTCTTTTTTAATTTAACTTTATATGTAATAAAATTAAACTAAAAAAGAAATAAAAATGTTATGGACCTTAGGTTGGTCGTGGGAGGCCTTTAGCATCATTAGAATCATGTTTGGATCATGAAAACTTGGCCTCTTTTGGAAAAAAAAATATTTTTGATCAATGTTGGTTTCATGCATTTTCCCAAAAAATAGCCAACTTCAACAAGGCATAAATCCCTCAATTTTGATCATATGAAGGAGTTCTTGTACTTTTTAGAAACCTCAAGATGTCCTTTACAAGCTACTTTGGAAACTTTTTCTCATTTGGAGAAGTTATCTTGATGTTACGGCCTTTGACAAAAAACCACTTTTTGTTGACTTTGAAAATGACTTGTAATGTCTGAGCTCATATTTTTCAAATGGTGAATCCAATGACCATGGGATCAATTGAATTTGAAAGATAATTGAATTTCCTTCAAAACAAGCTTTGGTTGGAATTTTTTGAATGAACGAGGAGAGAGTTATGGCCGGTCAAAGTTCAGTTGACCTTTTTAGGAGAAAACCCTAATTTTGAAACTTAGGGTTTTGTTGATTTTTGATCTTTTCTTGATGAATTATGATCCACCATTGATCAAATTAGGAATCTTTTGACAAAATATGGATGTTGACAAAAAATTTCATTTTGACTGTCTGTTGACTTTTCGGTCACGCTGGTCGTCTGTTGACTGTTTGAGCTGCTGACTGTGCGTCTGAGCGAATCGAAATTTGAAAATTTGTATGGTGGTACTTTGAGACATATGGAGGTCCATGAAATCCATTTGAGGTCTCAAAAAACTTGTTCTCCTAAAAAAAAACAAAAACGCTAGTTAGGGACTGTTTGTGTAGGAGACAGTTAAGCGTACATGATTTTTGTGCAGTGCCGAGTCTCTGCTGATCATGTGATTATCAGAAGACTTCTAGAACAAAAATCTTGGAATTTTAAAATGCAAGAGATTTATTTGATTGATGGTACAAAACACGGAGAATCGTGCTGTCAGCGGGTTTGACTGTCAACTGGCAGTCCGGGCATTAACGTAACAGTTAAAGTGAAAATTCAACAGTTAAAGTTAATTTTTTTCTTTTTGTTTTTTTGTTGTGTTAATGGTGAAAATTTATTCACATGAGTTGTTAGAAAAACACAAACATAATAAATAAATAAAATATACTGTACGCGAACGAAATTACCGATAATAACCTTGAAAAATATTTAATGCACAGAAAAATAAATATTTAACTAGCAATAAACACACATAATATTATCTTGATAATTAAACGACAGTACGATAGATAGTACGACATTTAATACTGATAGTACAAATATTACATAATATAATGAACAGTACGACAAATAAAGTAAACGATACATTTTTGAAAGCGAAAGATACGGCAACTTTAAAAATGACGATTAAAAACCCATGCTATAAATAGCAACATATAGATGAACGGGAGTGTAAGCAACCCAGGTCCGCATTTTTCAGGACTATGCCGACAGAAAAAGGACATGATCACCACCAATACAGTGATGACCATAAGAAAACACGTATCCATCCATTTTGCCATTTTTGCCGGGGAAGAAGAGAAGATAAATATGAGGTAGAAGTTTGAGAAATGAGTTGAAATTTGATGTGAGAATTTATGAAAAAAATGAGAGGTATTTATAGAGTGAAAAGAAGGATAGAGACGTTGGGGAATGAAGTGATTCCGTATAAAAAGGAAAATTTGAGTGGTAGTAGGATTTGAAAGAAAGTGATGGTAAGGTTTTTAAAAAAAAAAAAAGATGTATGGAATAAAGTTAGGATTTGATTTGAAAGAAAGAGATTTGAAAAGAAAGGAAGAGATTTTGAAAATAATAGAAGAGATTTTGAAAATAATAATATAGTACAAAAATTAGTGGAAAACAAAAACTAATAATAATTTAATTGTTACCAATACAGTCTGAATCCCCGGACTTTGCGCCTGCAAAATTTAATTCTGTACCAATTGCTTCAGTACTATTTATCTGCAAATAAATCTCAAATAAACAGCGTGTGTGAAGTAATAAACAGTACTTGGCGTTTGTGTAAGAATAAATTCAACAGCGAACCAAAATACCGTATAAGAAAAATTCTAAAAACCGAGTATTCATAAAATCAGGATATTTGTGAAATAAAATCCAAGATTATATGAAACTCCCAATTTTTAGACAGAAGTCTGTTGCCTTCTTTCTGAAAAAGATGCGGGCAAATTTTGGGGTATAACAGTTGCCCCTATTCAATCTTCTTAAACCTGAAGAGACCGATTGGAATTTGAAGGTAGAAGATGATTGAATATTTAGATACCTTGAAATTTGCACTTACCTCCACCGGAAGTGATGTTGGAAATTGCATTTGAATGTTGTCTGAGAAATGTTGTTGGCAGATCGAAACATTACCTGAGATGGGCTTTCAGATGCCATCTGGCAAATGTGTTGATGGTTTGTTCATCAGAATGAATCCATTGATTATATCTTGATGAAGGATTTGAAAACCTCTGCGTTGACCGTTACGGAACCGTCCGAGGTTACCGCTTTAAATCTTGGAGGCTGATCGTTACGGAACTTGTCCAAAGTTTATCCGCTTTAGATTTTGAAGGTTGATCTATGTGGAACCGTTTGAGGTATTAGCTTTAGATCTTTGAAGGTTGATCGTTGTGGAACCGTCTGAGGTATCTGCTTTGAATCTTGAAGATTGACTGCTTTAAGGAACCGTCTAAGGTATCGACTTAGATCTGAAGGTAGATCCTTAAGGAACCGTCCAAGGTATCGACATAGATCTGAAGGTAGATCCTTTAGGAACCGTCCAAGGTATCGACTTTGATCTGAAGGTAGATCATTTAGGAACCGTCCGAGGTATCGACTTTGATATGAAGGTAGATCATTTAGGAACCGTCCAAGGTATCGACTTTGATCTGAAGGTAGATCATTTAGGAACCGTCCAAGGTATCGACTTTGATCTGAAGGTAGATCATTTAGGAACCGTCCAAGGTATCGACTTTGATCTGAAGGTAGATCATTTAGGAACCGTCCAAGGTATCGACTTTGATCTGAAGGTAGATCATTTAGGAACCGTCCAAGGTATCGACTTTGATCTGTAGGTAGATCATTTAGGAACCGTCCAAGGTATCGAATTTGATCTGTGTTGCTTGTTTTGAGTTGATAGGTGGTTTGAAAAGAGAGATCTCTTCAGAATGAATCTTTGGCTTGATTATATCTGAGAGGAATGTTCGTCTGAAAATAATCCAGGGGAACACTGCATGTGATTGAGAATAATTTTGCTGAGGATATTCGTCCACCTGGAAAAAAAATCAAGTTAGTGACATGCAATGTCATGATGCATGTAATGCACATATTGAAATTCTCAAACTAAATGAGAAATGTGCATGTTATGTATGCGTTTGTCATGACACATTATATGCTATGTATGAATATGCGTATGATGTATGACTTATGCAATTTAGAGCGTATCAAACTTCTGGTTGGGAAAATAAATTCCTGCTTGCTATTTTGGAAACGAAGGCATTGTGATTGTTGATGATCTTTGCTATCTTGTTCGAGTACACTCAGTTGGGGAACTTCCTTACGGACCAGGGTGTTCTGTTGAGCGATATTTGACTACCGTTCGAGGATGAAGGATAATTTGAAAGTTCTGATTTTGATGCACCTTGAATGGGAATAAGAAAGATGCGTAATCCTCCGATGCACTATTTGACCAAGCCTCGGTGTGGAGGATCAAACCTTCTGGGGATAGTGATCTTGAATAACCCTGTTGGGGAATAAGGTTTCTCGAATCACTTTGTTGGAGAGAAAAATTTCATTGATAACTCTGCTGAGAAACGTATCTCTGTTGGGGAACTTTTCTCCCGATGCTGGTTTTAGGATGATGTCCAGATGATTGGGACATTACCTGAATGCTATTCCTGTTTTTCTTATAAACATCAGTCATATTCAAATGCATATGTTCATTCAAAAATTATCATTGGGACGTTTACGTATTCAAAACAGAAAAAAGTGAAAACATTGATTTTGAGCATGAGCTGTATTAATTTTGAAAGAGAGCCATAATAGGCGGATTAGCACAAGGAGACAAAAATCCTAGTAGTAGGAAATTGTCATAAAACTTTGAAAATTACTTATAAAGAGAAATAGCTATGTGAAAACAATCCAGTCAAGTTTCAACTCTGCTATTGCCAATCTGTCTTCGAGCATCTCATCCCTCACTTGTTGGAAGAAAGTGATTGGACTGATTGGTGCCTTTGATGTGTTGGACCTTGAAGGTGAGTAAGTAGCCAAACGGGACATAGTCGTACGCTTTATTCCCTAACTTTTGCCTAGGCTGCCTTTTCAGGTTTTCAGCCTACCGGGATAATTATTTTTAGTCTCTAACTTTTGCCTGGATCACCCTTTCAGGTTTTCAATCCACCGAGACGCTCATTTTTGCCTAAGTCGCCCTTTCAGGTTTTCAACTTAGCGAGCTTTTCTTTAAACGAAGTACTTTTTGACTATGTCTGCATTTACAGGGTGTGGGAAATCCTCGCCATCCATAGTGGTAAGCAACATGGCTCCGCCGGAGAATACTTTCTTGATTACAAATGGTCCATCGTAAGTGGTAGTCCACTTGCCTCTGGGATCACCTTGTGATAAAATGATGCGTTTGATAACCAAATCACCGGTTTGATATGCCTGACTTTTGACTTTCTTGTTGAAGGCTTTGATCATACGTTTTTTTGGTACAACTGACCATGACAAATAGCTGCGAGCCTCTTCTCATCAATCAAGTTTATCTGGTCCAACCGAGTCTGAATCCAATCGTCTTCGTCTAGATCAGCTTCTTTCATAATCCTTAGGGAAGGAATCTGAATTTCAATTGGAAGAACTGCCTCCATACCATAGACTAAGGAGAATGGAGTTTCCCCTGTTGAAGTACGCGCTGATGTGCGATAACCATGAAGAGCAAAAGGTAACATCTCATGCCAATCTTTGTAGGTTATTGTCATTTTTTGTATGATCTTTTTGATGTTCTTGTTGGCCGCTTCTACCGCGCCATTCATCTTTGGTCGATATGGGGATGAGTTATGATGTATGATCTGGAACTGCGTGCAGAGTTCAGTAATCATTCGGTTGTTTAAATTTGTGCCATTGTCTGTGATGATCCTTTCAGGGATGCCATACCGACAAATGAGATTGTGCTTGATAAACCGGGCCACCACATTCTTGGTGACAGAAGCAAACGAGGCTGCCTCTACCCATTTGGTGAAGTAATCAATAGCGACCAGGATAAAGCGATGTCCGTTGGAGGCAGTAGGCTTGATTTCTCCAATCATATCAATACCCCACATTGCAAAAGGCCAAGGAGCCGTTAGAACGTTTAATGGGACTGGAGGTACATGTACTTTGTTGGCATATATCTGGCATTTGTGACAAGTTCTGGAGTGATGATGGCAGTCAGTCTCCATGGTAGACCAGTAATAACCTGCTCGCAGAATCTTTTTAGCCATTGTATGTCCACTTGAATGAGTACCAAAGGCACCATCGTGTATATCTTCCATAATCTGTTCCGCTTCCTTCTTGTTCACACAACGAAGCAAAGATGAGTCATGGTTGTGTTTGTACAGGATTCCATTATGTCATACCCCGAAATTTGCCCGATTAATTCATATCCTTTAATTCACCATGGGACCAAAATTAAGAGTCATGGGGTTCGACATTCCTATTGTCAAACCCACACTCTTATGAAATGTCTCGAATTAAAATGGGGGTGAGGTTTAGGGAGTATTTGAGCCCAAACATTTGGCCCAATCCGGTCCACCATAAAGTTTGATCATCTGGGAAGTCTATTTTAAATAACGGGTTAATTATTAATTGTTAAGTATTATAATTAGATGTTGGTTTTAATTTATTAATATTTTACTGTTAATTTTAGTTTTATAATTATTTATAAGTGTTATTTTTAATTATTAGGATTAGAATTTTAATATTTATATTAGGATTATCTTTGTAAATTTTAGTATTAGTATTATTAGATTTAATTTATTTTGGGGTTAATTGGGTACTAGGCCCATTAGGAAAAAAACCCTAAGTTATGCATTATAAAGAAAACAAGGCAATAGGAATGCAGGGGGGGAGGACTGGCCGCCAAAAAAAGAGGTTCGGTTGCCTCCAAAGGACTAGAACCGGACTCACAAAGTTCAGAAAAGGTGGAGAAAATTGATTCTCGGATTCAAAGATTAAGACTAATTCCAGAGATTCCATGGACCCAAACACGTTCTTGAGGCATCTATGAGTGTATCCCGGTCTTTCTCCATACTCAAAGCTCTCTGAATTACCACTGGTTCACCACGGTTTGGTCCATATTCGAAATTTTTGGTTCTGTGAATTTGCGCGTTACAGGAGTAATCTGATCATACATTTGTGTTCACAATCATGCTTGGGATGTTTTAGAATCACTTAATTGGAGTTTCTGTGTAAAATCATTATTTCACCATTGTTAGGGTTCATAGTTCATAAATTGGGGCTTTTGATTTAGAGGCAAAATCAGTCTAGATTGATGGCACCATTGTGTTCGTGAGGTCGCGGGTAATAAATCTGGGCTCTTGGTTGAAATTTATTGATGAAGGATTACAGGTTTGAGGGGGATGTAGCTTCAGCAACGGAAAAGAACCATTGCCATAGGTCTGCGTTTTCGTTCACGAAGAAGAAGAGGCGTGGATTTCTGGGCGCACTTTTGTTTTAAATTGTTGTTAGATAATCGTTTCAATATATTGTTTGTGTTGCGTCACTTAAACAGCGAATAACCTTTGGTCCAATGGCAAGAGCGAGTGAGTCGAAGGCTCTGTTTGGTAAAACTAGCTGATAGCTGGTAGCTTTTAGCTGGTAGCTGGTAGCTTTTAGCTGGTAGCTGATAGCTGGTAGCTGATAATTGATAAGCTAATGTGAGTGTTTGGTAAATTAGCTGTTTCACTAGCTGATAGATACAAAATGACATTAATGGCATTTTAATTAATGAGGGTAATAATATATTTTAGTTAAAATAATAAGGGTATTAATGGAAGAAAAACTCATAAGCTAAAAGCTACAAGCTCAAAAGCTACTTCAATTAGCTTTTGAAAAAAAAGCTAAAAGCTAGTAAAAAAGCTACAAGCTTAAAGCTAAAATAGAGTTACCAAACAGAGCTTTTTTATTAATACGAGCTGAAAAGCTAAAAGCTAAAAGCTCTTTTTTTTGTCTTACCAAACAGACTCGAAGTGGGAAAACGTGGGTTCGATCCCCACTTGAGGTATTATTTTTATTCAACTTTCTTGATGAGTGTTAGCAAGATGATCAAGCGCACGCATTATTATCACGCACGCGGTACACCCCCTCCCACGCACCGTCAGATTCATTCATGATTGGATCTGACGCCTATAAGGATGAAGTCACACCATAGACCTTCAAAGGCCACACGCACAGGATCCGATCCAGGTTTTATATTTATTTTTTTATATTATTTGTATATAACTCATATGTTATTTAATTATAAAAAATGTGTGTATAGATTTAATTTAATTAATTTTAATTAGATTAAGATAAAATTAGGATTAGACTAATATTAGGATTTAGGAATTATATTTTCCTGATTATTTTGATTATTCGATTATTCGAGTTAATTAATTTAATTAATTTTAATTATTAAAATCATAAAATAGCGAAATGTTCATCAACACGTTAGGGTTTGCCCGATCCCATTGCCTATTTGGCAAAACAATAACCTTTGATTAATTCTCTCATCGACCCGACTAAACCTATTGGTCGCATAAGACGAGAGATAAAAAATACATAAAATTCAAAACACACTTAATTTGCTGCCCGCGATGATCGAATCTATCGATCTGAGTAACCAGCAATGCCCCTTAATCCGTTTGCTATACTGATCAAATCTATTGATCACCGCATCTAACGGTGCCATATCAAATCAGGGTTGTACGCCCAAACACTTAAAACACATCCAACCACAAACCAGAGATTTTCATCTCTTCGATACTGCGAAACTACGAAGGTAATTCAAAATAACTTTTCAAAACTGCGAAACGGTAATTCAAAATATCGTCAACACATTCATATCAAATTCTAAGGCGTACAACCCTGTGCCCGAACTACGTTGACTCTGATTCTCCATAAGGAGATACGTAGGCACTTGGATAACCAAGGCGAGTCCCCTTCCTCAAAACCTCAATTCAGTTCAAATCTCACTTTTCGCCCTATTCACTTCTTTAGCTATTATCCTAAATATTTTAGCCATGAACCTTTATTTTTAGAACAAACCTTAGGAAAGGGTTGAGGGTGCCTAACACCTTCCCTCGACCTGATTATAATAACTTATCCCGATCTCTGAACTGCGTAGGGTTTCCTATTCGCCCTTCAGAATAGGTGGCGACTCTAAAAGTCTAAATTTTTAGGGCAGGTTGCTACAGCTGGCGACTCTGCTGGGGATAACTAAAAATGGTGAATTATTATGCTCCTATAGGTTTTAGCAGGGATTAGGTTTTTGGCGAAATTTTTAGGGTTTGGCTAATTCGCCATTTTAGGGTTTGGTTTAGGGTTATGGTTTTTTTTTAAAAAATATTTAATTTCTGTTTTATTTATTTATTTAATTTTTATTATTTGCCTAAATGTTAATTGTTTATGTTAATATATTTGCATTAAATGTTTAAATGTTATATTAATATATTTGCAATGCTGGGATTATAAATTGCGTTAAAACCTAAGCGTGGGAATTATATTTAAGACCAGAGGGGAATTACATCGCCTACGAGTCTTATTATAATTCCACTCAGAGTGGGTTGAATATCCGGAAAGGTCTGATACGAGGCTTGACCTTGTTGAGGGCTGGACTTGGTATTTGGCTGATCTCTCTGGGAACCTACCCCTAAAACTCGAACCTCATGGATAAATGAGTTGTTCTAAAATCCAAAGAGACAAAAAGTCTCGGCGGCTACGAACGACCCCATGAGACCTTCTAGAACATACTAACGGGAAGGGTAGGCACCCTAACCCATTACGTCGAACCTATGAACCTAGGGCTTATGTGCTTATGTGTTTACTACATGTTTGCAATTTATATACTACGAATGTCTTGCGTTTTGATTTTGCAGGTACTCCTGCGCGTCCCCTGGCCCGCAGGGACCCTATTTCCAAAACAACGTCCTTCCCACAAAGGACACCTCCATTTATGCACGTTGATTGGCCTCTCGATGGCCATGAGACTTAGTGACTGTCATGAACAGTCACTCCGTGCCTACGTCTACGCATCCCTAACCTGTAGGGAGTTTCTTCCTATATTTTTGTACTCTTACAACTATGTGTCCTTTCCACAAAGGACATCTTCGTTTACGCACATCAATTGACCTCTTGATGGCCATGCGATCTAGTGACTGTCTTGAACGGTCACCCTGTGCTTACTCCTACGTACTCCCTAGCCTATAGGGATTTTCTATTACATCCATGTGTTTTCACAACGACGCATCCTTCCCCAAAGGACAACTTCATTAGCATGCGTTTGATTGGCCTCTTGATGGCTATGAGATCTAGTGACTGTCCTGAACAGTCACTCCATGCTTGTTTCCGCGCACCCTCTAACTTATAGGGTTTGGATTCCCATATACATCTTTTATCCCTAGCCTGTAGGGATTTCACTTCATCCGATATCGTCCTTATATAGGTTGTGTTCCGCATAGAGAACCTTCCCACGAGGGACAACGTCATGGGTACACGTCTAACGGCCTCTCGATGGCCGTGAAACTTGGTGACTGTCTTAAACGGTCACCAGCCGCTACCTTCTGCATACTCCCTAATTTAAGGGATTTTCATTGGCGTGTCGTAACATCTATCTTACAAGGATTTCACGAGGGTCTAATTTCGCCTCTAAGGCTATCCCTAGGATTATACGTCGTACGTCTGCATTGCATACAAGGAGTCTCTCGCATACCCATGCATATGCATTTTCATGCATTCATACATTTACATTTGCATCTTCACCCGCATCCACACTCAGGTGCTAGCCGATTTCCCGGAACTCCCGAATAAAATCCAGAGGATCATAGACTATGGAGAAAGGAGGATAAATCATTGGGAATGAGCTTAAAAAAAAGGGATGTCTTTCACCACGTCATGCCACATGTCCATGCCTTATCGTAACAGGATCGTAAATACAACTGGGGTCATCGTCGAGCAAGGATTAGTTCACCAAAGAAGTTCCCTCGTAGATGCACTCAAGGGGTATCTAGTCATAAAGGGGTTCGTCTTAGAACATATCCAATTTACAAAGACGCTCTGTGATAATCTGGGGGCAAGGATCAGTCTTACTGGGGCAATACCCTGAACAAAAATGCATAACTACGATGGAGGAAAGGCGACATATGTTAACTCCACGCCAAGGGGGAAAAGGGTCATAGGCTATCTTTATCAATCTACAAACCCTGAAGGTTGCAATAGTGTGATACTATCCTTAAGAAAAAGCAAAAGAGGTTCAGTCAAAGGAAACTCATGAAGTTCCGATACGACAAAAACCCACCGCTAACGATTTATTCCCAACAGGTTTGACATGTCCAAGGAGAACTCGAGGTTACCCTTCACTTCTACAAGTTCATAAACTAAGGAGTAAAACAAGGTCGACGGATTTACAAAGGAGATTGTCCATAGGATCAATAGGTGTTTATCATGTCAGAATTTCAACCCCTACGATCGCTAAGTGTTACTCAAGATAACAAGTTGTACCTTCGGATTAGCAATTCTAATGGGATGACCATGCAGGTTTTGGAGTCAATTCATTCGCCCACTACTACGACTTTCCAGTCGCGCACTTCTATTTTTAAGATTATTAACAAACTTAAGGGAGAATGACGAATACAAATGACTAAGTCCATCTAAACATATGCTTTCAAGGTAAGACCGAGCCGAGGATGTACAGGCATTGTTTCAATCCCCAAACAGTGGAGATATAAGGATGTTAATCCCTCGTTACCCCCTCGAGCCAGGAGTTGGAGTTTGTTTTTACTTTTTCAAATAAACCTTAATTTTAACCAGGGGCAGGGTAGATTTCAATTAATCCAATGGTGTATTTTGGTTGACAGGAGAATCAATCAATGAAGCAAAGGTTCAAGCATATCTTTCTTCCTCGCATTCATCCAAGATTGAGGAAGCAATGGAGATAACATTCACAACAATCTTCTTCCTCAATACATCATTCAAGATCGAGGACGCATTAAAGTCGAAGCTTGCAAATCAAAGCCAACATGGCAGTCACAATATTCAATATCCAAGGATCAATAATCTCAAAAGAGCATTAAAAAAAAAAGGAGAAAAAGTGCCCGCTAAGTCAAAAGGAAAAAAAAAAAGGCTTAGGCAAAAATTAGGCATCCCGATGGATCAAACTCAAAAGAATTGGTTCATGCAAAAATAAGGGATAAAAACGAAGGCGAAATACAAAGGATAATCTGGTGACTGCTAAACCATTAAAGCTTCACATCAATGCTTGGATCTTTACAACATTTTTATCAGTGCTTGGATCCCTACTAAGGCTTTTGATCAACATCAAAATTGAAGCGATTCTCTTGCAAACAAAGCACATTCATTGGATTAGGCGAATTTTTAGGATCTGGAGAACATCAAGGAGAAAGGGGTGGGATAAATAAAATTTTGGGCCTTATATCCATTGTTTCTTAAAACATGAACCAAGGCCAAGCTACAACATTCAAAAGTCCTAATTGAGGCAAGGTTAACTACGAAAGCATATAAAGCAGGATTTGTTATACTGACTCCTAAGTTTGTTAAAACTATTTCTAATCAACTACGCTTCTTCAAGCATTTACTTCTAATCATCCAGTCCTAATTCATAACGGACTTCGATTTCAAAACTTGCATACACATTGCATTGGAGTTACTTCTCAAATGGTACAACGTCATCTGCGAGAATACACTTAGCATCGAGGAGATCTCAAAATGGGTTAATCAAAGGTGATCCTTTCTAATAAAGACCCTGGAATGGGGGGAACCACATCTAGGGGGTTCTCCTAAACAGGGGAAAAATTTCAAGGGTTACAGGGGCATACAAACAAAAATCCTATTAACTAGGGGCATTCTTCCTAAGGTTCAATCGACTTGGGGCACATCTCAAAACAACAACAAACAGGAGCATGTCAAACATGGGTAGAATTAAAATTCAAAGGATAGAACACTATGGATAGCCCTCCATATCCTGGAGATCAAAGGCATACCCTTCAATGCAAACGCTGAAGCATATGAACCACGTTTGTATGACAAGGTTATTTCTCGGGGCACCTCCTTCGTGGTGTGGAGATCATAAGCATCTTTTTCCACTAAACATTGGGGCATTGGATATCAAATCCATAAGGCAAACGATTCAAAAGGCTAAAGGTGTGGAGAACCTCAAAAGGTTAAGGGCATGGAGAACCTCAAAAGGTGAAAGACATGGAGGATTTCATAAAATCAAAGGCGTGGAGTAATTCAAAGGGTCAAACTGGGCAAGACACACAGCAAAAAAAAACGTTCTCGCACCTTACAACATCGAGCAAATCTTTTCTCCTAACTACGATCGTCAAAATTCAAAAACAGGTATTGGGAAATCGCACTAGCATCACATCCCACCTCATCCAACAAACCTACAAACACCAGCGAGCTATATACGCTTTGGTTACCAACAACCTATCATTGGAGCACCATGCAAATACATATAAATCATGCATTACATACATTGGTTGATACATTACACCATACCTTTTCAGGTAGTCTTCTCTAAGACAAATCTCACGATCCTTTCTAGGAACTTTTTCAGGCAGTCTTATTTAAGACGAATTGTCATCCTTTCCAGGAACCTCTCCAAGTAATCTCTTTTAAGACATCTTTCAGCCTTTTCAGGTAATCTTCTCTAAATCAAATCGCACGATCCTTTCTAGGAATCTTCTCAGGTGGTATTCTTTAAGACAAATTGTCACCCTTTTCAGGAACCTTTTCAGGTAGTCTTCCTTAAGATATTATTTTTCCAAAGAACCTTTCTAGGTAGTCTTCTCTAAGACGATTATCGCCATTTCCGAGAACCTCTTTAGGTAGTCTTTTTAAGACATTCTTTTCTAAAAAACCTTTTTAGGTAGTCTTCTTTAAGACATTCTCTTCTAAAAAACCTCTCTAGGTAGTCTTCTTTAAGACATTCTAAGAACCTTTCTAGGTAGTCTTTTAAGACATTCCTTTTCTAAGAACCTTTCTAGGTAATATTCTCTAAGACATTTCTATCCTTGCTAAGAACCTTTTTAGGTAGTCCTTCTTAAGACATCTTTCAGCCTCTTCAGGTGGTCGTCTTTAAAGACATTCCTCCTTCTTTGCTAAGAACCTTTTCAGGTAGTCTTCTTTAAGACAAATTTTCATATCCATTCCAGAAACCTTTTCAGGTAGTCTCATAGAAGACATTACTTCGTTCCACTCATTACATCAGCCAACATATACAGAAGCATAAGCATTATCCACATACATAAACATTACAAAGCCAGCATAAGCATAGTCATGGTATAGGTGCAAGCATGGAGTAAACAAGTTCAACAGGTTCAATCTTGGGATTAACATCAGCGTCAGCATATATACATACGCATTAGCATATGCATATCATCTAGTGCATTCAAATACTACGAAAGCCTAGTTTCCAACCCTCGTGTTGTGATTGGTGTATTTTCCGACCCTCGAGTCGTGAGTCTCCAAACAGGTAATTCTTTTCATACAGGTAAGTTTGCTAGAACTATAGCGAATAATTCCCATTGGTGCAGGTAAACTTGTCCGAAGCAGTGCAAGTGACTCCTATTAGTACAGGTAAGTTTGCTAGAACTATAGCAAATAATTCCTATTGGTGTAGGTGAAATTTGTCCGAGGCAGGGCAAATAATCCTAATGGTGCAGGTAAACTTGTCCGAACCAGGGCAAGTGAATCCAAATGGTGCAGGTGAGCTTGTCAAAACTATGACAGGTAATCCTAATGGTGTAGGTGAAATTTGTCCGAACCAGGGAAAATGATCCAAATGGTGCAGGTGAGCTTGTCAGAACTATGACAGGTAATCCTAATGGTGTAGGTGAAATTTGTCTGAACCAGGGCAGATGATCCAAATGGTGCAGGGATTTATTTTTCCATATCAGGATTTTCTACACGGAGTTATCAATACATTTCAACCACAATGGTCATTCTACAATCAAATGAATATTATCAGTCCTTTTTAGGAATCTTTGTAGACAGTCTTCTATAAGACATATTCCATCCTTTTCAGGAACCTTTCCAGGCAGTCTTCTTTAAGACATATTCCATACTTTTCAGGAGCCTTTCCAGGCAGTCTTCTTTAAGCCGTATTCCATCCTTTCTAGGAGCTTTTCCGGACAAACAGGGTTTTACAAAGGATTTTACAACAAGGATCTACAAAAGGGTTTCTCAATTGGGTTCCTTATCACGTTAGTCCCTCGGCAGTGATATCTTTCAAAACATCATCAATAACACGCAAAGGTTTTATCTTTCTTTTCAGAAATTACTAACATACTTCAACTAACATAGCTAATAGTCATGCATCATTCAACTAACATACCTCATTCATACATAGTGCATATACATACATGGCTCTCATTTATTTTGAGAAGCTCACTGCATCATACATCGCATGCATCATAAACATTGCATAAAGTCAAGGTTGCCTTTTTAGGCCATGCTACGATCTAAATGCGTAGCTCCTTCAAAAAGAAAGAGCATCTGCTTCACAGTAAAAAAAAAAAGAAGAGAAAGAAGGGATATTTACCCTGGATGGCATCTGTAAGCCCATCTCCTCTAGAACTTCTCCTTAACAAGTGAAAATTTCGGGGCATTCAATATTCAATCCTCTTCTACCTAGATCATGATAGGCAGACGTGCCTATCTGCCTCTTCAGGTTTAAGAAGATTGAATAGGGGCAGCTGTCATACCCCGAAATTTGCCCGATTAATTCATATCCTTTAATTCACCATGGGACCAAAATTAAGAGTCATGGGGTTCGACATTCCTATTGTCAAACCCACACTCTTATGAAATGTCTCGAATTAAAATGGGGGTGAGGTTTAGGGAGTATTTGAGCCCAAACATTTGGCCCAATCCGGTCCACCATAAAGTTTGATCATCTGGGAAGTCTATTTTAAATAACGGGTTAATTATTAATTGTTAAGTATTATAATTAGATGTTGGTTTTAATTTATTAATATTTTTACTGTTAATTTTAGTTTTATAATTATTTATAAGTGTTATTTTTAATTATTAGGATTAGAATTTTAATATTTATATTAGGATTATCTTTGTAAATTTTAGTATTAGTATTATTAGATTTAATTTATTTTGGGGTTAATTGGGTACTAGGCCCATTAGGAAAAAAATCCTAAGTTATGCATTATAAAGAAAACAAGGCAATAGGAATGCAGGGGGGGAGGACTGGCCGCCAAAAAAAGAGGTTCGGTTGCCTCCAAAGGACTAGAACCGGACTCACAAAGTTCAGAAAAGGTGGAGAAAATTGATTCTCGGATTCAAAGATTAAGACTAATTCCAGAGATTCCATGGACCCAAACACGTTCTTGAGGCATCTATGAGTGTATCCCGGTCTTTCTCCATACTCAAAGCTCTCTGAATTACCACTGGTTCATCGCGGTTTGGTCCATATTTGAAATTTTTGGTTATGTGAATTTGCGCGTTACAGGAGTAATTTGATCATACATTTGTGTTCACAATCATGCTTGGGATGTTTTAGAATCACTTAATTGGAGTTTCTGTGTAAAATCATTATTTCACCATTGTTAGGGTTCATAGTTCATAAATTGGGGCTTTTGATTTAGAGGCAAAATCAGTCTAGATTGATGGCACCATTGTGTTCGTGAGGTCACGGGTAATAAATCTGGGCTCTTGGTTGAAATTTATTGATGAAGGATTACAGGTTTGAGGGGGATGTAGCTTCAGCAACGGAAAAGAACCATTGCCATAGGTCTGCGTTTTCGTTCACGAAGAAGAAGAGGCGTGGGTTTCTGGGCGCACTTTTGTTTTAAATTGTTGTTAGATAATCGTTTCAATATATTGTTTGTGTTGCGTCACTTAAACAGCGAATAACCTTTGGTCCAATGGCAAGAGCGAGTGAGTCGAAGTGGGAAAACGTGGGTTCGATCCCCACTGGAGGTATTATTTTTATTCAACTTTCTTGATGAGTGTTAGCAAGATGATCAAGCGCACGCATTATTATCACGCACGCGGTACACCCCCTCCCACGCACCGTCAGATTCATTCATGATTGGATCTGACGCCTATAAGGATGAAGTCACACCATAGACCTTCAAAGGCCACACACACAGGATCCGATATTATTTGTATATAACTCATATGTTATTTAATTATAAAAAATGTGTGTATAGATTTAATTTAATTAATTTTAATTAGATTAAGATAAAATTAGGATTAGACTAATATTAGGATTTAGGAATTATATTTTCCCGATTATTTTGATTACTCGATTATTCGAGTTAATTAATTTAATTAATTTTAATTATTAAAATCATAAAATAGCGAAATGTTCATCAACACGTTAGGGTTTGCCCGATCCCATTGCCTATTTGGCAAAACAATAACCTTTGATTAATTCTCTCATCGACCCGACTAAACCTATTGGTCGCATAAGACGAGAGATAAAAAATACATAAAATTCAAAACACACTTAATTTGCTGCCCGCGATGATCGAATCTATCGATCTGAGTAACCAGCAATGCCCCTTAATCTGTTAGCTATACTGATCAAATCTATTGATCACCGCATCTAACGGTGCCATATCAAATCAGGGTTGTACGCCCAAACACTTAAAACACATCCAACCACAAACCAGAGATTTTCATCTCTTCGATACTGCGAAACTACGAAGGTAATTCAAAATAACTTTTCAAAACTGCGAAACGGTAATTCAAAATACCGTCAACACATTCATATCAAATTCTAAGGCGTACAACCCTGTGCCTGAACTACGTTGACTCTGATTCTCCATAAGGAGATACGTAGGCACTTGGATAACCAAGGCGAGTCCCCTTCCTCAAAACCTCAATTCAGTTCAAATCTCACTTTTCGCCCTATTCACTTCTCTAGCTATTATCCTAAATATTTTAGCCATGAACCTTTATTTTTAGAACAAACCTTAGGAAAGGGTTGAGGGTGCCTAACACCTTCCCTCGACCTGATTATAATAACTTATCCCGATCTCTAAACTGCGTAGGGTTTCCTATTCGCCCTTCAGAATAGGTGGCGACTCTAAAAGTCTAAATTTTTAGGGCACGTTGCTACACATTACTTAGAAAGAATTTGGCGGCAAATCTTCTTAGAAACTTTCTATCATTAATGGATGCCCCTTCAGGGTACTCCTAGGCTTCGAGATATCTTTTTACTTCATGGAACCATGGTTTTTCTTCCATTCCTTCGGTATCAATCTCATTGCAATAGGCTGGTTCATCCTGTCTGTAAATGGTGATCATTGGCCCCTCATTGTCCCACCTGACTTTGAACATAGATGACATGGTAGCTAAAGCATCAGCTAGTTGATTTTCTTCGCGCGGGATATGTTCAAAAGTGATTTCTTCAAAATAAGGAATCAAACTCAGCACATATTCTTTGTATGGAATAAGATTCGGGTGCTTCGTGTCCCATTCCTCTTTGACTTGATAAATTACAAGGGCCGAGTCTCCATAGACCTCCAGGAACTTGATTCTCAGATCGATTGCAGCTTTAAGACCCAGAATACATGCTTCATACTCGGCTATATTGTTAGTGCAGTTGAAACATAATCTGGCAGTGAATGGTGTATGTCCTCCTGTAGGAAAAATGATCACAGCTCCGATGCCATTGCCAAGCGCATTAGAGGCTCCATCAAAAACCATAGTCCATCGGGATCCTGGCTCGGGTCCTTCCTCTGGTCATGGTTGTTTGTAGTCAGTAACTAGCATAATATCTTCATCTGGGAAGTCAAAGTTCAACGCTTGATAATCATCCACTGCTTGATGAGCCAGATGATCAGCTATCACACTTCCTTTGATCGCTTTTTGTGAAGTGTACTGGATGTCATACTCTGTTAAGATCATTTGCCATCTTGCTATTCTTCCGGAGAGAGCAGGTTTTTCGAACACATACTTGATAGGATCCATTTTGGAGATCAGGAAAGTGGTATGGTTTAGCATATACTGCCTTAGTCGGCGAGCCGCCCATGCTAAGGCATAACAAGTTTTCTCGAGCAGTGAGTATCTTGTTTCACAATCAGTAAACTTTTTGCTAAGATAGTAGATTGCATGCTCCTTCCGGCCAGACTCGTCATGTTGCCCCAGTACACACACCATTGAATCTTCTAATACTGTTAGGTACATTATCAGAGGTCTTCCTTCCACTGGTGGTAACAAGATTGGTGGTTTTTGAAGATATTCTTTGATTTTATCAAAGGCTAATTGACATTTGTCGTTCCATTTTTTCACTTGATCTTTCTTCAACAATTTGAAGATCGGCACACAAGTAGTAGTCATATGGGCAATAAATCTGGCGATGTAGTTCAGACGTCCCAAGAATCCTCTGACTTGTTTCTCGGTACGGGGTATGGGCATTTCTTGAATGGCTTTGACCTTGGCAGGATCAACTTCAATACCCTTGCTGCTGACGATGAAACCTAAGAGTTTACCAGATCTTACTCCAAAGGTACACTTGTTTGGATTCAGTCGCAACCTGTACTTCTTGAGTCTGTCAAACAGCTTGTGCAGATGACCCAGATGTTCTTCTTCGGTGTTGGACTTTGCAATCATATCATTGACATAAACCTCTATTTCTTGATGAATCATATCATGGAACAGAGCTACCATTGCACGCTGATATGTTGCTCCTGCGTTATTTAAACCAAAGGGCATTACTTTGTAACAAAAGGTTCCCCAAGGTGTTGTGAAGGTTGTTTTTTCCATGTCTTCGGGTGCCATCTTGATTTGATTGTACCCTGAGAATCCATCCATAAAGGAGAATACCTTGCATTGTGCAGTATTGTCAACCAATACATCAATGTGAGGTAAAGGGAAATCATCCTTGGGGCTTGCTCGATTCAGATCTCTGTAGTCTACACACATTCTGACATTCCCGTCTTTTTTAGGCACAGGCACTATGTTAGCTATCCATGGAGGATAACTCACAACTTTCAGAAAGCCAGCATTGAATTGCTTCTCAACCTCGTCTTTGATCTTCTTGGACATATCGGGCCTACTTCTTCGCAGCTTCTGCTTAACTGGAGTGCTACCTTCTTTGATCGGCAGTCGATGGACCACAATATCCGTGTCGAGACCAGGCATATCTTCATAGGACCAAGCGAATATCTCAACGTAGTCTTGTAACATTTGAATCAGTCTTTGCTTGACCCTGTCTTCTAGATCAGCCCCTATCTTGACTTCTTTCTTTTCTTTGTCACTGCCCAGGTTGATAACTTCAATTGGTTCTTCATGCGGCTGTATAGTCTTTTCTTCTTGTTCTAATAGCCTTGCAAGTTCTCTAGGTACTTCACAATCTTCCTCACTTTCGTCCTCAGTTTGGTAGATCGGATTTTCAAAGTCATGACTGGCAATAGCAGAATTGTTATCAACAGGATCCAGAGTGAATGTGAATCTGCATTTATTATGTGGGTGTGTTTAAGAACACATAGCTATTTGAAAATGAATAAAGTAAAGAAAGAAACAAAAAGGATCACAAAATTTGAATATGCAAACGTCCCATGATTTTATTGAATGAACATGATCATTGTATGACAAACCCTTATAAAAGGACCAGTGTGCTTCGGGCAAGGCACCTGGCTTTTAAATTCATGGTTCGATAGTACAGGAACCATTTTTATCTTTGAACATATAAACAACGAAAATAGGAAATTGCATTTACTCCTGATCAAAGGAGATCACATCTTCAGCTTCCCAGTTGTTCAATCTATTGTTGTGAGTAGAGAATATCCAGCTGCTCCAGTTGCAGCTGTCTTCTTCGTCTTCCACAACATTGACTTCTTTGGTGGTGAAATGAGCTGTTAATCCTTCAGGATGAGCAAGATACTCTGCTGGAAACGAGAGCCCAGGTTGAGATACCTCTGTTGGCTGAGTGAGATACCCGATAAGATCGTCCCATCCAGTTGGGATGATGTCTTTGAGGGAGACTTGTGCATTCTGGGGAACAGTGTACTGCATTAGGAAATCATTCTCGTTATTTGGTGTTTCCCAGACTTCTTCAGGAGCGACAGGGCTTGTGACCGTCATATTATCTTTGAAATGGTTGTCCCATCCAGTTGGGGTGATGTCTTCAA
Source organism: Vicia villosa (assembly GCF_029867415.1). Classification (NCBI taxonomy): domain Eukaryota; kingdom Viridiplantae; phylum Streptophyta; class Magnoliopsida; order Fabales; family Fabaceae; genus Vicia; species Vicia villosa. The sequence goes on from NW_026705004.1 coordinate 708,682, forward strand.
TAGCGATCTGCGAGCTCAAGGGAGCGGAATACTTCACCATAAAGTCATATTTACCACTTGGTTCTCCCAGCGTATCCCAGACTTCTTTTGGACTAGGTGGACTTTGGTATTGCTCGATAATGGAACTTGTGAGACTTTTGTAATCTTCAAACTGATCACCCCATCCAGTTGGGACGATGTTTTCAATGGCAATAAAAGAACTCTGAGGAGCAGTGTACTTTACTAGAAAATCATACCTGCCGCTTGGTTCTCCCAAAGTATCCCAAACTTCCATGGAAACAGGTGGAACTTCATTTGGATATTTTTGAATAATATGGTTCAAGATCATTCCATCGTCTTCAATAGCATTCACTCCTTGGCTGATGAAATGTGACATTAATCCTCCAGAACGAGGACTTTGATCGTTCTTCTGAGTTCCATTAGCATAGCCCAGACCTAGCTTATCGAACTTGTAAGGCACATCAAGGAGTTGTCCCCATACTGTGCAACCACCTTCTTCGATCACGGCTTTAGCATCTTTGAGAGAAGCCATAGTTGGAGTTATTTTTGTAGCAGGAGTAGCAGAAATATGTTTGGCAGTAGAGACATCTGGAGGGACCACCTCAAAAGATTGGCAGGGGGTTTCGATGAATTCACCATCCATCTCAACATACTTGGAGTTACTCAGATGGCTGACCACATATTCTTCTTTGCCATAAACTGTGACGACCTTGCCTTTTACCGGATACTTTAACTTCTGATGCAGGGTAGAAGTTACAGCGCTTGCCCCATGTATCCAAGGGCGTCCTATTAAACAGGAGTAGGCTGGATGAATTTCCATCACGTAAAAGGTTGAATCAAAGATCTGAGAGCCCACTCTGATTGGGAGCTTAACTTCTCCGTACACTGTTCTTGTTGACCCGTCGAAGGCTCTTACCACAACATCGCTTGGTTGTAACACAACTCCTTCGAAGTCAAGTTTTTCCAGTACTGCTTTTGGTAACACGTTCAAAGAGGAACCGTTGTCTACCAGCACATGAGACAGAGTGGTGCCGTTACATTCAATAGAGATGTGCAGGGCTTTATTGTGATTTTTCCCAGCAGGGGTTAAATCAGCATCAGAGAAACTGAGACCGTTATTTACGGTTAGACTGGCAACACAATTTTCGAATTGGTCGACTGAAATCTCCTGTGGTACATGTGCAGCTTTTAGGAACTTCATCAGGGCCTTGGCATGAGCTTCTGAATACTTTAGCAGAGACAACATTGAAATTTTTGAAGCAGTGTGCCCTAGTTGTTCGACAATATTGTAATCACTTTTGTAGATGATTTTCAATATTTCCTCCATTTCTTGCCTCGATGGATCTTCAATAGTGACTTCCACCGGTATTTGAACTGGTTCAACTAGTGGTTCTTTACCTCGAGCGTTGATATCTTGATTAGGAATTGGGACCTGGACTGGATTAGTAGCAACATTTGGAGTAATTTCTGGTGAAAAGATCCTTCCACTTCTCGTAATCTTACTAGTACCCACAATATTATCAACAGTTGGAGTAGTAAAATTCACGGTCTCTTCAGTCAAGGTGTCTTGCTTAACTCCATGGACATAAACATTAGTTTCATAACTCCACGGGATAGCTTTGTTTGAGGAGTATGGAAATGGAGTCGGACTGGTGATGATTATCGATGCCACTCTGGGTGCAGCAGAAATTTTGAAAGGAGTTTTGGTAGGGATTTTTAATGGTATGTTAGAAACCACTGAGACGTCCTCTATTCTCATCCCATTTGAAAAAACTTCGCATAAATCGTCCATAGAAGGGAGCCTCTCAAACATAATGATACGACGATCCGTCCACTTTTGAATTCCTATTTTTAGATTCTCACAACCATTGGGTAGGTGTGCACAATAAAAGCAATCAGGGTCACAACCTGGAAAGAAACCAGCTCGTATTAGCTTTCTTTTGACTTCAAGGAGCGGTGTTGACAATTCTCTCACATCATAGATATAGACAGTGTCTATGATAGCATTAACGGTCTTGTCGTGCTTTGGCATAGGTGCAGTGATGACATTTGGAGTCTCTGGAGGATCGAACTCAATTTCCCCAGCATCTATCATGTCTTGTATTTTATTTTTCAAGGCCCAACAATGATTTGCATCATGTCCTGGACAGTTAGAATGGTATGCACATGTTGCATCGGGGCGATAACTCGGAGAGGAAGTGTTGACATTCTTTGGAGGGTCTTTCAATGTGATCAGATTTGCTTTTAACAAGTGCTGCAATGCTTGAGAGATTGGCATATTGATTCTGGTGAAGTTTCTTCTTGGTGCATCTGGTCGACGCGTATACTTCGGCGGTTGATCTTTTTGAGGTGCAGATGCAGAGATCAGAACAGCCCCTACAGATTGGTGATGCTCACTTTTGCGACTTTTCTGACTGTGCATTGTATTGACTTCATTTTTCCCACTGATGGGCCTCTTTGTAGTACCAGAGGAGGAGCCTAGTTGAATTTTTCCACTTTGAATACCGCTTTCGACACGCTCTCCAGTTAATATCAGGTCAGTGAAACCTGACGACGAACTTCCCAACAAATGACTGTAGAAAGGTCCAGTTAAAGTACCCATGAACATGTCGACCAGCTCGCGATCAGATAAGGGTGGTTGAACCCTTCCAGCTAGATCTCTCCACTTTTGTGCATACTCTTTGAAATTTTCTTTTGGTGCCATAGTCATGCCCCGTAGTTGAGTACGGGTTGGTGCAAGGTCAGCGTTGTATTGATACTGTTTGTAGAAAGCAGCAGCCAGATCTTCCCAGGTGTGAAATTTTGCACTTTCCAGTTGGTAGTACCACTCGAGTTGTGTACCCGACAGACTTTCCTGGAAGAAATGAATCCACAATTTGTTATTTGCCGTATGAGGTAGTATCTTCCTCACATAGGACCGTAGATGCAGCTTTGGGCAAGAGACTCCATCGTACTTTGCAAAGACAGAAACTTTGAATTTTGGAGGGATAACAATATCTGAGATGAGTCCAAGATCATTGAAGTCTAAACCAGGTATTTTTTGTATCTCCATAGCTTTCATGCGTTCTTCACACTGCTGGTATTTGCTATCTCCCTGTTCGTCTTCGGAGTGATAATCTTCTTCATCAGGAGAGAGAGAGAGATAGAGAGAGTTTGGCAGAACCCTGGTTGCTGTGGTTGTCTTCTTGATCACCTTCACCGACTATTTCAGGGATCGGTGCCTTTCTGGGCATCCTGGCTGGGACTTTGACTTTCCTTACAAGGTGACTTAATCCTATAGATCCCTTGGGCTTCTTTTTATTTTTAGTGATCAGGGCTTTCAGTTCTTGTTGCCCCTTTGCTAGCTCCAAAATTGCCATCTGAACTTGGGCGTTCTGTGCTTCGAGATTCTTGATGCCTGTTTCGGAATCCATCCCTTCTAACTGAAACAAACAGCGAGGAGATGAGAAACCTGTCATGTGAACCTGTTATGCAATGTTTATGAATGAAATGTATATGCAATGTTTTCAAGGATCTTAGAATTCAAATTTGTTTAAACAAAAGAGAAACAAACATTTATTAGTCAAATAATTTATTTTTTTTCTTTGCTTTTGTCTTTTTTTTCTTTTTTCTTTTCTTTGCCTCTTTTTGGCCTTACAAAATAAAATAAAGACAATAAAGGATTTCTCAAGCCTCCCATGGACGCTTTCTCTTTGCACCCAAGAACGTGTTGATCTGTTGTTCTTCCTGGAGTTGTTTGGTGAGCTCCAACATTTTCCTCTCATAGTCTTGACAGTATGCTTTGAAGGTGTCTCTTTCTTCTCTTAGTTGAACCCAAGATTTCTACAGCTCTTCCAAGTCAGTTGGTATGTCCGGATGTAGAATAACTCGAGGTTCGTCCCCTTCGACTTCTGGCTCAATAGTCACAGGTAGGATAGCGGGATATGGCATGATGAAATTCTGAGCACGAGCACGCACCCATTTGAGGTAAGGCTCCATGGGAATAGAGTTCCATTGTCCTAAAGTCTTGCTTTCTACTTTGTAGACACTGCCCCAAGCATGTATAAACCTTCGTCGATATCTTTGGGAATCATCTTCGTAGTCGAACACAATGCCATGGATAATCATGTCATGAGGACCATTTCTTCGTGCATATCCGAATTGGCGCAAAGCTAAAGAGGGGTTGTAAGTGATGCCTCCCCTGATGCCAAGGAGTGGCACATTAGGGTACTCCCCACAATGGTCAATGAGAGTGATGTCTCTTTGAAAGAAGTTGTTCCACCGGATATCTGAATGAGACAAAGACATAATCCTGTGAGACCATTGCATCCTTTGTTCGTTTCTCAACACTGATCGAGGAAGGTGTAATGTAAACCATCTAGCCAGTAGGGGTACACAGCACATAAGAGTTCCTCGTTTCTTCATGGTACGAGTGTGTAAAGAATGTAGAATGTCTCCTAGCAAAGTAGGTACCGGATTGCGGGTTAAGAAAATGTTGATAACGTGTACACTTATGAACTGGTCAGGATTAGGGAATAAAACCAACCCATAAATCAAAAGAGCCACAACTTCTTCAAAAGCTAGGTAACTTCTGTTTTTTAGTAGTAATTGAGCCTTTTCCATTAAGAACTTAGCGAGCAAACCCTTGACTCCACTCTTTGTTTCCCAATTGGACTCGATTTCTGACTTTCGTAAATGTAAGGCAGCAGCAATGATTTCAGGTTTTGGAATCTTTTCTAAACCAGTGAAAGGTAATTGATCTCGAACAGGTAACCCAATCAGTTCAGAGAACTCTTCCAAGGTGGGTACTAGCTGGTAATCAGGAAATGTAAAACAATGATGTTCGGGATCAAAGAACTGGAACAGGACCCGTATCATGTCTTCTTCAAATTTTGAGGTAAACAAATGGAGTAGGTGACCGTGCTTTTCAGTGAATTGAGCATTTCTGGGAAATTCTGATATTAAGTCCTTAAGTTCAGATGGTACTGTTGAAATGTTGATCCGGATATAATCTCTGGTAGCGGGAGCCATTACCTGCAACAACAGAACAAAAGTAAACTCTTCGATCCTTGAAATGATTAGTGAGAAAATGATATGTTTATGATGCTTATGATGTCATGATGTCAAACATGTGGCACACACAGACAAATCACACAATAGCCTTAGGTTTAAAGGCTTGCATGAGGTTGATAGGTGATACCCTCCCCACTGAAGTTGAGTTGGTTTAAACCTGTCTTAAAAATAGTATTCGGGTTCTATGATCCTTGGAGACAACATCTCAATACGGCGCTCGGACGGCTGATCAAAACATTCCTCGAGGATAACTAACTTCGATCAATTTCAAAGCTAGTCACTTAATAGGCCACAAGTCAAGTTCAACTAAAGGTTCTAAGACAAATTAGTGTTTAATGACATTTCGGAAGCCTAACATACTCCTTGATCGTTTTCAAGGGATATCAGTATAAACCAAAGTGTTGCACTAACGGTGACTACCAGATTAACCGTATCGGTACATGCCGTACAGTTTCCTTGGTCTATTGTCACATACTTAAGGTATCTCGAGATTCGGGTTAGAATCTTTCACACAAGTAAATACCCAAACAAACCTTTGAAAAATAGAACAATCAAGACAAGCAATTCAAAACATCGAAGTGATCTAAACTCTAAGGTAATCCCTTTTGAAAACATTTTGTTTTTTGAAATCCCCAGCAGAGTCGCCAGTTCTGTCGTCCTCGGTTTTTTCTCGTGAGAAACGAACTGACTCTTCTTTTATTTTTGAGTTTTGAAAATCAGAGAGTCGCCACCGACTTTTATTTTATCCAATTAAGGAAAGGTTTATAAAAGAAACAGAAAAAGACCTTTAAGAGATTTTGGGTTCGGGGGTAGGTTATACAAAGGGAAGGTATTAGCACCCCTTTGTATCCATGGTTATCCATGGGCTCTTAATTGCTTAGCTCACTTGTTTGAATCATTTGTCTTGCCTTGAAATGCTTGTATGTGGTTTTAAAATACCTTTGAAAATTAACTTTGTAATGATCCTTGCGCGGATGTATACAAAGTGTTTTATCTTTCGAAAGATGTTTTTGAAAAAAAGATCTTTAACTTCGTAATGATCCTTGTTTGGATATATACCAAGTATTGTCTTTTTTTGAAAGTTCTGTTTTGAAAAACAATGAATATATGAAACATTTGTTGTTTTGATTTGAGCAAGCAATTAGGAGATCTACCCTAAATTTGTAAGGTCCTTTCCTATTTTCTTTTAGAAAATTCTCCTTTGACCGGATGTAAACAAAAGTTTGGATTTGTATTTGAAATAGTAGAATTGATTTTGCAAAGAGTAACAGAGGGATTACCCTAAGAGGTGCAAGTGTGATTGTGTTTTTATTCAGATATTTTTGTCTTTTGAACTTAGTGATCTAGCGCTTCAGTTATTATCTTGGACATACACGCAGTTTTATATGTACAGAAATTAAAGTGCGGGAATGTAAAATGCGGAAAATAAATCTACGCTATTACATCGATTGTGCGGGAAATGTAAACTACGCTATTTACATGATTTTGACAACCTATACACTTATCTATGAATTTAAATTGCAATAAGATAAAGGGAAGTATTTTTGGATTTTTTGGATGGTTGATTTTAATTAGAATTAATGCATAATTAATTTAATTAAAAAGCTAAGAATTAGAAATAAAATTTAAACCTAAAAATTAAGTCTAAAATATGCTCATATTGCTTATTAATTAATTTTAAAACAAAATTAATTTTTTTTTTTGGATTTTTGAAGTTGTTTTGGAAATTTATTTAGCTAATTAAAATATAATTATACAAATAATTATTCAAATAATTTAAACTTAAAGAGAAAAAATATTCTAAATATGTACAAAATTAGTCTAATATATAAACTTAATTTAAATAAAAAGAAAATATTTTTTTGATTTTTTTTGATAGGTTAAGATAATTAAAAAGCAAATATATAAACATATACTAATTAATTAAACAAAATATTTTAATTATTAAGAAAAATAAAATATTTTTGTGTCAAAAAATAATATATTATTTTATCAACCTAAAAATATTTTTATTATATTTTTTTGATTTTTAAAACTATTTTAAACTAATTTTGCAAGTTATATTAAATAAAATAGAAAATATAATATTTATAATCTGGTGTGGTGATTTATGATGGACTATGGTGTGGTTGCGCATCCTAGGGCATTAGATTTGGATTAAATGAAATTGGAAGGCTGAGATTGAAGAGGTGTATGGTAATAGCGTGGGGTAATGAACGCTGGATCCAAGGAATTCAAAATGACCAGGGCGCGCAAACTGACCAATAGGAGCACGCCACGCAGGTCCTTTCCTGCTCATCTTCTTCTTCATTTTTCTGAAGCAAATAGCGGCGGTTTTAAACCCCCACTATTTTCACGATAAACGCCATATCTCCCTGTAGCTTTAAAACCTATAAAAGCAAGGATCATAAACAACAAAAGCAACCCAGATCCCCTAATTAGGATGCTCTGAGTTCAAATATGACGTTAGTTTTGCTATTTGAGTGTTGTAGCTATGGATTCGAAGATATTGAAGCTTGAACATGCATGAACACTCATCAATGGTATTGAGCAATTTTCACGTGGAAGCTAACATGTTAAAGCCCAGACTTGTCCTATAAGACCTCATGAACTCATTAGAATGATTAGATAACATTGAGATTGATTAAATATAAGAAAACGAAAATTGATTATGTATGAATATGAAGAACACTATGCACGTGTTATGACCCTCATGGGACCATATTAGGGGTTCATTCTTACTCTATATGACTTCAGAAGATGATTGAAAGTGTTTGTTTGTATTGATAATGGTTGGAAACTACAAAACGAAAATTACAAAGTTTTGGGATTTTTGAGAATTTTTGTGAGTTTCTTGGCTATTCCTTGGATGGATCTTTGTGTGTGTCTTGTTGATGATGTATTCTACTTCATTTATAAGCAATGGAAGTGCTGCAAACTTAAGCTATCAAGCATTGATTGCGTTTTGAACTTTTGATTTTTTAATATTAAAAATCTTGAATTCTTTGGCCATGGCTTTGAATTTTCTTCACCCTCTTGCTCTAGGCCTGCCATGTACTTCCATGCTGCAGAGTTGAATCAATTTTGTTGGCTTTAGCTTAAGAACAAAGCATTGTATCATTATCTTACACCATTTCTTTTTTAATTTAACTTTATATGTAATAAAATTAAACTAAAAAAGAAATAAAAATTTTATGGGCCTTAGGTTGGTCGTGGGAGGCCCTTAGCATCATTAGAATCATGTTTGGATCATGAAAACTTGGCCTCTTTTGAAAAAAAAACATTTTTGATCAATGTTGGTTTCATGCATTTTCCCAAAAAATAGCCAACTTCCACAAGGCATAAATCCCTCAATTTTGATCATATGAAGGAGTTCTTGTACTTTTTAGAAATCTCAAGATGTCCTCTACAAGCTACTTTGGAAAATTTTTTCATTTGGAGAAGTTATCTTGATGTTATGGCCTTTGACAAAAAACCACTTTTTGTTGACTTTGAAAATGACCTGTAATGTCTGAGCTCATATTTTTCAAATGGTGAATCCAATGACCATGGGATCAATTGCATTTGAAATATAATTGAATTTCCTTCAAAACAAGATTTGGTTGGAATTTTTTGAATGAACGAGGAGAGAGTTATGGCCGGTCAAAGTTCAGTTGACCTTTTTAGGAGAAAACCCTAATTTTGAAACTTAGGGTTTTGTTGATTTTTGATCTTTTCTTGATGAATTATGATCAACCATTGATCAAATGATGAATCTTTTGACAAAATATGGATGTTGACAAAAAATTTCATTTTTGACTGTCTGTTGACTTTTCGGTCACACTGGTCGTCTGTTGACTGTTTGAGCTGCTGACTGTGCGTCTGAGCGAATCGAAATTTGAAAATTTGTCTGGTGGTACTTTGAGACATATGGAGGTCCATGAAATCCATTTGAGGTCTCAAAAAACTTGTTCTCCTAAAAAAACAAAAACCCTAGTTAGGGACTGTTTGTGTAGGAGACAGTTAAGCGTACCTGATTTTTGTGCAGTGCCGAGTCTCTGCTGATCATGTGATTATCAGAAGACTTCTAGAACAAAAATCTTGGAATTTTAAAATGCAAAAGATTGATTTGATTGATGGTACAAAACACGGAGAATCATGCTGTCAGCGGGTTTGATTGTCAACTGGCTGTCTGGGCATTAACGTAACAGTTAAAGTGAAAATTCAACAGTTAAAGTTAATTTTTTCTTTTTGTTTTTTTTGTTGTGTTAATGGTGAAAATTTATTCACATGAGTTGTTAGAAAAACACAAACATAATAAATAAATAAAATATATTGTACGCGAACGAAATTACCGATAATAACCTTGAAAAATATTTAATGCACAGAAAAATAAATATTTAACTAGCAATAAACACACATAATATTATCTTGATAATTAAACGACAGTACGATAGATAGTACGACATTTAATACTGATAGTACAAATATTACATAATATAATGAACAGTACGACAAATAAAATAAACGATACATTTTTGAAAGCGAAAGATACGACAACTTTAAAAATGACGATTAAAAACCCATGCTATAAATAGCAACATATAGATGAACGGGAGTGTAAGCAACCCATGTCCACATTTTTCAGGACTACGCAGACAGAAAAAGGACATGATCACCACCAATACAGTGATGACCATAAGAAAACACGTATCCATCCATTTTGCCATTTTTGCCGGGGAAGAAGAGAAGATAAATATGAGGTAGAAGTTTGAGAAATGATTTGAAATTTGATGTGAGAATTTATGAAAAAAATGAGAGGTATTTATAGAGTGAAAAGAAGGATAGAGACGTTGGGGAATGAAGTGATTCCGTACAAAAAGGAAAATTTGAGTGGTAGTAGGATTTGAAAGAAAGTGATGGTAAGGTTTTTTTTTTAAAAAAAAAAAAAGATGTATGGAATAAAGTTAGGATTTGATTTGAAAGAAAGAGATTTGAAAAGAAAGGAAGAGATTTTGAAAATAATAGAAGAGATTTTGAAAATAATAATATAGTACAAAAATTAGTGGGAAACAAAAACTAATAATAATTTAATTGTTACCAATACAGACTGAATCCCCGGACTTTGCGCCTGCAAAATTTAATTCTGTACCAATTGCTTCAGTACTATTTATCTGCAAATAAATCTCAAATAAACAGCGTGTGTGAAGTAATAAACAGTACTTGGCGTTTGTGTAAGAATAAATTCAACAGCGAACCAAAATACTGTATAAGAAAAATTCTAAAAACCGAGTATTCATAAAATCAGGATATTTGTGAAATAAAATCCAAGATTATATGAAAATCCCAATTTTTTAGACAGAAGTCTGTTGCCTTCTTTCTGAAAAAGATGCGGGCAAATTTTTGGGTATAACAGCAGGGTAAGCATGTTATTTTCTGTTGAAATTTCTAGTTTACAAGCGAGTTCCTTGAGGACAAACAACATTTTAAGTTTGGAGTTTTGATGGCAGTCAGTCATCATGTAATTTTGGAATAAATTTGAGGTTTTTTGGTCAAGAAATACTTTCTCTTATAAGAAAAGCCAACATTTTATGAAAGATGGTACAAAGATCTTTAAAGGGAAGAAACATGAGAGAGTTGGGACAAAAATTTGCTTCCAGCCACTAGAAAATTGCACTCAGATCCCTTTAAAAGGAAAAACTTTAACTTTTGCAAGGGTTGGACTTTTGGAGATAGATTTTAAGTGCAAGAGAGTTGAAGGAGCTTATGAATGAAGGTTTTCCTCCATTGAAGACCAAATTTCATCTCAAGTTTCATGTATTATTACTCTGAAATCATAACTATGATTAATTGTATTGTGATTAGCTAATTTTCTATAAATTAGCTCTTTTAAGATGATGTTGATATGATATGTTGAACCATGTAACTGACTTTATACTATTTTTCTTAATTTAAAATTCTAGTTTTTATTCAGTTAATCTTGATCTTGAAGATTTTGTGTGTTGACGAGGATATAAATTGAACTTAGGTTGAAAGTTATTATTGATTGCAACTTTTGAAAACTAAAATAGATTAATTATTCAAATTTAGCAATTGATCTAGGAATAAATAATTATAAGTCTGTGATTTAGAAATTAACCAATGTTATTAATTGTTTTAATTTCAAACTCACTAAGAAATCATGGAGTTTTTGTTAAAAGAGTGAGTTATACATCAAGGAATTGGGTATAACGATTGAGTTAATTCATCATAAAGCTATAAATTCATATTTAAGAACATATGTAGTTACCAACAGCGAGAACAAACAAATGAAGAAAAAAGAGACCTGGTCTCTTTTATTCTCTGAGTATTTCCAACTATTATTTATTTATTTTTTGTTCAAACCAAATTTTCAAGATAAACCTCTAAAGTTAACAATTTTAGTACCTACAAATTGTAGTGTGGAAATCGTACAATCCCTGTGGAAAACGAACTTAAATTTTACTACTTGGAGACATTTTAGTTCACTTGCTAAAATAATCATCATATAGCTTGATATGAGTGGAAACATAAGTGCATTTGTGTAGCGCATTCTCCATTCCAAATTTCTTCATAATGTTCTTAGAATATTTTCTCTAGAAAATAAAGATGCCATATTTCATTTGTTTCAATTGTAACCCTAGAAAATTGGTAAGCTCACCAACCATGCTCATTTTAAATTCAACCTCCATTTTTTTGACATAATGATCTACCATTTTGCTTGACATTCTTCCAAACACAATATCATCAACATATATCTGAGTGATTAATAGATTTGCATTGCCCTTCTTCACAAATGGAGTTTTGTCAATTCCTCCATTTACATATCCATGCGTATTAAGAAATTATGCGAGTATCTCATGCTAAACCCTAGGAGCTTGTTTGAGGCCATATACAATATTTCTTAGTTTGTAGACATGTTTGTGAAAGTAAGGATCAATAAATAACTTTGGCTGCTCAACATAGACTTATTCATTTAAGTACCCATTAATGAAGGATCTTTCTACGTCCATTTGATAAAGTATAAACTTTAGAAGACATGAAAAACCAAGTAATAGTATGATATCATCAAGTCGAGCGATAGGAGAAATAATTTCACCAAAATCAACCCCTTCAATTTGAGTGTATCCATAGGCTACTAGAAGAGCTCTGTTTTTGGTAACAACCCCATTCTCATAATATTTAGTCCTGTAAATCAATTTTATGCCAATGATGTCTGCATAATCAAGTATAGGAATAGGTTCGAAAAACTTCATTCCTCTCAATTCAAACTAGCTTTTCCTGCATAGCATTGACACTAAACTCATAATTAAGGGCTTCTTTCATATTTTTGAAATAAAAAACATGTTCAATATCACCTCTCTATAATTAACTGGTGATTTCCTTTGTGTAATGACCCCTTCATCTAGATTTCTTATAAAGATATTGATATGATGAGATCCTTGTTTGTTGATATTTTCTTCCACAAGTGCCATCCTGATCTTAATCTGAATCTTCTTCAATAGACTGTAAGAAGTTCTCCATATTATCTGGCACATCTTGCGAGTCTTTTTTATCACGGGGACCAAAATCTTCATCTTCGTGGGGGATTCCTTCAGATTGATCATTATTGACAATGACATTTATGGATTCAATCATAAACTTTTTTCACTTGTTAAACACCTTGTATGCCATATTGTTAATGGAATATCCAATAAAGATGCCTTCATCACTCTTTGGATCAAGCTTTCTTATTTTTCATGATCAATAGGAATGTAGAAAGTACTTCTAAACACATGAAAATATTTAAGATTGGGTTTCCTCCCCCTCCATAGTTTATAATGAGTGACATTAGTGGGTGGTCAAATTGTTACTTAATTATGAATATGACACACAATATTCATTGCTTCTTCCCAAAAGCGATATGGAAGATGTTTGAAATGGATAATGACTCTTCCATTTCTTGTAGGGTACAATTCTTCCTTTTGATAATCCCATTTTTCTGAGGTAAGATGGGAGCAGAGAACTCGTGAGCAAACCCTTCACCATTGCAGAACTAAGTGTTTACCAGTGATTTCTAACAAACAACCGATAGTCTTCCAAACAATGTATTTTTGGTAACTTACAGGATCGAGTAGATTGATCCTAGGACATGTGTCTCAAATGCTAAGGTTCTCATAATTCGACTCATTATTTTGACTTTATACTTAGATGATTAAGTTTCTGTATGATGATAAATGACTTCGTAATAACTAGGTTTCGACCATGAAATAAAGAAATATAAAGACGACAGAATCTATAAAACTTGCAATGAAAGTAAAAGAATATAACATAAAAGTAAAGGACTTCGAAAGTAAAGATGACAAAACGAAATGTAAATTTGACTGGAAACTAAATGACAGTAAGACAATGTAAAGTAACTTGTGTTTATATAAAAGCAATAAATTGACTTCAAATAAAATAAACAAGGTGTTCTTGTACATACATTTGTTCAGCAAAGACTCGTTTCTCTAACGGCGGTACTTTGAGTAATTTTGTGAATTTTTGTATATCTATTTGAACACACCAAATCTAAACATTTAGACTCCTATATATACTAGTTCGACCCTAACGGTCTCTACACAGATTACTTCCATGTTCAATATTTCAAAGGCCGCTTCGCTTTAGATATTTCCACGTGTTCGTCAGGCAAAGCTTGTTCCATTTGAATTTTAAATCTTCCCGCTCAAAGCTTCGACTCTGCTAATGCTGTTGTCGAAGGGCACTTATGAAGATTACAAAAGATCTTTTCAATCACAACCTTCGACAAAAATGAATCTTCCCTTTCAAGGAAAAGATTCAAAATAGCCTCACAAAAGCCATTTCTTCATAACACAACATTTCAAAGCATTATGATCTTTTGGTCGAAATCTCCAGCTAACAAATTGCCCCCAATAAATGTCTATTTTGAATCCATGCAGAGATAGGCATTTTTTGTAATTATTAGATTTCGACTAAAAACTTTTCATAGACCCAAAGGCCTAATAACTGTCAGTCAATTATGATTTGACCTCCCAAAAACATCTCATCAAGACGTGCGTGCAGTTATTGTCATCATAACCTCCCACTCCCGAGGAAAATGAATAGCAGTTTTACAACTTCCTCACAAAACTGCTGGCACGTGACCCATTACTCCTGCCAGGTGTGATCCATCACCTCACAGATTAACCCTATAAAAGCTAATTACCATCTCTCTTTCTTCCCTTTTTACGCAAATCTTCATCTTTAACCTTTTTCCAGCTTCAAATTTTCTGAAACTTCTCTCCTCTGAAAAACCCTTTTTTACAATTCAAAAATTTACAACAATGTCTTCTGATAATCAATAAAAGAAATCAAAGAAGGTCAAAGACGTTGGATCTTCCAAGATTTCCGCTTCTTATGGTACTCCAACAAGCAAGATCATAACCATTGGGAATCGGGAGTACATTACAGCTCCAAAGCTTATTAAAGAACAACAAGCCATTTTTTCTTCCCAGGTAATGATTCCATCTCTTCTTTCTGGAAATATGTTAGGGTTTTTAGGGCCATTAGTTCCTGAAGGCCATTTAGAAAAATGCATAGAATTCTTTCCTTGTCATTTTACTACGAAACCTATAGCAAACAAGACTATTCTTTCTAAGGACAAATATTCAACCCAGAACTCTGTTGAACCTATTAAGGAAAAAACTTCTGAAGGTACCTCCTCAACTTTTAGTGTAGAGAAAGAAGCTTTCCAATTAGATTACATTACTGAGAGTTTCAGGCCATTTCGTTCTTGCCCAACCTTAGATAAATCATATCTAACTTGGTTAGCCAAAGTTTAAAAACAAAAGGCTTCATTATGGAAAGAATTAAGCATCTTCGACCTAATTCAAATGTCGAAACTAGGGTTTAGCTATTGCCAACCCTTATTGTTGTCTAGCTTGTATTTCTGGGACAATACATACAACACTTTTCACCTCCCATGTGGAATGATAACCCCTACACTCTTCGACGTAGCTGCCATATGTGGACTTCCTCCTACAGGAGAAACCTTTGACCCTTATCAGGATAGCGAAAACTTAATTGACTTCAATGTCAAAAATGCTTCATTTAGTTCCTATATCAATTTGTACCATACTCAAGGAGAAGATGTTCCCGTCATAGAGCATATAGCATTTCTAGGCTTATGGTTATCCAAATTCTTCATTTGTTGCAAATCCCTGCAAGTTGCCAAGAGATTCCTAACGCTTGCCAACCAATTGCATGTTGGTCGAAGAGTATGCTTAAGTGAACTCCTGCTAGCCAGTTTGTATGAAAGTCTAGGGTCTGCTGGTGCAAAATTAAAGGACTATACACCTGGCACCAACCTACTTCTGTCTGGACCTTACTGGCTCCTTCAACTGTGGCTAAATGCCACCTTCAATCTTGAGATGAGGTATTCCAACAATAAATTTTCGCCAATAATATTCCTCATGCTTCAAAGATTTAGGCCCCTAACTTTTGTACCATATCTTGGTTTATTCCACTTTGGATATTAGGCGTGATTCAAACTGATTCCTATCAGAGGGCTTTCACATGTATGAGTTGTCAGTAGATCTGAACCCTTTCATGAGTTGAGTATGATGTTTGTCAGTTAAATTGCATTCTTCACTGTTAAACTTAACTATTAACTCTCTATCACAAAGTTGACTAATGCTGATAAGATTATAAACAAGGCCATCTACTATATACACATCATTAATACAAGAAGGCCAGGATAGCCCAACTGCTCTTTTCCAATAATTTTTCCTTTGGCACCATAAAAAAAAAAAAAAGAAATGGTATTTTGATAAGGTTTTAACTAATGCTAAGGAAAAAGAAGAGTACCAAGAGGAATTGCGAGAACTAGATAAGAGCACTAAATTGCTTTTTATGAGAAGATGGCCTTTGAAGCTCAAGTGCGGGAAGATAGGTTGACTGTAGTGCTAACCTCATTGAAGAAAGATGTGACTGTTAATTGTTCGGGTTTATCTTTCAGTCTCTCAAATTTCCATGAAGATTACTAGTTCCCATATGACCTCCCATAATTTAGAATGCATATCATCCCATCTCATTCCATTTTAGTTTTGTTTAATTTTTGTTAAACCTAGATATTTATCAATTTATTTTGTCGTATTTTGCAAATTGATTGTCGTTTTTGCATGATTTTGGTTGATGGTGCATGTTGGCGTGTTTTTGACATTTTATCTTATCACTTGATATTTATATCTTATATGCTATAGTGATTCTTTTTGTGATTAATATATGAAATTGAGTTAAAATTTTGTTCAATTATGTGATATATAAGATATATGTTTTTTGGTTGTGTTGTTAGTAAATAGAATGATTTTGATTTGTCGTGATTTTATCTGATGTTGTGCATTTTAGTCATATTTTTGTTTTTTCTCTTTTTGATATTTGTCAAAGAGAGAGAAGTTTTACGAGATATTCATTGAATTTTTTGCACGTTAAATGTTAAATGCAAGGGGAGCTTAGAGATTAAGAGCTTTCTACCAATTGTCTCAAGATCATTTATATTTATTGTGTGTTGATCAATAATCAGAATCAATAATTGGATCAAAATCAAATTATTCAATTTAAATAATATCTCAAATTCGTCAAACATAAAAGGGGAGACTGAAATTGCTCAGTTGGTAAATGTGCATTTCATTTGTATTTTAATATTCTATAATTTTCAATATTTTTAATTTGACTATTTTTTATTTTTTGACTTATTTGTAATTTGATCATGTGTTGTAGAATTGTACCTTGAGTTAAACCTTATGTTAAGAGTCCCACATCGAACAATATATGACCTGAACATGTCCTTATAAGTGGGGGCAATCCCCACCCTACAACACATTTCTTAACACCTTACACTTAATTAAATTTGAATCCATTGCAATTTATTTTTAGTTTGAGCATATTGATCAAAGGCAATATATGTGTGCCTTGAATCAAGTTAGAAATGTGTATTTTGGCTTTGGCTATGTGATTCAAATCAAAGAAGTAGCTGATCATTGTTGAGTAGCCAGACACAAGCAAAGAAATTCATAACATATGTCTATTTTATTTCATTTCGCTGATATCTAATTAAAAAGTGTATGAGAATTTTAATTAAGACAATTAAATCTTATTGGAAGATCCTCAATACGGATAAAAAAAAATGTATCCCATCATAATTTTGATCGATATGAGAGAAATAGTGCAAAGTCATTGTTTTTAAACAATTAAAAAGTGCATAAGGGTTAAGAGAGAAATTACTTTAATAACAATGTACACATAACTCTAATTTCCTTTCACACACATCAACTTTTTTCGATGACTTTTTTGGTTTCTTTTCTTTATATTTATCTTCTTTTTTACTTGATTTTCAAGAAAGAAAATTCAATTTTCAATTTAATCACCACTATTCCATTTAAATTATTTTCTCTCTATTCTTACAAAGTCTCCCTCTCCAACCTAGATAGAATCATAGTGTGAAATTAAATAATCTCTTATCCTTGTTAATATGTGAGATATTAAATATTTTTATTTTAGAATTAGGACTCTAATTTTAAATATAAACAAAAACATTCATATTTAGGCATAAAAGGGGGTACAGAAATATGACTCACTCATGAAATAGAAATACCAAGGGGTTTGTCCAAAAATAGAAATAAATGCCTTGATTTTATTTTCATGCATTACACATATAGTAAAAAATATAGATAAAAAAAATCAATTGGTGTAAAGATAATAAAAACTCTCAAATGATCTAAGTTTTAAGATGTATATATTCACCATACTAGGTCTAATATGATTCATGAAATAATCAACAATATGCATGAAATAAGAAATTATAACTTTGATAGAGAAATTTGGTTCATACCCTTGCTATCCTTCAAAGATAACCACAAATGTTGACCTCAAAATAACATTTGAGCTAAATTATTTCTTTTTCATGCAAGTGACTTGATTTCTCACAAGCCATCACAATTTCAATTGAAAACTTAAAATATTTAAATCAAGTTCAATACCATCCAAAAACATCCTTAACCAAAACAACAAAACAAATATTATTCAAAAGGTATACAAGTTAGGTCAACATGTTACATGTGTACCAAACAAAATACATCCCAAAATTAAAAAAGAACAACATGTTTAACAATTACCAACATATACCACCATGATTTTAAAAGCAACATTTATCCCCCACTAAAGGATTGATATTAACTATAATATATTTTAAAACTTAATTAATACGTTTATAATCCTTATCAAATTATGTGTTTTTAAGTTCGTTTCTATTAAATTTTAATTGAATTTTCAATTCTCTATGATATTATAGTTTTTAAGAATTAATAGTATTTATTTTGAGGTTATTTATAAAAAAAAATGAATACTTTTTATAATAAATAAATATTTTTCTAAAGAATAAAATTCAAATTTCCAAATTTTACATAAACTAAAATCATATTTAAACATGTATTTTACTACACGGCTAAGCTACCTACTATGATTATGAAGTTGATCTAAGGAAGGAACATTTCGTAATTTGAAATTAAGTCTAGCAGGTGAGGTACATATATACTTGTGTTTAATCAAATGAATGAGTCTATTTTGGTCAAACACCAAAACATGGAAAATGAAATTCCCAAGTCTTTTATATATATATATATATATATATATATATATATATATATATATATATATATATATATATATATATATATATATATATATATATATATATATATATATATATATATATATATATATATATATATATATATATATATATATATATATATATATATATTCCAATGACTGTAGTTTACTTTTGAGTGAAGATCCATTTTGGTCTCTCACAAAAATTACACAACCCAAATTAGTCATTCATAAAAAAAAAATCGATTTAATCCTTACAAAATTTAACCGGACCATATTAGTCCTTCTATTAATATTTTTTCAAATCAATTTTTTTTCTATTTTTAAACCGTGACTGAACTGCCACGTTGTATTTAATTTTGTATTTTTTAAATAATAAATTAATTTTTAAATACTAAATTAATTTTTCATTTTAATTTCATTTTTAAACAATTATGATTTAATAATTAAACAATATCTTAAGTCTTTACCACTAAGCCAATATGCATTCATGACAAATAATTTCCAAATTTTTTAATAATATTAAATAGTTTTGAATTTAAAACAAAATTTAAAAAAATTATACCAATGAGATCTCGAACCTAAGTCTGATAGATAATAATCACAAATTAATTTTTATTATTAATATTCTTAATGATAAATACTTAACTTAATAATTTAGAACAAACATTTATTTATTTCAAATAAGACACAAATAAATATTTAATAATTTTAAATAATACACCAATTTAAAAATAAAATTTATAAAATATAAATCCTCAATATATTTAATCAATTAGAAATAACTTAAATTATATATTGAAATTATATAACACACAAATAAATGTTTACTTATTTTAAACTAATTCAAATTAAATAATAATTAACTAATTTAATAGTAATTCAATTAATTGTTAAAATATTTAATCAATTTAAATTAAATAATCAATTAATTTTATAACTATTTACTTAATTCAAACTAAATAGTAATCAATTACTTTAATAGAAATTCAATTAAATTTTAATTTTTTATTTTATTTGATTAATTATATTTAGAATTTTTTTGTTTTAAATTCATAATTTTTTAATATTACTAAAAATCATAGGAATTATGTGTCATGAGTGTACATTGGACTAGTGATAAAGACTTAAAATATTGGTTAAAGGTGCTGGGTTCAGTTTCATATAAAAATTAATTTGATTTTTTTTTATATTATTAATTTAGAATTGTTTGGAAATAAAATTATAACTAAAAATCAATTTAGTATTTAAAAAATGAAAAATAAAAAATAAAAGCTAACGTGACAGTCCAGTCACGATTTAAAAGTATGAAAAAAATCGGTTTGAAAAAAATATTAACATAAGGATTAATATGGTCCGGTTAAATTTTGTAAGAATTAAATTTGATTTTTTTTTGTGAGAGACTAATTTGGATTGTGTAATTTTTGTGAGAGACCAAAATGAGTCTTCACTGTTTACTTTTTAAAGATGAACAAATAAAATGTCACGCATGCATTTAAATCTATAATTATGTATGTGATATTCTTACGTATCTATCAATTGAAATGATTTAACTTGATTCAAGTGACTTAACTGGACAAATACAATTAATTACTTAATAAAAATCTTATGCTAAGGTGTTAGCAACAAACCTTGATCACATAATTATTTTAATAACTTTGTGAGTTTCAAATCTTCTCATGGCCATCTTGAATATAACATGTGTCTATAATAATTGTTTAGTACCGAAAGTAACTCAATAACCATAAAAGCAAAGTTGTGAAGAGACTTCTCACGTGGGCTATTCAACTTTTTCTAACTGAGATTTTGCCATCCTACCAAATCATAAAAGTAAATATGTTCTCATCTCATTTGGAACAATCCTTTTGTTGCATTACCTAGAGGTAACTGTCAATTATAATCACATAACAATCACCTTTTGGATATGAGCAACATGATACCATTTCTTGAAGAAGAAGAAGAAAAGCCACAATTTGGACAATGTAAAAGTCTTTGCGGATACATTTACTATCAAGGACTAATCTGGCTCATTTGATAGGTTATTTTTTTTTAAATAAAAATATATATTTTATAAAGTAAAGATTCATTTTAGTCTCTCACAAAAAATACACAATTCAAATTAGTTCATCACAAAATAAAAAATCCAATTTAATTCCTTATAAAATTTAATCAGACCATATTAGTCCTTTTGTTAATATTTTTTCAAACCTTTTTTCCTTTTTTTTTTGAAATTAACAAAACTTTATTAAGATCAAAAAGAGATCAAAAAAATACAAGCGATCCTAAAGCGGATCCAGCCAAACCCAACAAATCCAACAGACAAATAAAGGAAATAAAAACGAAAGCTACTATCCCTCTATCATTAAGATAGCTATGTAATTTCTAAGCTTTTTGTTATTCCACCCCCTATATATCAAAGTATCTATAATTCCCTTGCCTATTTTTGTAATATCAACAGGTTTATCAAAACTTTTGTTGTTCCTAGCTTTCCACAGTTCATAGATTGTTTCAGCCACCGCCATTTTGAGAACAGCAGCCCGCACACCCTTCCCTTTCGTTTGTTGGATAAGCCACTTAGTCTCCTCTTGCCAATTTCCAGGAATATGAGGAATTTGCATCCAACGAAGAATTTCCATCCATATTTGCTTCATATCATCACATTCAAAAAATAAGTGCCTTGTTGATTCTTCCTGAACACAGAAACAACAAGTGATGTTGTCGCTCAATCCAAATTTGCACAATCTATCCTTTGTCGCCAACCTTTCGTGACAAGCTAGCCACAAAATAAAATTTGCTCGGGGCCTCGCATTATTTCCATACATCAAATTTTTCCATATAATTTTCTACCCACAGTCTTGAAGTTTCCTATAGGCCTTGCCCATATTGAATTTCTTGCCCTCTGTGATGTCTTCAAGATAATCCATGTCAACCATCTCTGCTCTCTGGTCCAGCACACCTTTCATAATCCATGAATAATTTATTTTAGCTTGAAACTCCATTAGATTTGTATGCTTCGGATAATAAGTTTGCACCCATTTGACCCACAAAGAGTTCCTTACCACTTAAATTCCACAGCAACTTCATTAAGCTCACTTTATTCCATATTTCAATATCAATAACATTTAAACCACCATAAATTGTGGGTCTACACACCTGTTTCCATGCTACAAGGGATTTTTGGCTGCCTTCATAACCACTAGTCCAAAGAAAATTACGGCAAATGCACTCAATTTTCTGCAGCACTCCTTTCGGAAATGGGAAGCAATTCATCCAGTAATTCGTGATCGCAAACAAAACACTTTTTATAAGCTGCAGTCTTCCCGCATAAGTCAACAACCGGGCTGTCCAATGTTTGATCTTACACACAATCTTGTCTATTAACGGCGAGTAATGGTTCATAGGAAGCTTCTTATTAGTTACGGGAACTCCTAGATATTTAAACGGCATCTTTCCTTCTTGGAAACATGAAGCTGCCAGCAGATCTTTCTTTGTCTCTTCATCAACACCAGCACAATATAAGTGACATTTCCGTGGGTTCACCACCAAACTAGTGGCCTGCGAGAATTTTCCGAAACTGTCATCATTAAATCAACTGACACCTTATCTCCTCTAGCAAACATAAGAAGATCATCCGCGAAACACAGATTAGTGATTTTCAATTTAGCACATTTTGGGTGATACTTGAAATCCCTATTCTTCTGCATCTTGCGCAAGTATCTATTGAGACATTCCATAACAATGACGAAAAGCATAGGCGAGATGGGATCACCTTGCCGTAGGCCTCTTTTAGCTTCCATGATGTCCGTGACGTATCCATTCACATTGAACCTGTATGAAACAGTAGTAATCGCAGTCATGATCCACCTAGTGAAAGGTCGCGGGCACCCAACCTCATTCAAAATATTTTCTAACGCGTTCCAGTCCACCGTATCGTAAGCATTTTGGATATCCAGTTGCATGAGTCACCTTGGAGATATCCTTTTCCTGCCATATCCTATAATTAACTCATACGTGAGCAGAATATGGTTATGGATGTTCTGTCCCTACCTTTTTTCCTATTTTTAATCCGTGACTGAATTGCTATGTTGGATTTTATTTTATTATTTATTTTTTAAATACTAAATTAATTTTTTTTAAACAATTCTGAATTAATAATATCAAAAAAGACAAAACTATTTTTTGTAAGGAATCAAACCCAAAAAATTTAAACATCTTAATTCTTTACCACTAGGCCAATGTACATTCACGACAAATAATTCTCATGATTTCTAGTTATATTAAATAATTCTGATTTTAAAATATAAAATATAAAATATAAAATTTGTCCCAATAAGATCTCGAACCTAAGTCTATTAAATGATAATCACTTTAACAGTGTTTTAAAAATCGGACCGGACATCAAACCGGTGAGGGTACTGAGTCACTGGTTTATTGGTCGAACCACTAGGTCACTGGTCGAACCGCATGACTAAACCTGATTAAACCGGATAACTCGGTTGAATAGACCGATCGTTATAACAAAACTATATAGGTATAAAACATGTCGAACATGATGATTCAGTCTCTATAATATATAACTAACACTTAAATTTTTTAAAAGTGTCATATCCTAAATAAATTCACAACTTCATAATTTAAATTCAAATTTTAAACTATCACACATAATAAAATAGTACAAAATTATAAAGTATATATTTGCAAACAAATTTAATCGCAACATAATCTAATTGAATAAATTATAATAAATAACTTCATCTACTAAATTTAATTTCAAAGAAGAAAAAATTATTTCAATGTTGGTATCTCCTTCTTTAATATCGAAATCATCTGCAACAAAATCAACCGCATCCGAAATATTTTTATTTTTATTTTCTATTTTCTATTTTTATCTTTTATTTTTTATTTTAATTTTTCATTAAAATAATTAAAATGATGTTATTTTAAGTTTTTAAAATAAAAAAAAATTAAAAATGCAGTTAAACCACCGGTTCTGGAAAACCGCCGGTTTTTCCAGTTTTACCGGTTTACACCGATTTTGACCGTTTCACACCAGTTCAATGGCATATTCAATCCAGCAATCGAACCTTACCGATTACCTGGCCGGTTCCCAGTTCAATCGGTCTGATCGGCCGGTCCGATCCGGTTTTTAAAACACTGCACTTTACAACTACACAAATCAATCTCTATTATTAATATTACTAAAGATGAATACTTAACTTAATAATTTAAACAAACATTTACTTATTTCAAATAACACACAAATAAACATTTACTAATTTCAAATAATACACAAATTTCAAAATAAAATTAATAAAATGTAAATCCTCAATATATTTAATCAAATAGAAATAAATTAAATAAAATTTAATTGAAATTAAATAACACGCAAATAAATATTTACTTATTTTAAATTAATTCAAATTAAATAATTATTAAATAATTTAATAATAATTCAATTAATTGTTAAAATATTTAATCAATTTAAATTAAATAATCAATTAATTTTTAAAATTATTTAGTTAATTCATAGTTGATCGTACCTGATCAGAAGAATCGTCGTAGGCTGCTCGGACTGGATCTTCTAGGAAGGAGAAGGGGGGGTGTACCTGCAAGGTACTCCAATGCCAAAGTAAGTTGACGAGCAAAGGAGCGCAAGTACTAGCTAAGAGTGAGTAAGAATTGAATACCTGACCCTCTACTGAGAGAGGGTATTTATAGCCCCCAGCGCTGGGCCATGATCACGCTAGTTGACTGGATTTCCAAGCCCAACTAGGAGACTGCCAGGTTTCCTAGACGGAAATATCGGAGGTGCGTGATGCCCTCTGTCCTGGTTAACCGCTCCGGAATCCAAGGGAGACGCGGTCTTATAGGGGCCACGTGGACTCCGTAGTATTCGGAGGATTGGGTGTGAAGGACCACTGCGCGGAGCAGGGTCCTCGGCAGTTAGATGCTCGCGGGGAGACCACTGCACGGAGCAGGGTCCTCGGCCGTTAGATCCTGCTCATGGAGAGCACTGTGCCGAGCACCAGCTAGAAGACGGAGAGTGGCGCCGGGCAATGCTTAGACGAGCATCGTCCGCCAGTAGCTTAGGTTGGTTTGGGCCTTTAAGCCTAATGGGCTGAAACTAGGTTGGGCCAAATCTTGGCCCAGCCCAGAACAGGAGCCCCCCAAGTCGGAGTTCCGAGGAAGGAGCTTCGAGTTTTACTTCTGCTGGCCGGCCACCCCGAGCAGCGTTACCTCGAGGAGAAAGTCGGAAGGTCGCGCGTGGAGGGCACGCGCTGACGTGGCAGTGTAATGATTGCCTAGGGGTAGGAGGCGGCGCCTAGGGAACCTGTGTCAGCCGACGTGACGTTTCGTATTCCGGGCAAAACCCCCTATAAAAGGGAGTAAAATCCCTCATTTGGGAATTTTTCTGCTCCCCGTTGTATGCTCGGCATCCAGGTCAATCTGCAAACCCAGCTTCTGCCAGCGTTTCTTCAGCAATCGAGTTTCTCTGAGATCATGTCTCAATCAGGTGCGTTTGAGTTTTCTTTCTGGTTTAGAATGTCTTTTGTTTAACTTTATTGAGGATCTACGTAGTGATTCTACTCTTTTTGCCGTCTAAGTCGGCAAACAGATGCAAGAACCTGACTTTATCCTCGGGTTATTCATGCGATGCCCGGGGGATGTCAATGTAGAGGTTGTACTTTTACTGATTCTGTTCGACCTCTTTACCCTCTAGCCCGTCAAATTCATATACTGGCCGGCAACGTTGAGTTGTCGGCCGGCTTATTCATAATTATGCCCGATGTGCTCTAGGGTTCTTCATGCCTTGCCGGGCTAGATCCGAGCATTCGTGTTTCATTCGTTAAGTTAGTCTTTTCTCGGGCGAAGACTTTGGCCGAGGATTAACGAATTCCTCGAGGGGGTTTGGTCGGTGGCTTTATTGCTCGCCGTTTCACCCTTTCACTTGCCTCGCGGTGGAAGGGTGGATTTGATGATCATCGAATTCACTATTTCCTTCTGCGTGCAGGTGAATCAGGCTCGGGATCCAGCTCGGGGTCCAGTTCTAGTTCTAGCTCGTGGGGTGGTTCGTATACCACGACCGCGAGCAGCTCTGAAGTCGAGGTAGTGGAGGTTGAGAGTTCGCACCTTACCAGGATAGAAGAGGGCGACGAGGAAGGGGTGCTCTCGGGATCTGATGAGGAGAGTCATTTAACTCCGCTTTTTGAATATGACTTCGAGGTGGACCTAGATTGGGTGGCCGAAGAGCCCCAAGTGGAGGTATCGCGATACACCGAGTCGCTGTCCGGTGCGTTCCGTGAAGTTGAAGAACGAGGGCCGAGCGATGAACTGAACTTTCAGGTGGTGTGCCCGTCCGCCGACGAGCGCATTTGCTCTCACTTTCATGGAGATAGTTTCGCCATGTACGAGTATGTTTTTCGGGAGCTCGGATTTCGTCTGCCGTTCACCAGCTTCCAGGTTTCGCTTCTGGCTCGGCTTGCATTGGCGCCGTCTCAACTACATCCGAACGCCTTTGCTTTTATGCGAGCCTTCGAAATTGTCTGTGAGTATCTGGGCATCGGGGCCACGACCGACCTGTTCTGCCGGTGTTTCAGAGTCCAACGGAAGGTGGCCGACGGGCGGTATGGCTGGGTTTCCTTCAAGAACGCCGACCGTAAGCTCTTCAAAATGTTTGTTGACTCGGTTAAGGACTTCAAAGACCGGTATTACGTCATCCGTCTGCACAGCCGGGCAGCCTACACCTCGCTGTCGAAAATGGTGACAGTACGTGGCGAGGACGGGGCCCCGGAGAGGGACGAGGAAGGGAATGTTCAGACCAGACTCTGCAGCGTGTTCCCCTTTGTCTGGTGGAAGGCCCACTTCAATTTTCCCCCCAAACATTATGCTCGGGAAGACGGGGACTTGGACGAGCAAGATGCAGCATCGTACCTTCGTCTTTGCCAGTGGGTGGATAGTTTCACCCTTAGTTCGTGGGTATCGAGGACCGGGGAACCTATCTGTGACGAGGATGGGGTCCCGATGACCGAAGCTAGAGCCATCAATACCCGGGCTCTTTTGATGTGCCGGACGACGGCGGACATGAAAGCATTGTTAGGTGGACTTTTAGTCTATTTTGTTTTGTTTGTTGATTGCTGCTCGGCGCTAACCTGTTTGTTTTGTTTTGTTGGTTGATGCTCGGCGCTAACTGTTGATTGCGGCATAGGGCAAGCAACAGAAAAGATTTGGAAATATTGATCCGGGAATTATCGTCCACAGAGATGGAGATGCCATTCAACAGTTTCTACGGTTTCGAGCTTGGGTTTGAATGAGCAAAAAGTAAACAAAGATATAGACAGGAAAGAATAACAAACACATTCTTAGAAGAGAAATAACTTATCAGGAATGTAAATATATTCACTCTTCACAAACATACACTTACCAACTCGTATACTCAACCTACAATACTCATCTATGTTATCACGTATCTCTCACATAAGCGTCCATCTCTGGAGCACAAACGAGATCATCTCACAACTAAGGTTATCTCTAACGCAAAGTCGCGAGAACATCCGTATTCTCGCGTCGGCGATCTCTCGCGCGCCGCTCAAACACGAAAGCATTAAGTACAGATACAAATAGTGAATGCTAGCTCTAAATCTATCTCTAGAGTTCAGAACCAACAGATAATCATCCTAGATAAAGATTCAAGCAGTTTATCTCTAAAGCAACTCAAATCCCCAGCATAGAGCAAAAATCCAGGATAATATCAACACAGATTTGTAAAGCAAGTTAAACATAACATTATAATCGGTAAATATACATAAGATTCGAGTAACTATACAAACAAACCCAACACAAAAGAAATACACAGAGAATAGAGAAGATAAACCAAACATCTCGCGGGTTGTCAGCTCCGGTTGATGAGAAATCCACCTCCGATCTTCCAAGTGCATGACCCGGTGTTGTTTTCTAAGCTAATCTTACTCTAAGAATGGAAATGATGGAGTTGGAACCAAAAACTCTCCAAAACCATAACCTAGAAATGTTCAAATGAAAGAAATATAAAGGCAAGTTCTGCTACGGCCGCTTAGCGGCCTGCATCTCGCTTAGCGGGCTACACGTATTCATAAAATATCTACAACAGTAAACAGGCCTCCGCTTAGCGGCCAGAACCACCGCTTAGCGGCCATGGAAAATTGGCTCGCCCCTGGAAAGCGCGCTTACACGCCGCTTAGCGGCGCTCTCTGCACAAAACTTGCTTATTTGATCCAAAATCGCGCAATCGGAGCCGTGCCTTCGACACTTTATTCCTCGAGGCTCCAATAAGCATGAATACCTATAAAAACAAAAGAAAAACTATTAAACGGTATATAAAACATATGAAAACTAAATAATGTGAATATATACACAAAAGTGGAGATTTTATTACAAAATCGGAATGAATAGAATCGATAAGTGCCACAATTATATACTCAAAATAACAACATTTTGGCACTTATCAAACTCTCCCCAACTTAAAACTTTGTTTGTCCTCAAACAATGTCAAATAAATCAAAGAATCAAAAGCAATAAACCAAAGAATCGTGAATCAACAAGTTTTGAAAACCAAAAACAAATGTATGGTTCAATACAAAAACGTATAAACAAAGTAAATACTTACCACTATACTACAACGACAACATGTAAATGAAACTAATCCTAAGTACAAAAAGCATACAAAACATTCTAACACAATACATGCTATCTCATGAATCACACCTAGCAAAATTTCATCAATGGATGAAGAACACACAAAGGTGAGGGACTTTTAACACTCATCCAACAATCTTGCAAACAAAAGATTAAATTATGCATTCATCCAAAAATCACATTGAAGATACAAAAGCAAGAATCACAAGGACTTTTCAAGGTTGTAATGTGGCTTGGTTAACAAACAAGGGATATGTCCTAAGGCTAATCGAAACAAAAACTTGCCTAAACCTAAGGGAGTGATCAATCCACCAAAGATTCAAACAACAAAATCTCGATTAAACTTCTTCCTTAAACACAAGTTTCTCAAACCAATCATAATACTTATTAGCACAATTATTTGTTTCTCTTTTCTTTTTGTTTTTCAAAACTTTTTTTCTCTTTTTTTTTTTTTCTTTTCACATTTTTTCTTTTTCTTTCTTTTCAACCTCATAGCAACAACCAAATAAGTAGCAACCATTTATCTCCCCAACTTGAATTCAACCACACCATCATATGAATACTCCCTACTTTTTAAGGCAAGGTAAAAATTCAAACAAAAATCATGGTTGAGGGTTCAAGAAAACAAAGAATCAATCATCCATGCAAAAATGAGAACTAAACACTCAAAGATAAGCATTTAGCAAATACAACATGGATATTGACAAAAAGGCTCAAAAGGGTTAACAAATGATCACACACTCACAAGGTGAATTGACTATTTGGTTATGGTGGTTGTGCTCAAAATGAAACAAAATGCCTTGATCCTTTTCATGCTTTCATAAAATCAACATAAACAAAAGATTAAGCATAATAAAATCCAGTTAAAACAAAGATTGTGGCCTCCAACATATATGAACAATGGAAAGCTTCCTCACATTTATGGTTTGGGAACTAAAGTGATTCAATCAACAAGCAAGTAATGCAAAAGAATGAATGGTATGGTAATTGTGCAAATGAAAAGTTTCCTAAACATGCTATGCTATAGAAAGCGATAAATGAGTACCTTGAATTATACAACTTCAAAAATAATATCCTACCATACATCCGCAAGTTGAAACACTCAAGCTTTGGAAAATCACCTCAAAAATCTTCGAATAACGGACAAAATTCGAGTACAAACAAACAATAAAAGAATTAGAAAAATAAAACTAGTATCTACTACTAATTAGCCTTGGTGAAAGTGGGAAAAATGAGTGAACCAAGTGGAATTGGAATCCCACTGATACAAAGCAAGAAAACAAAATTTTACTGTCATCGCTTAGCGGAGCTAGGCTCGCTTAGCGATGACAGAAAAAACCAGAAAAATCAGAACAGAACAGCTGTTCCAATTTTCCTCCACTTCACCTAAATACCTCTTAAACATAAAAATAAACAAAATTTACAACCGTTGGGGTGCCTCCCAACAAGCGCTTGTTTTACGTCGTTAGCTCGACGCCTTTATTGTTTCGGTGTTTGGAAAGTAGCTTCCTTCCGTCATGCCATGGTGACGTCTCACCGCACAAGCCTAAAGAAAGTGTCCTAACCAACCACTCAACAAACGTTACGGGTACAATATATACAACAATTATACAAACATAAAAGAAAACACACATATACAAATATGTACATGAACAAACACATATATACAAACATGAAACACATATAACTATTAACATACACAAAGAGAAAAATTGGTGAATGTTGGATTCACAAGTTGAAAAGTGAGATTTGTAATTAAAGAGCTAATTCGAATTCAACTTGTTTCATAAACATTCACCAACAAAAGTATACTTGTATGTAACATATACAAGTAAAACTATATGGTGAACATAAACAAGTAAACATGTACAAGTGGAGATATACAAGTAAACATATACAATATATACGTTATATACAAAGCTCAAAACCACGAAAACTATTGCGATGCAATCACAACCATCCCCGGCAACGGCGCCATTTTGTTGATTGCGGCATAGGGCAAGCAACAGAAAAGATTTGGAAATATTGATCCGGGAATTATCGTCCACAGAGATGGAGATGCCATTCAACAGTTTCTACGGTTTCGAGCTTGGGTTTGAATGAGCAAAAAGTAAACAAAGATATAGACAGGAAAGAATAACAAACACATTCTTAGAAGAGAAATAACTTATCAGGAATGTAAATATATTCACTCTTCACAAACATACACTTACCAACTCGTATACTCAACCTACAATACTCATCTATGTTATCACGTATCTCTCACATAAGCGTCCATCTCTGGAGCACAAACGAGATCATCTCACAACTAAGGTTATCTCTAACGTAAAGTCGCGAGAACATCCGTATTCTCGCGTCGGCGATCTCTCGCGCGCCGCTCAAACACGAAAGCATTAAGTACAGATACAAATAGTGAATGCTAGCTCTAAATCTATCTCTAGAGTTCAGAACCAACAGATAATCATCCTAGATAAAGATTCAAGCAGTTTATCTCTAAAGCAACTCAAATCCCCAGCATAGAGCAAAAATCCAGGA
Organism: Vicia villosa; assembly: GCF_029867415.1. Taxonomy (NCBI): domain Eukaryota; kingdom Viridiplantae; phylum Streptophyta; class Magnoliopsida; order Fabales; family Fabaceae; genus Vicia; species Vicia villosa. Next base: position 739,585 of record NW_026705004.1, read on the forward strand.
TAATATCAACACAGATTTGTAAAGCAAGTTAAACATAACATTATAATCGGTAAATATACATAAGATTCGAGTAACTATACAAACAAACCCAACACAAAAGAAATACACAGAGAATAGAGAAGATAAACCAAACATCTCGCGGGTTGTCAGCTCCGGTTGATGAGAAATCCACCTCCGATCTTCCAAGTGCATGACCCGGTGTTGTTTTCTAAGCTAATCTTACTCTAAGAATGGAAATGATGGAGTTGGAACCAAAAACTCTCCAAAACCATAACCTAGAAATGTTCAAATGAAAGAAATATAAAGGCAAGTTCTGCTACGGCCGCTTAGCGGCCTGCATCTCGCTTAGCGGGCTACACGTATTCATAAAATATCTACAACAGTAAACAGGCCTCCGCTTAGCGGCCAGAACCACCGCTTAGCGGCCATGGAAAATTGGCTCGCCCCTGGAAAGCGCGCTTACACGCCGCTTAGCGGCGCTCTCTGCACAAAACTTGCTTATTTGATCCAAAATCGCGCAATCGGAGCCGTGCCTTCGACACTTTATTCCTCGAGGCTCCAATAAGCATGAATACCTATAAAAACAAAAGAAAAACTATTAAACGGTATATAAAACATATGAAAACTAAATAATGTGAATATATACACAAAAGTGGAGATTTTATTACAAAATCGGAATGAATAGAATCGATAAGTGCCACAATTATATACTCAAAATAACAACATTTTGGCACTTATCACTAACCTGTTTGTTTTGTTTCAGATGCTATGCCCTTGAAGGAAGACAAAGTTCTGAAAGCAACCCAGGACAGAAAAAGACTCCGGGCGTTGAAGAATAAGAACCGGGGAACGACCTCGGGTGACCACTCTGGATCTGCAGGCTCCCCCTGGTAATCCCGGAAGGCGGGACGCCGAAGAGGCCGCGTCGAGTGGAGACGCAACGAGATGAAATGTCGGCTCCGGGATCTGAGCGCGGGTTTGTTCTCCCCCCTTGCTTCAACGAGGGCTTGTTTTTCGAGAAGTTGCCTTTGTCTGTCTCCCCGGACGAGGTCCGTCGAGTGGAGGGGATGTCCTCTTCTGCTCGTCAGAAGCAGTTGGCCGGCGACAGTGCTGCCGTTATGAGGGTCATTGGCATGGCCCAACTATTTGCTCAGGGGGGCGGCGTTTCTGCTGATGTTTTGAAGAAGGTGGAGGACGAGAAGCGGATCGCCGAAGAGGAAGTTGTCAGGCAAAAGGCTCTTCGGGAGAAGACGAAGAAGAGGATGGAGGATCTGCTGAAGCTGAAGGATGATGAGTTGGAGGGTGAGAAGAGAAAGGTCACCGAGAAGGATGAGGAGTTAGAGAGGGAGAAGAAGAAGGTTGCCGAGCTCGAGCAGAGTTGGGAGCCGACGCCGGAGGAATCTGCCGACGTGGCGGTGTTGAAATCACGGGTGGAGTTCGTCGAGAAGATCGACGACCTAAAGATCGAGCTTGCCGATATGGCTGAAGCGGGGTTCAACTGCGTCGTTCAACAGTTGAAACTCTTGAATCCGGATCTAAAAATGGACAACGTTGGAGTGTCGAGCCGGATTGAGGATGGTCGGCTGATCCCCGGCACACCTGAAGACGATTGAGCTTGTTTGGGGCCTGCGTGCCTTTGTCTTCTTGGCCTGCGCGCCGTTTTTTGATCTTTAGGATTTTTGGGGCTTATGCCCGGTATATTTGGGGCCTGCGTGCCCGACATTTTGATTGTAACCTTTGGACATCGTCGACCACGTTGGTCGGCAATTTTAATGTTTTATAATTTTGCTTGCTTATATCTGTTTATCTGCACCTTCAGTGTTATCGTTGTATGCTCGTGTTTTGATAACTTTCCTGTTGCGCTCGTATGACGAGGTATTTCCTCCATACTTAGAATATCTTTCGATTGTTTTAGGTAACTGATGACTTATGCTCGGATACGCCGGAGAGTTACTTATATACTTGTGATATTATCGGTTTTGTGGACTATGCTCGGCCTAGATTGATTGCCCGGGCGTGTTGAGTACGGCCCGGGTGCGCAGAGCAGGTGTGCGCTGTTAGCGAGTACGAGTCCATGATCATGGCCAAGTCCTCGCGGCGTGAACGGTCCCATCGCGAGCTGGGGTTCTGCCATGCAGCTACTTTCACGGAGGGTCTAGGTGTAGAGTCTTCCGTGTGGTCGGTTCTCCCATTTTGTGGTAGTATCCGACCGTTGCTGTCGTGGAGTTCTCGCGTTCGTACCTACGACGCGGTTCCATACCCGGTTAGCACCCGTGTTGGATACAGGCGTCCGGGGGTGTTAGGTCGGGTCTAACTGTAGTAACGTCTGAGTTTTTCAGCGTTCCAGGGCCGAGCAAGTCTTACTCCGAGGAGATCCTCGAGGTAGTAGGCGTCGTTCTCTGTTTTATCGTAAACTCGGTACGGGCCTTCCCAGTTTGGGGCTAGTTTTCCCTCGCGCGAGTCTTTCATGTTTCTGCGGAGCACTAGGGCGCCGATTTCAAATTCGCGCTTTATAACTTTGGCGTTATGGCGAAGGGCTATTTGCTGTTTTAGTTTAGCTTCTCGGAGGGAGGATCCTGCTCGGATCTCCTCTACCATATCGAGCTCTTCCCTCATGGCCTCGTCGTTAAGTTCTTCCTCGAGGGGGGATTCGGTGCGCCGAGAAGGTTCTCGGATTTCCACGGGGATTACGGCTTCGGTGTCGTAGGTTAATCTGAAGGGAGTCTCGCCCGTGCTCGAATGGGGCGTCGTCCTATACGCCCAAAGTACACTATGCAGTTCTTCGACCCAAGCTTTTTTAGCTTCGCCGAGCCTCCTTTTCAGTCCTCGGAGGATGACTCGGTTGGCTGCCTCCGCCTGCCCGTTCGTTTGAGGGTGTTCGACTGAGGTGAAGTGCTGTTTTGTGCCGAGCTTGGCCACGAATTCTTGGAACTTCCTATCGGTGAATTGGGTGCCATTGTCGGTGATTATAGCCTGTGGCACCCCGAACCGAGCGAGTATGTTTCGTTTGTAGAAGCGTAGCACGTTTTGAGATGTGAACTTGGCGAGAGGTTCGGCCTCTATCCATTTCGTGAAGTAATCCACGGCGACCACCAGGTACTTATTCAGGTATGATCCGACTGGGAAAGGGCCGAGGAGGTCCATTCCCCTGGTGGAGAAAGGCCAAGGAGAGGAGAGGGATTTAAGCTCGTTGGGGGGAGCTAGGTGCATGTCGGCATGCCGCTGACATCTGTCGCATTTCTGAACATGCTCTTTGGCGTCCTGCTGCATAGTCGGCCAATAATAGCCGGCTCTGAGGGCTTTCCTCGCCAGCGACCGACCACCGAGATGCTGGCCGTTAATCCCCTCGTGAAGCTCTTGCAGTACTTCTAGTGCTTGCGAGCCGTCGATGCATTTAAGGAGTGGGACGGAGAAGCCTCGTCGGTAGAGTTTATTTTCGATGACTGTGTACGAGCAGGCTCTCCTCTTAATGGCTGAGGCTTCCTTCGGGTCGTCGGGGAGCTCGTCGTTCGTGATGTATTTGTACACCGGGGTCATCCAGCAATGGTCGTCTCCGATGGCAAACACTTGTATGGCTTGCGTGTTTTTGCCTATGCTTGGATCGGACAAGATTTCTTGTATCACTGACTTGTTCCCTCCCTTCTTTCTCGTGCTCGCAAGCTTGGATAAAAGGTCGGCCCGTGAGTTGTGCTCCCGAGGGATGTGTGCGACGTCTGCCTTTGTGAATCCTTTCATCTTTTCTTTGACGAGCGATAGATACTCGGCTAGTGTGTCGTTTTTGGCCTGGTAATCGCCGCTAACTTGAGACGCGACCAGTTGAGAGTCGGTATAAATCATGACTTCCTGAGCGCCCACGTCCTCGGCGAGGCGTAGGCCCGCTAGGAGGGCTTCGTACTCAGCCTGGTTGTTCGATGTGGTGAAGGATAGGACTAAGGATACTTCGATGACGAGCCCCTCGTCGTTCTCCAAGATGATACCGGCTCCGCTGCCCGCGTGGCTTGAGGCGCCATCAACATAGATGGTCCACTTATTCTCGGTGGGTGTTGGGGAGTTGGAGATCGTCGTCATCTCGGCCATGAAGTCGGCGAGTGCTTGGGCTTTTAACGCTTTCCTGCCCTCGTATTGTATGTCGAACTCGGACAGTTCGAGGGACCACCTCAGCATTCTCCCGGCCATGTCTGGTCGGCTGAGAAGCTGTTTGATCGGTTGGTCTGTCCGGACGACAATAGTGTGGGCAAGGAAGTAGTACCTCAGTCTTCTGGCGGCCGTTATTAGGGCTAGCGCGATTTTTTCTATCTGTTGATAGCGGACCTCGGGCCCCTGAAGGGCTTTGCTAGTGAAGTACACCGGCTTCTGCCCGTCTTCCGTTTCTCGGATCAGGGCCGCGCTGGCCGCCTCGCCCGAAACGGCCAAGTAGAGATAGAGAACCTCGTTGCTGTCTGGTCGGGATAGCACCGGGGGTTTGGATAGCACGTGTTTGAGGTGGGATAATGCTTGTTCGCATTCCTCGGACCACTCGAAAGCCGCTTCCTTCCGAAGAAGCTTAAAGAATGGAAGTGCATGCTGGGCGGATTTCGCGACGAAGCGGAATAATGCCGTGAGCATTCCGTTTAGTACTTGGATGGATTTTTTATTGGTGGGGGTAGGGAGGTCTGAGAATGCTCGGCATTTATCGGGGTTGGCTTCTATTCCTCGTTCTGTTAAGTAGAAGCCGAGGAATTTACCTGCCCGTACTCCGAAGGTGCACTTCTCTGGATTGAAGCGCATCCTGCAGGACCTGGCCTGCTTGAAGACCCGCTCGAGATGTAGCGTGTGGTCGGAGTCCTCTCGAGATTTGACGATCATGTCGTCCATATATACCTCGAGCGTGTCGCCGATTTCTCCTCGGAAGACCTTGTTCATCATCCGCTGGTAAGTTGCCCCGGCGTTTTTGAGTCCGAAGGGCATTACGTTGTAGTAATAATTGCCCGATTCGGTCATGAAAGCCGTGCATTGCTTGTCGCATTTCGCCATGGGAATCTGGTTGTAACCAGAATAAGCGTCCATGAAGGACAACAGTTTATAGCCGGCCGAGTTGTCGACCAGTCTATCAATATTAGGTAAAGGGTAGGCGTCTTTTGGACATGCCCGGTTAACATCAGTATAATCAACACACATTCTCCATTTTCCATTAGATTTTTTAACAAGTACAACGTTTGAGAGCCAAGTTGAATACTTGGCCTCGGAAATAAAATTTGCCTCTAGGAGGTCTTTTACAGCTTTCTCGGCAGCCTCCGCTTTCTCGGGAGACTGCCGACGCCTACGTTGTACTACGGCCTTGGCGGTTGGATTGATGGAGAGGTGGTGGCAGGCGACCTCAGGGTCGAGTCTGGGCATCTCTGCGGCGCTCCAGGCGAACAGGTCGGCATTGGCTCGAAGGCAGGCTACGAGTTGCTTCCTCGGCAGGTCAGGGATGCCTTTGCCGATCTTCACTGCTCTGTCGGCGTTGTCTCCCAGGGGGATCAGCTCGAAATCTCTGTCGGGGACAGGCCGGACGGGATGGGGGGCCTTTGATTGTGTCTCTTCCCCGGTCTTCAGTTCTTCTCGTGTGAACCTTGCATCGAGGTCGACTGAGCTGACGTTGGCCGTTGGAACCTGATCTTCCCGGGGGCGTTTGTCTTCAGCTCTCGGTTTTTTGTTGGAGCTGGTCAGAGGGGCGATCAGCTCTAGTCCTTTGACGGAGGCATCGAAGATTCTCCTCGCAGCTTCAATGTCGGCGTTGATGGTGGCCACTTTCCCTGTCCTCGTGTAGAACTTCATCTTCAGATGGACCGTGGAGGGCACGGCGGTTAGCTCGGCCAGTGTTGGGCGTCCGATGATGCAGTTGTACAATGTTTTGCAGTCGATCACCAAAAACCTGGTTTTGACTTGTCTGGACGCTTCCCCTTCCCCGAAGGTGACAATCAGCTCGACGTAGCCCTATGGTTTGGTGGTGGCTCCGTTAAAACCCTGGAGGTCGGAACCCACATAGGGAGTGAGGTGCGAGTCGTCCAGCTGAAGTGTTCGGAAAAGGTGAGAGTACATGATGTCGACCGAACTACCTTCATCCACCAGGACTCGTCGAACATCGAAGTTTGCCATTCTGGCTCGGACGAGGAGGGGAATGGTGGCGTTTGGAGCTCCGCCGGGCAGTTCCTCGAGGTAGAAAGTGATTGGCTCCGACTTTCCTCGGAATTTCCGCAGAGTAGGGCCGAGGTCGGCATTGGCGCTGAGTAGCTCGTCGAACTTTCTCTTGACTGAACTGACGGTGAGAGAGCCGGGGTCGCCGCCGTTGGAGATGACCATTGCGGTGGGGAAATGTTCCCAGGTGCTGAGGGCGGTCGTCACGCCGAGTGAAGGGATGAAGTCTTCCGGTCGGGTCACGGACAACGCGACTTGAAGCGGTCTGCTGTCTGGTGAGTTCCCCTCGTCAGAGTTTCGAGGGATGTCTCTTCTGGAGGGTTCTCCCTTCTTGGTGTATTTTGCCAGGTGGCCCTCTTTGATCAGGGTCTCTATGGCATCTTTGAGATGTATGCATTCGTCGGTCATGTGCCCGTGACTCTTGTGGTACTTGCAGTACTTGGACTTGTCCGTCCCCGGTCTTGTAGGATTTGACTTCGGGGGCCTGATGTTGGATTTTTTGAACTCGGCGTTCTGGCAGTCGGCCAGGATTCTCTCCCGGGAGGTGTTCAAAGGAGTGTAGTCGTTGAAACGCCCTGCCGGTCCTCGCCGTTCTTTGACATCTCGGGACCTATCGTGCTTTCTTTTGTCTTGTCCTCGGCGTGACCCTGGATCCTCGAGGTTTGAGCTGCGAGCGGCATTACTGCCCCTCGAGGCCTTGATCGCGGCTGCCTCGGCTTCTTCAAAGTCGATGAATGCTTTTGCTTTGCGAAGGAGGGCATTCATCGAGTGCACCTCCTCAATCTCGATGGCCTTCTTGAAGTCACTGCCGGGGAGAAGTCCTCGCTCCAAGATGTACCTCTTCATGTAGTCGGCCGTCTGCACTTGGACGGCCTCCTTGTTGAATCTTTCAAGGTAATCCCGAAGAGGTTCGTTGGGTCCTTGTACCACGGCCTCGAGATTGGCTTCCGATTTCGGTTGTCGTCGGGAGGCTGTGAAGTGGCTCAAGAAGAGTTCTTTGAGCTCGGTCCAAGAGTGGATGGAGTTCGGAGGGAGGTTCCTGTACCAATTCATCGCTCCCTTCCTGAGGGTGGTCGGGAAAATGCGGCATTTGATCGAGCCTCTGACGACGTGATAGTCCATGACCGCTTCGATGATCCGAATATGGTCGTCGGGGTCAGTGGTCCCGTCGTATTGGTCCAATACCGGCGGTTTTTCCATCCCCCGAGGGAGGTGAGCTCTCCGGATATTGGCGGACAAGGGGCTGCGGAAGTCCTCCTTGTCGCTCGGTCCTGGTGAACGGTAGTGCTTGTTTCGTCGGGAATCCTCTTGGTTGTCACCCAACGCAGCCTTGGAGGGGCCCCGACGGCCCTGTTCGGGGGAGGGGCTTCTTTGTTCAGCGGCTTCAGGTTTCTGGTTCCTCCTGTTCTTTCTGGGTGGAGAACGGGAACGGGTCCTCCGGCGGCGATGTCTTCTCGGGGGAGACCTTGAAGAGGATGGAGAACGCCGACGGTATCTTCTCGGCGGTGAGCGCGAGGAGGAATAGGAGCGAGATCTGTGGCGCCTCCGCGGAGAGGGGCGACGTCGTCGCTGTCTTTCCAGTTCGTGAATTCGGTCGTCCTGGATTCTGAGGAGGCTATTCGTCAATTGTATTTCTTTGAGCAAGCGGACGGTGATGGGGTCAGCGTCCTCGGGAATGTTGAGTGGTTCCTCTTCCTCCCCATGACGGGCTCTCCGTCTCTCAGAGGTGTGGGTGAATGAGGAAGCATGTTGCCCATCTCGGAGGTCGGTCTCATTCACATTTTGGGCATGTTCCGGCCCGTTGGTCGTTCGGATCTGCTCGCCGTTCTGAACGTGCCCTTCGGGGGGAACATGGTCGACATTCTGGACCTGTTGCAGGACCTGCAACGGCTGAGTGTCCTGGGTTTCATGCCCGGACCTTTGTCGCCGACGATCCCCCCGACGATGATTAGCTAGCTCGCGGGAGGATTCCTCGATCAGCTCGTGAAGGAGGAAAGGGTCAGCGTTTGGGATGTTGTTGTTGTTGTCAGCCATGACGATTGGAGATGATTAGCTTTGATCTTTGTTCGTTAAAGATGGGGAAGCAAGTTTCCCACAGACGGCGCCACTGATCGTACCTGATCAGAAGAATCGTCGTAGGCTGCTCGGACTGGATCTTCTAGGAAGGAGAAGGGGGGTGTACCTGCAAGGTACTCCAATGCCAAAGTAAGTTGACGAGCAAAGGAGCGCAAGTACTAGCTAAGAGTGAGTAAGAATTGAATACCTGACCCTCTACTGAGAGAGGGTATTTATAGCCCCCAGCGCTGGGCCATGATCACGCTAGTGGACTGGATTTCCAAGCCCAACTAGGAGACTGCCAGGTTTCCTAGGCGGAAATATCGGAGGTGCGTGATGCCCTCTGTCCTGGTTAACCGCTCCGGAATCCAAGGGAGACGCGGTCTTATAGGGGCCACGTGGACTCCGTAGTATTCGGAGGATTGGGTGTGAAGGACCACTGCGCGGAGCAGGGTCCTCGGCAGTTAGATGCTCGCGGGGAGACCACTGCACGGAGCAGGGTCCTCGGCCGTTAGATCCTGCTCGTGGAGAGCACTGTGCCGAGCACCAGCTAGAAGACGGAGAGTGGCGCCGGGCAATGCCTAGACGAGCATCGTCCGCCAGTAGCTTAGGTTGGTTTGGGCCTTTAAGCCTAATGGGCTGAAACTAGGTTGGGCCAAATCTTGGTCCAGCCCAGAACAATAGTAAATAGTGATCAATTAGTTTAATAGTAATTCTAGTTTATGTATTCTTATTTGATTAAATATATTTAAGATTTATATTTTACTAATTTTATTTTTAAATTTGTTTATTATTTGAAATTAGTAAATATTTATATGTGTTATTTGAAATAAGTAAATGTTTGTTATGAGTTATTAAGTTAACTATTTATAGTATGAATATGAATAATAGAAATTGATTTGTCTAGTTGTAAGGTGACTATCATTTAACTTGTATTGACTTGGTTCGAGCCCCATTGTAAAAAATTTTATTTTATATTTTAAATTCAAAATTATTTATTATTAGTATAAATCATGAACATTATTTTTCATGAATGTGCATTGGACTATTGATAAAGACTTAATATGTTATTTAAAAATCTTGGGTTTAATTTCTTATAAGAAATAATTTTGATTTTTTTAATATTATTTATTCAGATTTATTGAAAAATAAAATTAAAATTAAAAATCAATATCCAACGTTGCAGTCTAGTCATAGTTTAAAAAGTAGGAAAAAACCGATTTAAAAAAAATATTAACAGAATGACTAATATGGTCTGGTTAAATTTTATAAGAGATTACATTTTTTTTTTAAACTAATTTGAATTGTGTAATTTTTGTGAGGGACCAAAATGAATTTTCACTCTATTTTATATTTTGGATTTTGACTTTTTGTGTCACTAACATTAAAAACTTAGATTTTGTTATCTTTTTACACCCTTTGATGTTTAATAAAATTATTTTACAAATTTGAAGATCTCTTAAGTGGATAATCTATAAGTAGATTTATAAACATTATCTGAATCTTAAAGTCTAACTTAACTTGACTTTGATGAACAACGGTGTAATTCACCTTAATATTTGATAACCCAAATTTTCTTTAGGAGTTACTATTACTTTTTTTTAATAATATTTTCTTAATTTGTAAGAACCATATAAATGTGTTTGTCCTTGCAAAATGGAAGGAGTATGTGTCACCACTAAGTATAAACTCAGGGAATTTCTTAATAAACTCAGAAATTTTTTTAATGCATTCTATAAATTATTAATGTATCTCATAAAATTTTAAAAATATATTTAAATTTTAGAGATATATTTTCGGACGTATCTCAAACACATAAATTTTCAAAATAACTCAAAAACAAATGAATAATAAGTGTATGATTATGAATTGCATTCGGAGATGTTTTTCCAAAAATTGAAGAATATTTTTAAAATTTCATTGAGTTATTTTCCACCTCATAGAGTTGGATAAAAAATTTCCTAATGAAACTAATGTGTTACTTTTACGGGCCTAGTTAAAGGTCAAATTATGGGCCTAGTTGAGATTAAAGGTAATTTAAAATCAATTTATCTGCACCTACATTTCTATACTTTCCACCCCCGCATTTTAAATAAATTGACCATTATATCCATTTAACTTTTAAGTAAAGTGGATCAAATATTTTCTTTATTATTTTTTTTTTTTGAACTTTTCTACATATTTCGCTTATGGAAAAAAAACGCAGGAGTAAAATATAGAGGATACTATACATCTTACTATTTATGCCTCTACTACTCACACCTTAGAATCATTACTAAGGTCCACACTACAAAGTAGGGATGTTAACGGGGCAGATATTGTTCGGAGGATGCTTCTCCACTCCCCGCTCCGCCCCCAAATTTAGTCCCCATCCCCATCCCCAATCCCCGCCACGGGGGAATATTTCCCTCCATCCCCATCCCCACGGATCCCCACGGATATCCACGGAGATCGAATCTTAAGAAAATTTCTAAACTTTTTGATCAAAACTATGACACTAGTATTTTTTTTTTCCGTATTTTTTAAAACGCATATATTTGCATCTTTATTTTATAAAAAAATCAAAATACATCTTGCATCAATAATAAATAAAAAAAAGCAAAAGAACTTGATGTTGCTAATATTTTTTATGTAAAAATAAATAAATAGTAACATAACTTCTTGCTACCGTGCTTCCACTAATTTACTACCACAATACCGATGTCGTCCAGCGCAAGTGGTTGATTATGTGTGACAAATCTATAACTTCTAATGACTCTTCATTTTTTAATACATTGTAAAATTATATAATTATATAATATATAAAATATATAAATTAACATATATCTTCGGAGTCGGGGAATCCACGGGGACGGAGGATACTTTCCCAATCCCCGCCCCAAAGTGTTATCGGGGGAACTTTTCCCTCCATCCCCATCCCCACGGGGAAAAAAATCCCCAACTTCAGATCTCCGTACAGATATTCCCCACAGGGATCCCCATTAACAGATGCAATTGACATCCCTACTACAAAGTATATCTTGATATTGCATTAATCATTACACCAAGCCTTCACACACATGATTTTTCCAATATTGATTACTGGATGGACACTACAAGCTTCATCATTGTTTGCTGATTTGGGGTGCCATTGGGTTTGATTTGATCTCACTTTGAAAAAACTTTTTCTACCCTAACATGAGTTTGAATGTATGTGTTCGAAAAATATCATTTAAGTTTGTATTAAAGAAGATGAGAGTTGTACAATAGCACACTTGACACTCAATAAAGAAACTAAAAACAAAACATGAAGTATTTATAAAAATAGTATCTTTATTTTTTATTCTTCTATAAAGTGTGATTTGAATTGTTTTTAATTGCGAGGATCAAATTTATTGACAAAGGACTATTGGTTAACACAATAATTTTAAGAAATAAAAAACAAATATATCTATACGGACTAGAGCTTGTTTAATTAAATCAGTAAAATCTAAAAAATGCTAAATCATTGTTAAATATTTTCAAAAAGAAAAAAATTAATATTAATAATTCAACCTTTTTTGGGCCGAATGAAAGCCCATTTTATCTAAAACTAAGCCTCTGCCTTGTTTAACTCTTAACTTTTGGGTAGTGTTTATTACATTCGTGTAGGCTAATTTTTGTGTCACCCCCGCACTTTAACCTGACATCTCCCAATTTTCGATAATATTCATATTATTCTTGATAAAATTTTAGAAAGAAAAAGGTAACAATGTATGTTAAAAGTCACATATGCATTTATACAGTTAAAAAAAAAAACTAATGTGTGGAAAAACTTTCCAGATTTTTAAAAAAACACTAAATTGTGTAATCTGCAATGAATCCAAATTTGTATAAATAGGGATCATGTGTTGTTAAAAAAAATCTTAAAATGCATCATTATTCGTTTATGGCATGTGTGTACTTCAACGAGGTGAAACCTCCAGTTGATTTCGGACTCCTAGAGGATACCTCATGTCTCGCTCTTATAAGATCCAAATTGAATAATATGTTGTCTGACACCCAAAACTAATGTGTGGAAAAACTTACCAGATTTTTTAAAAAACACTAAATTGTGTGATTTGGAATAAATCCAAATTTGTATAAATAGGGATCATGTGTCGTTAAAAAAAATCTTAGAATGCATCATTATTCGTTTATGGCATGTGTGTACTTCAACGGTGTGAAACCTCCAGTTGATTTTGGACTCCTAGAGGATACCTCATGTCTCGCTCTTCTAAGATCCAAATTGAATAGTATGTTGCCCGACACCCAAAATAAAAAGGCGAGTAAGATCAAATTTCGTGCACCATGGATTCATATTGATGGAAAGGTGAAATACAACCATATTGAGCTGAAAACTGATGAAAATTTGAAGGTTATACAAAGAGACGAGTCGAGTTTGATGTGACAATTTCTAGATTTGTCGACGACATAATCAAAATATTGAAACATCCATAATCATCTGGTAGTGTATAGTTAAGTTATGTGATTTTATGTGTCAAGTTAAGTTAATTGTAATGTGTTAAGTTATGTTCACCTTGCAATAATGAAAGTGAGAAATGTTATCTAATAAATTGTATAGTGCCAATGTTTGAGTAATAATACACATAATATACAAATAATACAAATAATAATAATAATCATAATAATAATGATGTCTACATAGGTTCCCTACAAGGTATGTGTGCTGCATGCGATGTCAAAGTATAAACCTCGCCATCTGGATTTACCAAACCCATGGGGTTATCCATAATGAGTGCTATCATCTGCAGACGTTGCTGGTCATCCACACCATGTGAAGGTGGTGACACATCATTAGAAGGCCCCCTGTCATTAAAAGGTTTATCATTATCTCCATGCACAACAGGTCGGATGGTGTGAGGGTGTGATACAGTAAGGTATCATTTTAAGTAACCATCCACATAGTGTGCAAGGAACTGAACCTCCAATATGATCTCAAATGACACTGACAGAGCTGATAACGCTATCCATAAATAATCTATCATTTCCCTTAGATGGAACAATAAGGATTGGTTGTAGGATGTCCTAGACATACCCAAAGTTGGCGCAGACACCTCTCAGGTAAGTGTTGTAACACCCCATATTTTTATTAATTGATTTAAATTGGAATTAAAATTATTTATTTGAAATTATTTGGCATTTGATTGGATTTAATTGAAGAATTATGAAAAAGGAGGTTATTGGGCCAAATGTGGTGTTAGTAAAGAGGGGGTGCTATGTTAGTAGGCCTTTTACTAAATTAAAATCTATTTTTCATAAAATAAGGAATTGAGGAAAAAAGGAAAATAGATGTGGAAGAGAAGCAGAAGAGTAGAAGTGCTGATACGTGAAAGAGGAACAGAAGAGGAAGAGGGCTAATCAAGATCCTTGGCTAAGGTAAGGGGGGACTCTTCCGGTTAACATCTTTTATCGCATTATAGATAATAGGATTGATTTAGATGCATTGTTTATGTCAATTGGTTATATGCTAGATTGGGGTTTTAGGATGATTTTGAAGGGAATTGCATGATTTGATGAATTGCATGATTATATGATTGTTATGATGATTAAATGATTCTCTTTGTGTGTTATCCTTGTGTTATAACATGTATGTGGCTGATATGGTGGTGTTTGAGGTTCATGATATAACTTGGTTTGGTTTTGGGGATTTGAGGGTAAATCCCGTAATGCTGTCAATTGCGATGGGAGCTCTGACTTTTGCCAGTTCGCGCCGCGAAGGTAGGTGCGCGCCGCGAAGGCGTAGTTCTTTTCTCGTTCCACGCCGCGAACCTTTGTTTGCGCCGCGAAGGCATGTTTTCTATTCGTTACGCGCTGCGGACTGTGTGTGGCGCCGCGTGCTGTAGCGATAGTTATTTTCTTTGAAAAATGTAAAAATGTGTAACTTTCAAACCGTAAGTCCGTTTTAGACGCCGTTTTGGACATTGTTCCTTAAATTGAATGTTCTACCATATAAAATAAATATAACAACAATAACTTGATTTTATTTTGAAAAGTATCGTTTTCTTCAAATCTGGTTTACTCTTGTTTTGCATAAATGATGAGGTGCAATGGTTTATTGTTTGCATAATTGAATATGTGCAATGATGGGTGTTGTTATAATATGATTGCTCCTGCTTGTTATACAAATGGATGTTGTTCATGGTAAATATGGTTATCATGTATTTGATGAATGATGAGGTAAATACTCTATCGTGGATGAGTTGCTTTGTTGTACTTGGTACGCGATTGTGAGGGGTGCTATTGTTGTGCACTGTATAATGAATGATTTACCTGCTATAATGCTGTGGTTGTAATTGGTGTTTGTTATACATATATTGTTGATGTAAAATATGTATTTTATTATGGTTGAGAAACAACATAACTGTGTGTGGCTGTTGATTATTGTGGTGGTTGATGATTATGATATCTGGTTGATTAATGTTGATGATGAGCATGTTATGGTTGATACATGCATTTCATAATCATGTTGTGAGTTGTATCCCTTATGGTGGTGGGACAGCGGTAGCTAATTCCCATTGTGTGGAATTGGTGAGAGAAGTAGCCGAATCTTTATGGTGGTGGATCGGTGAGATGGGTTATCCCATGTTTGGTACCACATGCATATAGTTGCATTTGCATTAGGTTGTTGTGTATAATTATAACATGAATGGAAGATTGTCCAATGTTATAATATTTGATGATGGTGTAATTGTTATGGTGTTGTCTTTTGGTAATGTATTCTATTGTTGTTGTGTGTTGATAAGTACTTCCTGACAATCTGAATATAATGAAATTGGATGAATAATGTGACTATGATGTGTTATTATTTATGATTCGATAACATTTGTTAATTGTGAATGAGACTCACCCTTACTGTTGATATTTTCAGATTGAGGATAGCGACTTTCGGCTCGGTGAGGATTAGCTCATGAGTCAGTTTGTCTAGTATAGCGTCGGTGTCATGCTCTGATATTGTAACACTGGGGGAACGCTAGTTTAGAGTTATAGTGATACTCTATTTTGTTGATTATTGGAGTAATTTTGTGAGATATTGCATAGATGATGTTATGCTTATCTGTTGACTAATGTCCGCTGTGTAGAAACATGATTTTATTAAAGTGATGATTTTGTCCCTAAGTGAAGCATGACAAATGAAATTTATGATAAATTGTTTTTAATTAAATTGTGGCACCCTTGTTTTCATGTTTACTCTGAATTATTTTATAAATTTTTCGCGAGGTTTAGAAGGGTGTTACAATAGTGGTATCAGAGCAAGTCGGTCCGTCCGGCCAATAGTCGAGTCAGTTGAGTTGCACGACGGTTGAATACTGTCGGCATATTATCCCTTGGTACGCGACATGTGAGTGAATCACTGTCGGTACTTGGTTGTTTGTTGCGAAGGTTGGTTGAAACAAGTGGGGGAGAAGCTTCACTTCTCGGTTATCTTTCAGTTGCAAGATGATTGATTCAGTAGGCTGTTGTTGGCAACAGTGCAAGCGTTGTTGGAGTTTGTTGTTTCCCGAATTGAAGGTGACTTGGAATTAAGACTTGACTGGTATTTGAGTTGGAACATATTGGGGGAAGATGATTAGAGGTAATTGATGATTGTTTAGAGAGGGAAAAATTAGAGAGTTGCAATGTATCATCTCTGCTGAGAGGCTGCGAAGTTGTCAGTTGAGTAGCCTTACGTCTCGGAAGAGGTTCAGCTGCAAGTTGCAAAGAGGACTGCGGTCGTAATGTTTCGGAAATTGCACTTCGGGGATGGGGTGTGTTGCTCAAGTTATAGGAATGTTTGGAAGTGAAGGGATATGATAAGGGGCTGTTTGGAATATGATCGAGTTGAAGAGAATGAGTTTTGGAGTGAGATTTTCGTAAGCAAAACGCAGGAAAATTGCTGAATAGTTGCAGAACTTCGAAAATTCATAACTAGAGTTCTGGACATCCGATTTGAGTTCCGGTTGAAGCGTCGGAAAGCTAACGAGATGAACTTTGTTATAAAAATGGTTGCAGCAGCTGTAACATAATTAATTGTCACAGGATGACATTCGAAAGAGGTGAAGTTGCGGGTACTCTTGTTCCTATAACTAGACTTGTTTATTGGTACTGCACGGGATGTCAGTGTCAGCGTTGAATGGATTGAAGGAATAATTAGAAGGTTTGTTGAGGAGTAATTTTAAGAATTGAATTTACCAATTGAGGAGTTTTGGATATATCGTATAGAGTGTCGCTGCATGATGTCAGTGTTGCATTTTTCGGGCAATGATTAGAAAATTCATATCTTGAGTTCCGAGTGTCGGATTAATGTGCCGTTTGAACCTACGAGGAGGAGGGATTATGTTCTACTTTATGGAAGAGTTATAAATACAGTAGAGTGACCCTATGAGGAGAGGTTCTGAAGTCGGTTATGGAAGCGTGAAACTTGTTGAATAAGAATGCCTAATACCGCGATTGTTTGAAACGACGTGGGGTAGAACATGTTGTTGATGAATAAGTTGATGAGAGGTTCGGTAATAAAGATGACTTGGGTACCGATGGATTTTAGTGAGAAGCGAATTAGTAGTAAAGATGGAATAAACTTTAGAACTATTGGAATCGTATTTGTGATGGCAAGGTAACGATAAGTATAAAGGAAGAATTTTAGAGAATTTCTGACTCTTATTGATGTAAGGAAGACTTTGTTGAGATGTCGAGTGGGATGATATTTGGACATAAAAGATGTCATAGAATTTGGAGTAAAACCACGAGTTATGAATGTTGTGTTACTGCGTTGAGTAGGAAGTCTTTAAATATGTCGGTGCTAATGGTGAATGAGTTGGATTTGATTGGACAATTTTGAGACTTGAGTTGGTATGTGAAGGCACTCCTAATAGTGTTAGATTGGGTATGTTAAAGATGACTAATGGCATTCTTGACGAGATTAGAGAAGGTCAGCAAGATGATGTGAGTTGATCGATAAGTTGACCTTGAATTACCAAGGTAAAGGCGGTGAATTCAGAATCGACGAGAATAATATAATGAGGTTAGTGATTGGATTTGTGTTCCTGATGTTTTAGACTTCGGAAGAATATTCTAGAAGAAGGACACCGTATTGAATTATTGAACTATGACGATGTTAATGAGTTTGGGTGCAAACTCGGAAATGGACACTATTATGTAGTAACGACGGTTTATGCTTAAATATGATTTTCAACTAATATTGACAAATTTAGGACTTGATCACCCTAAATATCTTGTTGGTAGTGGACGAAAATCATATAGATGGGATGAACTTGTTTTGTTACCTTAATGGTTTAAGATGTGATGAATACTAAGCCGTGAGAATAATCACTCTCTATGTTGTGTGAACTTATGAAGAAGTGAATATGGAAGAGTGCAACATGATGGGCAAATGACTTAAAACGGGTAATCAGAGTCGCGCAGCGAAAGTGCGATGTGGAGTAGTGTTATGAGTACTACTTGGGGGAAGTGAGGAATTAATATGTCAGGAGCCTACATAGAGAATATGTATTGATCTATATGTTGGATTTAGAATCCAGTGGATGTAAGGATGTCGTGTCGGAGAATTATAAATCTTTCGATTAATTGCCGAAATGATGAATATGTTATTATGGTTGTACGTAGTTAACGAGTATGCATTCGGCGAAATTAAAACGAAGAGTTGATGCTATATGATGCTGTCATAATTTTGTGTTGTTAATAAGGAGATATTGTATATTCCAGATATAATGAGGAATTATACTCCATGAAGGACGAAGTTGATTTAATTCTTAAAGAAGAGTGGGGTTCAGTCGGAGCTATTATGTAAGCAATGGTGTATTGAGGCTAACGAGTGTGATTATAACTACTTGTGTGTACTCGTTCCGATGGTGGGGAAGTTTTAATAGATGTAGTAACTCAGAAATTTGCTTTAGTACGTGTAAGTATTGCGGAGTGGTAAATTAATACCATGGATGGTAAAGAATGACTCTTGAACGAATGAGTAAAAAGGGCTAGAGTTGGGTATGACTCAGAAGTCTAATTGGTAATGATGGTTGTAATGAGTAATCAGAATAGTGAAGCAAAAGCGGAATGTAACGTGTTGGATAATTGATGGTGTGACTTAAGAGGAGACAGATAATTGGAATTCAATGGTGTAGGAATATGAGTATTGAGTTTCTCGAAGGAAACAGTTGGTGAAAAGTATAAGTATTATTTTATCGCTCAGATGGAAGAGTGTGTCTAAGGTTGGTACGTTCGTATATGGAATGCATGGCTGCAGTGTTGATCAGGTGTGATCATACCACGAGTTGCGTGATTATATTATTCAGTTATTGGGCGTATTGTATGGGTTACACCTCAATGTACTATTGTTGTTAACCTTTTGGAGGTATAACGAGTAGTACACCTTTGGGCAGTCAAATGCGACGTAAGAGCTGAGATTGAATGCGTGAGATGTGCTTTCTGTTGGTTATATCAGATGAATTTGAGGATTGAAGACCAAAAGTTGAAGTAATTGCGCGGTAAAGAGATAGCATTGGTCAGAGTGGCTTAGGGAGGACCAATCATGTGGTAATGTTAATTGGGAGATGGAGAGTCAGGTGAAGGACTCATATGCGAGCTGGTTGCTTGAAGTATGTTTTCGAGGACGAAAACTCTTTTAGTGGGGGAGAGTTGTAACACCCCATATTTTCATTAATTGATTTAAATTGGAATTAAAATTATTTATTTGAAATTATTTGGCATTTGATTGGATTTAATTGAAGAATTATGAAAAAGGAGGTTATTGGGCCAAATGTGGTGTTAGTAAAGAGGGGGTGCTATGTTAGTAGGCCTTTTACTAAATTAAAATCTATTTTTCATAAAATAAGGAATTGAGGAAAAAAGGAAAATAGATGTGAAAGAGAAGCAGAAGAGTAGAAGTGCTGATACGTGAAAGAGGAACAGAAGAGGAAGAGGGCTAATCAAGATCCTTGGCTAAGGTAAGGGGGGACTCTTCCGGTTAACATCTTTTATCGCATTATAGATAATAGGATTGATTTAGATGCATTGTTTGTGTCAATTGGTTATATGCTAGTTTGGGGTTTTAGGATGATTTTGAAGGGAATTGCATGATTTGATGAATTGCATGATTATATGATTGTTATGATGATTAAATGATTCTCTTTGTGTGTTATCCTTGTGTT
The DNA here is from genome assembly GCF_029867415.1 of Vicia villosa. Classification (NCBI taxonomy): domain Eukaryota; kingdom Viridiplantae; phylum Streptophyta; class Magnoliopsida; order Fabales; family Fabaceae; genus Vicia; species Vicia villosa. The sequence goes on from NW_026705004.1 coordinate 758,961, forward strand.
ATAACATGTATGTGGCTGATATGGTGGTGTTTGAGGTTCATGATATAACTTGGTTTGGTTTTGGGGATTTGAGGGTAAATCCCGTAATGCTGTCAATTGCGATGGGTGTTAGATTAATTATTTAATTAATCAAATATGGATTGAAATAATTAATTATTAATTAATTATATTATGGTCAAATGTTATTAAACACTAATTATTGATGAATTGTTTGATTGGGCTTTGTGCCTGAATGGACCGTGATGGGTTGGACCATTCAGTTAAGCCCAATGAGAGGTCTCTGCCCTCAACCGTTTAGTTATTTAAGCGTCGCCCCATTAGACGATTAACATACTGTGAAAATCCTAAACGGAAATGAGGGTAGTAATCCTCTCATACTCATTCTCTTTGACGGTGTCTCAATTCAAAAGGACTCTCAATTTAAAAGGTACACCGTTCTAATTATTCTTGATTACTCTATAATATTATAATATGCTATAATTTGTATCTATAGATTCAATTAAATTTATCAATTGGTATCAGAGCCTAATTAGATACATTTTATGGCTATTATTAAAATCATAAAATCCTAAATTGCAAGTGTAATATGAAGTTTTCGGAAAATATCATAAGTATGCTCAAGTTTACTGAATAATATATTGCAATGTAACATGAATTTACTCTGCTAATTTAATCCTCATCTTAAAATTATTTTATTGGGGTTTGATTGGTTTTTCTATTAATGTTACGTATGTTGCTGTTTACAAGTGGCTATTTTTTCTTTATTTTTTTTTCTTCCACTTACGATCATAAATCGGAAGACCGTTGGTGTTTGTGTTGTGAATATTATATTAAAATAAAGAAATTCATTTCTGATGTCTTCGGAGGATGAGAAATCATGATTTACAGTTTTTTTTATGCAAAGAATCATGTTTTAATCTATTATTTATTTCTTCTTATTGTTTTATATTAGGCTATTAATTTTGATAAAACTATGCCTATTGTAATTTGAATATATGAATATATATGAATAGAAAAATATATTTGATAGTATGATTCATGAAAGTATCAGATTTTACATAAGTAGTATATCATACAATTTTCAATTAACTAATTATGCCGTAATTCATTTTATTTGGCGAATGCTATTCAATTGATCTTTTACGGTATCATTAATTTTGATTTAAAAATATATGAATCGTATATCCTTCATTTATATTGCTTAAAGGCAATTTCCTTTTTGTGTTTGTGTTTATTATTATACCATAAAGATGCAGTGTCTCTATTAAATTTCATTAATATGAAATTGTATTTCAAACACTATGATTCTTAAAGTTTTTCGTGGATTTATATTAAGTTATTTGAGTGATATATTAAAAAAAATATTGACTTGATAATTTTAAAACTGCTATGTGCATTCTTCTTATTTGATAGTTGTGAACAAGCACCATATAAAATTGTTGTGTTTGGTTGAGTTTTGGCATGAGCGGTTCGGTGGTAGATTTAATTCATTTATATAAATATTCAAAATAATTTTAGGTATTAATTTTGGATGTTTTGAGACCTAAATATATTTGAGAGGGATAATAGGTGTTGTGTTAATATTTCAAGTTCCCAAAATTGCTAGCAGGCTATGTATGAAGTATGTTTCATTTCAATTGTCTCGTAACATTTGTAATTCTTGCTCGATTGAATATTAATGAAGCTGAATTAAAAGGTATAATTTCTTATATTTAATATTCTAGAGCTCATGTTGCAATGTTTTACCAGCCCAGTTGAAATTTTGGTTTTGCCTTATTCTTTTTCTAATATTAGGGTGATATGTTTGTTATAATGATTTTTTTCCTTGATTTATGAGCTATTTGAGATGTCATTGCGAATTTTAAAAGTAAATAATGCTCATGGACTCTATTTGTAAGGATGAATGTGATGCTCTTGAAGGTTAGTCATAATTTATTTTCAATCTCCTATGACTAATTATATAATTGCATATAAGGAGAAATTGTTTCTAATATTATCCACTCCTTTTGAAAAATACAAAAAGTGCATTTATATAAAATTATTAATTTTTCAGAATATTTTGAATTAAAAACTCCTTTTTTATTGTCATAAATTGATTTCTTGTTATATACTTAAAAAAAATAGTTTTATGAGTATATTAGAAATTTTATTATTTTGAGAGTTTTATTCTGAAAAATTAAGTAATCACTATTAATTTGTATAGTTGTAATCTCACCTATCGTGGATACAATTATATAAATTTTTCTATTTTGCATAAAATATAATCAATCTTAATTTGCATGATTGTAATTCACCTATCATGGGTACAATTGTTCAAATTTTATTTACTAAAATAATTAAAATTATTTTAATAAATATTAAATTTATAATCTATCGGGTTTGTTAATTTTAATATAATTTGTTTTGGTTCAATGTACTTGTGATCTATGATTACGTAAATTATGATTCGAATACCCTATCGGTATTAGGATTTTCGGTGACGTAATATTTGTACATTGTTTTATTTCTTATTTAATATTGTTGAAACTATCATTTGATAAATAAGAAATTATTTTAAAGCATGCAATACTTTATGAAATCCACTCATTTACTTTAAATCTTTTTATTCAAAAGAATTTCAATTCTCTTAGTATTATGTAAGTGATGGATATACCCTATCGGTGTGACATTACTTGACATGATCATTGTGTGATAGAGAAAATAGTTGAACATTTGTTTAAAGTTTTTTTGGTTTATTTTTAGTTAATAATTCAACTATTATCCTCTATCAAGTGGGAGAATTTAACATGTCAATTGTATAGAAATGAGAAATAAATATTATTTATTTAATATAGTATTGTTTTATGGAGACTTATATTGAGGATAATGTAGTCATATGTTATTGATGGAAATTCATGACTACTTGTGTTATATCCTCAATATTAATTGAATTAAAGTCTCATATTCTTTCCGCTGCGTATAACATATTATGTTTCTCAAATGTGTGTAGTTATATTTGTAGCATTTGAGTTTTGAGTTAATTATTAATATGTTTTATATAATCCTATATTTAAAATTATATGGATTTGATGTCACTCAAATGATGGTAAACCTTTTATATGACCATCATATTGTTTCATGTGAAATTATATCTATAATGATATATTCTGTTTATGTGCAAAATATGTGGTTGAGTTTGTAACACTCTAGTGATGATATATTATACAACCACTTCTCTATATAGTTTTGCACTAAAAATAAAATTAGTATCCCATTGAATAATCAGAGTATTTAATATTAGCGGGCTCTGATAAATGTATATCCATTGTTATATTGGATCAGTGGGAGTGCATGTGTAAACAAAATAATATAATCCAAAAGAAAAAGAAATGGATTATTATTCTCATATTGTCATATATTCTTTTATGCAATATAAAGTATGACATATTCTAAAAAGACTTCAAAATGTACAATAACTTTAAGAAGTTTTTTTCTAGTATACTGAGATATATATTATTCTCTTAATCTCAGGAAACATCATAATTGGATGTTTGGGTCGATATTGAAAAGACACAATAACTCCTTAGCATGCAATAGTATTGTGTTATTCTATCTTCAATAGTCCACTCTTGTCAGGTCATAATATGAAAGTACAAGTAAATATTCATACTCCTATCGAGTATGATATTGTATTATGAAGGTACTTATGGTTAAATGTAATTACTCTTGTAATAGGATATTCCTATATGTAATTACTATTCGTAGACCTATGTGGATATTCTATGACCTATAATTTAAAACTCATTAGTATAATCACTTTCCAAGACTTATACACATGAGTAAGTCTTATGATATTTTGGGTTAGTGGGAGTTTATTAATAGCATTTTCATATGCTTGGGCCATTGTTTATAACATATTACTCTTAACTTAAATATGTTACTCTAAATTCATCGTTGTTGATTTAAGTTGTGAGTTTTAACTTGTATGATTTGTCTTCCCTATCGGATACAATTTCTGCAGCGTTGAAATTTACTTCTCTTTGGATTGATTAGTGTTTTGACCATTATTGGTATTCTAATATTAGAATCAATATTTTTAATAATTAATTATTATCATCCAAGTGGGAGATTGTTAGATTAATTATTTAATTAATCAAATATGGATTGAAATAATTAATTATTAATTAATTATATTATGGTCAAATGTTATTAAACACTAATTATTGATGAATTGTTTGATTGGGCTTTGTGCCTGAATGGACCGTGATGGGTTGGACCATTCAGTTAAGCCCAATGAGAGGTCTCTGCCCTCAACCGTTTAGTTATTTAAGCGTCGCCCCATTAGACGATTAACATACTGTGAAAATCCTAAACGGCAATGAGGGTAGTAATCCTCTTATACTCATTCTCTTTGACGGTGTCTCAATTCAAAAGGACTCTCAATTTAAAAGGTACACCGTTCTAATTATTCTTGATTACTCTATAATATTATAATATGCTATAATTTGTATCTATAGATTCAATTAAATTTATCAGCTCTGACTTTTGCCAGTTCGCGCCGCGAAGGCGTAGTTCTTTTCTCGTTCCGCGCCGCAAACCTTTGTTTGCGCCGCGAAGGCGTGTTTTCTATTCGTTACGCGCTGCGGACTGTGTGTGGCGCCGCGTGCTGTAGCGATAATTATTTTCTTTGAAAAATGTAAAAATGTGTAACTTTCAAACCGTAAGTCCGTTTTAGACGCCGTTTTGGACATTGTTCCTTAAATTGAATGTTCTACTATATAAAATAAATATAACAACAATAACTTGATTTTATTTTGAAAAGTATCGTTTTCTTCAAATCTGGTTTACTCTTGTTTTGCATAAATGATGAGGTGCAATGGTTTGTTGTTTGCATAATTGAATATGTGCAATGATGGGTGTTGTTATAATATGATTGCTCCTGCTTGTTATACAAATGGTGATATTTTCAGATTGAGGATAGCGGCTTTCGGCTCGGTGAGGATTAGCTCATGAGTCAGTTTGTCTAGTATAGCGTCGGTGTCATGCTCTGATATTGTAACACTGGGGGAACGCTAGTTTAGAGTTATACTGATACTCTATTTTGTTGATTATTGGAGTAATTTTGTGAGATATTGCATAGATGATGTTATGCTTATCTGTTGACTAATGTCCGCTGTGTAGAAACATAATTTTATTAAAGTGATGATTTTGTCCCTAAGTGAAGCATGACAAATGAAATTTATGATAAATTGTTTTTAATTAAATTGTGGCGCCCTTGTTTTCATGTTTACTCTGAATTATTTTATAAATTTTTCGCGGGGTTTAGAAGGGTGTTACAAGTGTCTAGCCACTAAGGTCTTCCAACGCAAATAACTAGAAAAAGAGAAGTGTCATCAAACTCCTGATGCACTCTATGGTATGCGTATCATCTATAGTTAGCGCATCAATCCTCCTGTTGTACTCCATAACACAGTTTGGGTGTGCATGCCTTGACTTCCATCTTTTGGCCCGTCTGAAACCAACAGTGGTAGGAATAAATTGTCTCTCACAAATGGAAGGGAAATGCTTGTATATCCAACATTACACAAGAACATATGAAAATCAAGAAATGTCATAAATAAAACTAAATTAATAGGAAAAATGAATTTTTATACCTAAAATAGACTCATATAACTAGCAAGATGCCTAGTCTCAAAGACAACTAACTCTTCAAGTGCAGAAGATAGATCAGTCAATGCAGCACACTCTCATGTCCAACTGACATGGTTAAGGTTCCTAAACAGCCACTTTTACTTCACATCAATATATAAATGAGGATTATATGATAAGATATTACATCCTACAAGATGTAGCATGTATACCCTAGCGGCTTCCTCATACATAAAATGTTGCACTAGGTCGAGATACCTATCCTAGAGTTAAGATAGGCGAAAGTGAACACTCTTATTAAGTTTAAATTTATTTAACACCTGCGTCTTAGTAACCCTCAAGTCATGTATAGCAATAATACATGCTAGGTGCTAGCTAATGACACTTAATAAAGAAGCTAAAAAACAAAATATGGTATTTATAAATATATTTATCTTATTTTTATTCCTCTATAAAGTGTGATGTTTTAATTGTTTTTTGTGAAGATCAAATTTATTGACATAAAATATTCGAAGGACTATAATTTAACAAAATAATTTAAAGAAATTAAAAAAATAATATATCGATATGGATCAAGAACTTATTTAATTAAAGGAAAAATATCCTTTTTGGTCCCGTAATTTTACCTCAAGATTCATTTTGGTCCCTTAACTTAAAAAATGTTCATGTTGGTCCTCTAACTTTTCAAAACGTTTCATTGTAGTTCTTTTAGTCTAATTAGCGATAAATTTAGCGGCCGATTTCTGAGTTTTTTTGTCGCTAATTAGACAAAAAGGACTAAAATGAGAAATTTTGAAGAATTAAGGGACCAATATGAACATTTTTTAAGTTAAGGGACCAAAATGAACCTTGAGGTAAACTTACGGGATCAAAAAGGATATTTTTCCTTAATTAAATCAACAAAATAATTAACACTAGTAATTCAACATTTTTTTGGGCCGAATGAAAGCCCACTTTATAATACTCTTAATTGTACTGTTTACTAACTCTATTAAAATTTAAATATGTCATTTGCACCGTTTGTATTTTAAAATTTGAGTGCGCCATTTATACAATAATCCTCTTCAACAGAAAGGTGTGTCCATTCAAGTGTGTATATGGATTTTGGAATCCAAAAACATTGTTCAAATTTTAGAATCCGAAAATATTAGGCGGAAAACGAATGCTACATCACCTTACATGAATAATACACACTATGATCATAACACAAAAAAAAAAAATCAAATCCTTCCAAAATCTCCTTGCATTCTTAATCAAGACTTTCACTTGCAAACAACATTAAATTGTATTTTATATTAAAAGATGCAATACCAGTTGGAATTAAAGGTCATGTACATTTATATCATTGATTATCATATATATAATCTTCTTTTTCTGTCTGTACCATGAAAGCAAAATCTAAACATTGAAATCAAGATTATATAAGGGTTGGTTCGAAAATTAGAATTCGAAGACGTTCAATGTTGATTGGAATTATCTAATTTTTCATTGGTTGTAGTTATGGTGCACCCTATTACTGTTATAAAGCACCCTCGTGTTGTGAAAGAAACGGCGAGTATAAAAAACCTATTCAAAAGTTGAAACACGAAGAGACCGGGACAAGGAAATATGAATGTCCTTTTAAGTTATGTGAGTACCATAAGACAAATAATACATGGATATTTAATGTAATTTATGTTGTACATAGTCATGGTTTGGGTCAAAAGTCAATTGGTCATCCAATTGCATCTCGTCTCAATACTGAAGAGACGAAACTTGTTTCAGACATGATATTGAACACAGTTCGCCCCAAAAATACACCATCCACTTTGAAAAGGAAAAAAATCAAAGGTGTCTCAAATATTAGGAGAGTATAGAATATTCTCACTTGAAACAACAAGACGATAAGAGGTTCAATATCTTACATGCAACATTTATTGAAATTGTTGGATGACGATCATTATGTATCTATGTTGGAAAAAAATATGTTTATACTTCTTGGGTTAACAAAGTACTTAAAGAACAATTGGGCATACTAACATTTGTTCAAGGGTGCAGGATCATAAGCTCTAAATTAACTTAGTTCTGAACCTGTTAAATAACTTATAAAGAGAAACAAATGACTCATATTCTGAAGGATCAGATTATGATTATTCAACACTTGGAATCTCAGCCTCTAATGACAGCTCAAATTGTGATGATCTAGGAAACATAGTATTGCGCCTCTGGTCAGTACTATGTGAGTAAAGCAATTTATATCTTGTCAAAAGGCAGATTATTGAGAAAGTCAACTAGGGTTTCCTAGTCCAAGGCTCAAGGTATTTTGACACATCCTCTTTAGTTTGCTCCAACATCCTTGCGGTCACCATGTTTGAGAAAGACACCGTGGATAAAGCTTTTAATTAGAAGATGGAGATCTTCACAGTACCAACCTCCAACGTCTCTATCTTGAAAATTACTTCTCATTAAAGACACTTGTGCAAGTCATCTTCCAATGAATCTTTGTTGTCTCTATATAAGGAGCTGGATATTTGAAGGAATAAAATAATAAGATATTACAACAGGAACACGAATTGGAAAATCAACACTAAGCTTTCGTATAAATTTGTTGTATTTTACATAGTCTTGAGATTTCTTATCTTTGTATATCTTAAAAATATCAAGTTTTAAAGTCCTTGTTTCTGTTGTATTCTTTGTGCACTACTGATTGTATATCAAGTGAGTCTTGTTGTCTATTCATCTAAAAGGTTTTTTTTGAAGTATAATGGAAGTCTCTTGCAAATTTTCTTGAGCAAAGGATGTCTCTTGTTTGGTTTCTTGAGTAAATGATGCCTCTTTCTAGGTTGCTAGAGCAGAAGTCTCTTTCTAGGTTGACTGAGCAAAGAATGTCTCAGGCTGGTTTGCTTGAGCAGTTTTGTAATCAGGTTTTGATTAATATGGAAAATATCTTGTGGGACAAAGGGACTTGACTACTCTCAATTGAGAGGAACCAGGATATATCTGTGTGTGTTGTTACTTATTGCTTCTGCACTTTATCTATTTCCGCTTCTAACTATTCTAAGCTTAGACTCTGAATTTACTCAGTTTCTGAAGCTATTTTCAAGAAGCGAAAAAGAAGTCACAATACATAATTCAACCCCTTTCTTGTGTATTTTTATCACCTTCAGTTGACTTTAGATAACGGTCTGTGATAAACACTTATTAGTGGTATAGAAAAAGATCTTGAAGAGAAAAATGTATTAGATGGCTAGCTATCCTGAGGAAAGTCATGTTACTGATGGTGGTATACCACATGATTATAGTGCTCCTGAAAAGAGTCACTATTTTGCTAGATCACCTACATTTAGTGGTGATTCCACTCACTTTGAATGGTAGAAAAGAAAGATGTGTACCTATGTCATTGGTCTTGATGATGAGTTGTGGGATATCCTTGAGGATGACATTGATATTGAGGACAATGGTGATTCCACTCAGTTTGAATGGTGGATACCAACTGGCAGATATTCCTGGAGGCGATGAACTCGTGCTTGTAGCTGGTATATGCTTTTCATTTAGAATTTAGGGTCGATGCATTACAACTATGGGTTCCTTTGCTACTCTAAGTTGAAGGTTTTTATAATTACCTCCAACAGACATAGAACGAGCATCAGTTTTAGCAAGTGGGAGCGATACTTGCAACAGTGATGACAATGTATAAGAAACAAAAGGATTAGATCCTGCACCATACCACCTTTTGTTCGTTGGTATATTGGCCTATTGTGGCTTTACCCATTTAGACTTAGATGGCATTCTCTTTAGAGGTTGGGTTTTGGCTAGAAGCTCCTAACTACTTACCATTGTTTATGATAGAAGGATCATGTTTTGGTGGAGCAGACGATGGATCATCTTTTGTTTCTCTCAAGGTCTCTGCATCCTTTTCAAGATCACCCTCACAGGAAACAATAACTCTTTCAACCTCCTATTTTGAGCAACTATACCTAATTTCCATGTCTGCAATCCTAGCAAGTTCTTGTTATATGTTAATTTTCAAATGGTCCCTACCCATTGTTTTATCATTTTGACCATTTTTTCACCACTTTCAAATAGTCATGCTACTAATTTCTCCAATATGCTCTTGCCTCTAATTTCCCGAAGAGAGCATGTTGAATATCTCTAACATCAATCAGATGCTTTCCTTGTCTGAACCTAATCAAAGTCAGGAAAAATGCAATTATAAGGACCATACTAAGCATATTCTAGTTTATTAAGATGTCATGAATAGTTAAAAAGAGAAAACAAGTCACCCCATTTTAAAATAACAATATACAATTGTGACTCATTATAAACAACAATCCATACAAATAAAAGAGTGGTGTTGTCAATTAGAAAGTGTACGGTGTTGTCTATTATGCAACAAAGAGTGGTGTTATCCCAACAAAGCATGCAAATAAAAGCACAAACATGTCCACATTGCAGAAATATGCAGTTGTAACAATGAATGGTGGTTGCAGATTTCATTTTGAAGAGAACAAGTAAACATGTCCCACATTGTTTTCTTTTAAAAAAAGTTAGTGTTTATAAAGCTACTTCATGCAAATGGTTATGAATTAAAAAGTGGCTGTGTAGGTCAAAAGGGCTAAGCCAAAATGTTTTTTTTAAGTATTTTGAATAATTGATTTAAAAAAACATAATTAAAATTATTAATTAATTTGTTAGTTAATAAAAATACTAATTAATATATAATCCAGTCACGTAATAAAAAATAATTTTTTTATTCCAATCATCAATGTCAGACCAACCAAATCTCAAATGATGTAAAGTTTAAGAACTGAAAATTTGATTTTTAAAATAAAAGATTAAAAATTAAAAAATATAAGAAGACCAAAAATACATTTAAACCATCAATTTATTAAGGTTACAACATTCTCATCATCTTTCATTATTCTATAATCAAGTTCATCTTACAGTGTGTACATTTGATTGCTTCGGAAGAAAAAAAAATCATTGATGCTCTAACAAAAACACTAACTACATTATGTTACATGTGATCTTAACACATATCTATTTTTGAATACTTGATTATGTTAGTAAGATATTATTTGAAGACGAAAAATGATTCAAGAAATATATAATTAAATTTTAAAAAAGACAAAAAATCATTCTAAAAGTATATAATTAATTTCTATATGTTTGATTCCTTTAAAATAGAAGTGATTCTTGTCTCTATAATTAATTACTAGTAACATACCCGTGCGTCCGCACGGGTATAAAAAATTTATTGTAGCATTATATCAATAACACGAATAACATGAATAAAAGAAAAGAATAAACAAATTTGAAGAATTGAGTATTAATCAATAAGTTTAGGTGAAATAAATGGTCAAAATACTACATTAAAAGATTAGGTGAAATACAATGTCCAAACAACATATGACATTCAAAAAATTGAAGTGGAAGAACCTGCAAGGAAATAAAATAAAGTTAGGATTAACAAATAATAGAAAAGGTAATATAATGAATTTGAATTGGAAATTGTGTTGTGAATTCAATGCCAAGAACAAAGTATAATGCAAGAGAAGAATAAAGGACAAGGAAGAAGAGGAACACAAGAATTGGTTATAACTGCTATTCTTTCACTTTCTCTTAGAACAAGATTACAAGTTTACAAGAATAACAAATAACCTCTCTCACCCTAAATTAGGATTTGCAGCTTAGCAATGATGAGAGACTAGTATGCTATTTATAATAAAACCTAACATACTAACTAATGGGCTTTTTCAGCAAGGCCCATTACACAAGCCAACTTAATAAACAAGCTAACTTAACAAATTAGGGTTTAAACACTAAAACCTAATTTAACATGCTAACAACCCTAGCATCTTCGACATCTGCATGCTAGACCCATCTTCGACTACAGCATACACACTTCGACACCAGCATGTGAACAATCCTTCGACTTCATGCTTAACTCTGTCGAACTGTCGAACCAAGAAGCTACCCTTCGACAATACTAGAGTTCGATCCAATATCTCACAAATCTCCACCTTGGACCTAACTCTACAACGTCAAGGAACAAACTAGCTTTCTTCATGCAGCTTTATCAACTGCATACAGTGGAAAAACTTGCAACTCGGCAATGTCTTGGTGATCATATCAGCAGCATTGTCTTCAGTCGAAACCTTCAGCACTTGGACTTCTCCACGCTCGATTACTCCTCTGACGAAATGCAGCCTCACATCAATGTGCTTAGTTCGCTCATGATAGGCTGAATTCTTCGACAGGTGTATTGCACTTTGACTATCACATTTAACAGTGATACCTCGACCTTGAAGTTTTAGCTCCTTTGCAAAACCTTCAAGCCACAATGCTTCTTTCACAGCTTCAGTTAGGGCAATATACTCCGCTTCAGTGGTTGATAGAGCAACAACCTTCTGAAGTGTTGCTTTCCAACTAATTGCAGTGCCAAACATAGTGAAAACATATCCAGAAATAGATTTTCTGGAATCCATACAACCTGCATAATCAGAGTCGACATATCCTTCTATTACTGCTTTACTATCTTCACCCAAGGCTCCACCATAAATTAGAACTCTGTTCAGAGATCCATTTATGTACCTTAAAATCCACTTCAATGCTTGCCAGTGAGCCTTTCCAGGATTCGCCATGTACCTGCTTACAAGACTTACTGCGTATGCTATGTCGGGTCTAGTACAGACCATAGCATACATCAAAGAACCGACTATATTAGCATATGGGATGCTATTCATATAGGCTCTTTCGACATCAGTACTGGGACACTGATCAATACTCAGCTTGAATTGAGGGTTTGTTGGAGTCACAACTGGCTTCGAATTTGACATACCAAACTTTTCAAGAATCTTCCGTAGATATGCCTCTTGAGATAGGCATAACTTCGACTTCTTTCTATCTCTTCGAATGTCAATTCCAAGAATCCTGGAAGCAGCTCCCAGATCCTTCATATCGAACTCCTTATTGAGTTCAGCCTTCACCCTCGTCACATCTTCAACATTGTTGCTTGCTATGAGAATATCATCCACATAAAGCAACAAAATAACAAATGAATTACCAGGTCGAAATCTGAAGTAAACGCAGTGGTCGAACTGACTTCTAATGAAACTTATGCGTGCCATGAACTTGTCGAATCTCCTATTCCACTGTCGAGGAGATTGTTTCAGCCCATACAAAGATCTCTTTAACTTGCACACATAATCTTCTTTCCCCTTTTCGACATACCCTTCAGGTTGCCTCATCAGGATCGTTTCATCTAAATCACCATACAAGAACGCAGTCTTCACATCCATCTGTTCCAGTTCAAGATCGAACTGTGCCACCATGGCAAGCAACATTCGAATGGACCTATGCTTCACAACAGGAGAAAACACATCATTGAAGTCGACACCTTCTTTCTGAGTGAAACCCCTTGCAACTAACCTTGCCTTGTATCTTTTCGACGTCACTCCTTCAATTCCTTCCTTAACTTTGAAAATCCATTTACAGCTAACTAACCTTGCCCCAACAGGTTTCTTGATCAGTTCCCAAGTATGATTATCATGAAGAGATTTCATCTCATCATCCATGGCCTTCAGCCATTCAGTCTTATTTCGACTCCTCATAACTTCCTTATAGTCTCTAGGTTCTTCGTCTAGAACCTCACTTGCAGAGATTAAGGCATAAGCTATAAGATCTGCATATCCAAGTCTCTGAGGTGGCTTGATGACTCTTCTCGACCTATCTCTCGACAATAGGTAGTCATCGTCAGTTTCCTCAACTTCAGCATCTTCTGCTTCTTCTTCGACTTCATCTGGGATATGCAATTCAGCATCAACATGCTCCACCTCAACAGGAATTTCTACCTGTTCCAGCTCTTCGTCAGATGTTTCTGTACTTCGACCAACATCATCAGTTTTCTTAAAAGCCATTTCAGCTTCATTGAAAACTACATCTCGACTGGTGATACACCTCCTGTGACCTGGCTCTAGGCACCATAGCCTATAAGCTTTGACTCCTTCAGGGTATCCCATGAACATGCATTTCAGAGCTCTAGGTTCGACCTTGTCTTGCCTAATGTGAGCATAGGCTACGCAGCCAAATACTCTCAGTTTGTCGAGATCTGGTGGATGTCCCGACCAAACTTCTTCAGGTGTCTTCATATCTAACGCTGTCGAAGGACATCTGTTTATCAGATATGTTGCTGTCGAAACAGCCTCAGCCCAGAACACCTTTGTTAACCCCGCACTAGTCAACATGCATCTGACTCTCTCCAAAATAGTTCGATTAAACCTTTCAGCCAAACCATTTTGCTGTGGAGTACCTGCAGTAGTTCTATGCCTTGCAATACCAGAGGCAGCACAAAAACTGTCGAATGCCTCATTGCAAAATTCAAGGCCATTGTCGGTTCTCAACCTCTTGACCTTTCTGCCAGTCTGATTTTCAACCAGAGTCTTCCAACTTTTGAAATTCTCAAAAGTTTCATCCTTAGTCTTCTGGATGAATACCCATAATTTTCTGGAATAATCATCTACTATGGATAGAAAATACCTTGCTCCTGAATGTGATGGACACCTTGCAGGCCCCCAAAGATCAGCATGGATGTAATCAAGGGATCCATGTGTTCTTTGTTTGCCTTTGTTGAACTTCACTCTGCAAGATTTTCCAAGTACACAGGGTTCACAAAACTTCAGCTTTTCGACTTTGTCTCCACCAAGCAGATTTTGTTTCCCTAATTCGACCAGACCCCTTTCACTGACATGGCCCAATCTCATGTGCCAGATTTTTGTTTTCGACAAAGGTTTCGTGGATGCAACATTTGTCGAACCACTTACAACTTCAGCCTCAAGGGTATACAAGCCTTGTTTCTTCACGCCTCTCAAGACTTCCTTCGAACCCTTCATGACTCTTAGGATACTTTTCTCTCCTTGGAAAACATATCCTTTCTTGTCGAATTCACCAAGAGAAAGCAGATTTCTCTTCAAATCAGGAACATACCTGACTTCAGTCAACAACCTTATTGACTCATCATGGAGCTTGAATCTCACAGATCCAACACCTGCAATCTTGCAAGCCTTGTTGTTTCCCAGCAATACTGATCCACCATCTTGATCACATAATTCCTCGAACAAGTCTTTGTTTGGAGTCATGTGCCAAGTGCAACCTGAATCCATAATCCACTCCTTCTTAGAGTCACTGCTTGAAACCACAAGAACATCAGATGATTCGAAATCATCTTGAACAATGGCAGCGTTGCCATTATCCTTACCTCCATGATATTTCAAGCGTTCAGGGCACACCTTTCTTGTGTGACCCTCCTTCTTACAATGGTAGCATCGAATGCCAGATGCTTCGCCACTGTAAGTCTTCGACTGGCTTTTGCCTTTCTTCTTGTCGAACTTACCATCCTTTCGTAAGAGTTTTCCTTTAACGGCCAAACCTTCGCCAACAGTCGAAGGTTTATGCTCCTTTCGTTCATTCAAGTCCTTAGAGTACAAGGCTGATTGAACTTCTTCAAACGTCAGGGACTCCCTTCCATACAAGAGAGTTTCTTTGAAGTGAGCATGTGATCGAGGCAAAGAACACAATAGTAACAGCGCTTGATCTTCATCATCGATCTTCACATCAATATTTTCAAGATCAAGAATCAGCTTGTTGAACATATCCAACTGCTCAGCCAATACTTTGTCTTCAATCATCTTGAATGAATACAAAGCTTGCTTCAGGTAGAGTCGATTTACCAGCGATTTGGTCATATACAAACTTTCAAGTTTCACCCATAACCCTGATGCCGTCGTCTCCTTTGATACCTGCCGGAGAACCTTATCACCAAGGCTCAACAAAATTGCGCTGTGTGCTTTCTCGATCATATTTGTCTTCTCCGCTGCCGTCAATTCTGCATTCATGGCTGCCTCTCCCTTCAACGCTTCCAAACAACCCTGCTGAACCAGTAGGGCTTTCATCTTCAAGCGCCACAGACCGAAATCATTCACTCCGGTGAACTTTTCAATCTCATACTTTGTTGAAGGCATCTTCTCCACGCTCACCGCACCAATTTGTTGTGAATTCAATGCCAAGAACAAAGTATAATGCAAGAGAAGAATAAAGGACAAGGAAGAAGAGGAACACAAGAATTGGTTATAACTGCTATTCTTTCACTTTCTCTTAGAACAAGATTACAAGTTTACAAGAATAACAAATAACCTCTCTCACCCTAAATTAAGATTTGCAGCTTAGCAATGATGAGAGACTAGTATGCTATTTATAATAAAACCTAACATACTAACTAATGGGCTTTTTCAGCAAGGCCCATTACACAAGCCAACTTAATAAACAAGCTAACTTAACAAATTAGGGTTTAAACACTAAAACCTAATTTAACATGCTAACAACCCTAGCATCTTCGACATCTGCATGCTAGACCCATCTTCGACTACAGCATACACACTTCGACACCAGCATGTGAACAATCCTTCGACTTCATGCTTAACTCTGTCGAACTGTCGAACCAAGAAGCTACCCTTCGACAATACTAGAGTTCGATCCAATATCTCACAAATTGCATATAGATATTTAAGAATTGTATACCTTTTAGATGTTTTGAAAAACTTCTTTGAATACAACATTTATAGTGGTATCTAAACTTTGTTTCAGTTTATCATGACTTAAGATTTTCAATCCTTGCTTGCTTTTAACCCTAGAGAAAGCGACATAAAGTTGTCCATGACTAAAAACCTCATTTGGCAAGTACAATCTGACGAAGTCCAAAGATTTCCCTTGAGACTTGTTAATAGTCATGGAAAAAGAGACGATAATAGGAAATTGTCTTCGGACAAGCTTGAACGGCCATGGTGATTGAGAGGGTGATAGTGACATCCTTGGGATATAAATGATGTTTCCAATATTTTCCCCTGAAATAATTTGCGCTTCAATAACATGATTGGTCATTCTTGTAGCGGTTAGTCTTGTGTCATTACATAAGCCTTCTGATTGATCCAAATTTCTCAACAACATGATAGTTGTGCCAATTTTCAATTTGATAGAATGATTAGGCAGTCCATAAGTTTTCAAAGCACTCAAAAATTCAGGAGTTAAATGTTCAAAAGCATCAAACTCAGTCCCCTCAGAATTTTCAATTGAGTCGGAACTTAGATACTCCTTCTCGGTACCTAATAATTAAGATATATTATGTTCATAATCAAGTTCATCTTATACTGTGTGTACATTTGATTGCTTCGGAAGAAAAAAAATCATTGATGCTCTAACAAAAACACTAACTACATTATATTACATGTGATCTTAACACATATCTATTTTTGAATACTTAATTATGTTAGTAAGATATTATTTGAAGACGAAAAATGATTCAAGAAATATATAATTAATTTTTGAAAAAGACAAAAAAATCATTCTAAAAGTATATAATTAATTTCTATATGTTTGATTCTTTTAAAATAGAAGTGATTCTTGTCTCTATAATTAATTATATTTAAATTTATAATCTATAATTTTTTAATTTTAGAGTAATTTTTACATTAAAATTAAAATTTATTGTTCAATTTACCATATTTAAGAATAAATTACTCTATATATCTCACTCACTTTTAGTCACAAATAATTTTATAAAATCAATTCATCTTAAAAAGTAAAAAAACAAATAAAGATCAAATAATATTTTTTTTTATTACTAAAATTGTAGGGGTGTATAACATGGTCCACCAAATTTATAAAAATGGCAAATCAATTTAGCCATTCAATCAATCAATTATAATAACTTTAAATTACAAAATATAGAACAAGCATTGAAAGATTATGAGGGATCGAACCGTGGTTCTCCCTACCAAGTCCAACGTCAATTATCACTGGAGCAACTAACAATTGGTTAAATTTTAATCATATTTAATAGAGTTGTTTTTACTGTAGATGAAATTGATTAAAATTAAACAACTTGAACAAAAAAAAGAGACTAGAATATATTAAAACATTGGTGGCAAAAACAACAGGGTGACAGTCAGCGAGAGCAATCGTTCTGTGAGATCAAATTTTTCTAATTTATAATTTCTATTTTCTATATTTAAAATTTATTCTAACTTTATATTTTATTGGGAAAAAACTAGCTACATAAAACAATAAATAGATAACTATAACCATCAATTCAATTTATCAATTTGATGGTTTATAAAAACTAAAACATATAACCAAATCAAACCACCTCGATTTTTTAGATTTGATTTATTTATGAGTTGAAATAGATACTTCACATATTCCATTGTAAATTAAATTTAACTTAAAAAAATTAAACATATCAAAATCATTTCTTATATTTTGTGTGATTTGTACTCAGTCTTATATGGGCATTGCATTAGGACGAATTTGATTATTGTATATTACTTGTGAGGGACGGTGGTCGTTTGTTCGCTATCAATTGTGATCGGATTTTTTTCAATAATTTATTTTGTTTCAATTGCACGGTAGTAATACATTTCTTCGTCTGCTCTTGATGATGACATGTTGCAGTTTCAGCCGTGAATTTTAATCTTATTTAGCGGTGCCACTTCTTCTCTTCCACTCACCTTTCAACACACTATTACTTGTCTTGTATCATTTCTATCAACAAAAAACCTCCACGACTAACATAATAGGTATAATAAAATGGATTGCAATTACGCGTTTTCTTTTAAAAAAAGTAATATTAATTTATTCTTATAACTGAATTTAAATGAAAGATCTTTTATTTAAAAATTAACAATTAGTTGGTTTAGTAGTAATTAGCTGAACTTCAATCGAAAGAGAGATGGAATCACTTAAAATTGTTATCCATGTTTTTCTTTTATTTTTTGTTGCCAAATTTAAACAAAATCTAATTTATGATAACGCAATCTAGAATTAACCCAATATGTAACTAACACCCAACCGTGAACTCTTATTACTCTCACAACTCACCACTTTTATTTCTTCACATTCACACCTCATCATTTTTACATGCAAATCTCTTCATAAACCTTCAAACCTCTCTCTTCTAACTCGCCGGCGACGCCAAATTCTCATCGCCGGCGACACCATAGTTCACCATTTCTCTTCCAATGGCTTCAGTTTCTGTTTTCTCTCCTTTCCACAACATAAAACAAAACCGTAACCTTTCAACTTCACAACCCTTGTTACGTTCGCGCTCTTCCTTTTCCGTTCAAACGGTATCATCAAACAGTCGCGGTGGCGCTATGTCGGTTTTTGCTTGCTCTACTTCGAATTTTCATCGGAGAGATGGGTTTAGTGATAAGCAACGGAAATCTCCGTTTCTTAAATATGGTGTTGATGAAAATGTTGATGAAAGTGTTGTTGTTGGTGGTGGTGATGCTGGTGGTGATGCTGGTGAAAGAGATTGGTCTAAGATTTTGTCTGCATTGCTTCCTTTTGTTGTTGCGGTTACTGCTGTTGCTGCTCTTTCTCAACCTTCCACTTTTACTTGGTGGGGTTTCTTAATTGGTTTCTGTTTTCATTAAAATATTCAATGTAACTGACATTAACTATTTTCTTATTCCTATTATAAAACCCTTTTGTTGTTTTAGTTTATATATGTTTCTATTGATTGAACTAATGCTTGAAAGATGGTTTTTTTATTGAGACTATTGGGGAATGTTAATTAATTACTGAATGTTTAAATACTAGACTATGATGTGTTTGATTAATGGCTTGTAAGATAGTGTATTAGTATATTAGACCCTTTTTTGATATGGAAATTTGTTCACTGTGTTTATGGTGCATGCATCGGTGGCCGTTGAATTATGATTGAACGGTCCAAGTTCTCAACTTGATTTTTTGGACCGTTCAATTTTAATCCAACAGTTATCGATGTGCTGAATATGCGAGTGTGAATCCCTATTGAAGGGAATCCATATCCTTACTCTGATAGCTATCTGTCATTCAGGTCTTTATTATAAGAAAATTTACTTTTTAGATGCATTGAATAATCGATGTATATTTGCATGTTCTTTTTTGGTTAATAATTTGTAATTCTAAGCATATAGAAATGAAAAAAGCTGAAATTTCAACTTGTTTTTGACTGTTTTCAGGGTATCTAAAGAGTTATATGCTCCAGCTCTTGGTGGCATTATGTTGTCTATTGGGATAGGACTATCCATAGAGGATTTCGCTCTTGCATTCAAAAGGTTGGAATTTCATTTTCATTACTGTTTTCGGCCAAGTTTTTAAGAAGTGAATTGAAATTCGTTGAATATTCATTATTTTGATGATTTTGTTGTTGCAGGCCTTTACCACTTTCAATTGGATTTATTGCTCAATATGTGGTGAAACCTTTACTTGGTGTCTTGATTGCAAAGGCTTTTGGTTTGCCTGGGATGTTCTATGCAGGCTTTGTCCTCACTGCTTGTGTTTCGGGCGCTCAGTTATCTAGCTATGCAAACTTTATAAGCAAAGGGGATGTAGCCCTATGCATTGTTCTTACAAGCTATACCACTATTGCATCGGTTATTGTTACGCCTTTATTAACGGGTCTTCTAATTGGATCTGTAGTGCCGGTTGATGCAGTTGCCATGTCAAAGTCAATATTACAGGTAAGTAGAATCAATGTTGTGAAATAGTACTGTTATAGAGCTATCACATATCGGAATTTAAACAAATTGTCATTGTTTTGCGATACACTATTTAGTACAAAGTGTTGTAGCTATAGCTATAGCTATAGCGCTATTGCGTTTTTGAATTTAAACACATTGCTATTATTCTACAATATACTATTTAGCATAACTATATAGTGCAAAGTGTTGTCGCCATAGCACCATAGCTTAGTGAAATTCAAACAGACCATTATTTTCTACAATTTGCATTTGACAACACTAACCCGAATTTGATTATTGACAGCTTAATTTGTAAAAATTCGACAGGTTGTTCTTGCTCCAGTGACACTTGGTCTTCTTCTCAATACATATGCAAAGCCAGTTGTATCCATTCTTCGGCCTGTGATGCCGTTTGTTGCTATGATTTGCACTTCATTGTGCATTGGCAGCCCACTCGCCATAAACCGAAGTCAAATTTTGTCAGGCGATGGTCTTCGGTTGGTTTTTCCAGTATTAATATTTCATGCTGCTGCCTTCACCTTAGGATATTGGTTCTCAAATCTTCCACCCTTAAGGTATGCTCACTTTAGAAAGTATCGTGAAAAAGTTGCAGATTCCAGTAATTAGTTATATTTGTTCAAAATATCGTCTGACGTATCGCTATCACATAAATATACTGTCACAGGCAAGAAGAACGGGTGAACCGGACGATTTCATTATGCACTGGAATGCAGAGCTCGACCCTTGCAGGTCTTCTTGCAACACAATTTTTAGGGAGTAGTCAAGCAGTTCCTCCTGCATGTTCTGTTGTTGCTATGGCTATAATGGGTCTTTGTCTTGCTTCTTTTTGGGGAAAGGGTTATGAAATTAGAAATCTTCTGTCATCATTGCCTTCATTCAGAACAAATTCTGCTGTTAAGGCTTAATTTCTTGTTTCATTTTTTGATGGTATCGGTTCGAGGTTGAATCTTGATAAATTTAATGTAGGTAGGTAGGTAGGTATACAAGGAATTTCAAGTGTATAGGTTAGTCAGAAAGAGTTTTTGTTAGTAACACGGTATGAACATCCGAAAGGAAATGTAGGAAATGTTGCGTTGTGACGAGGTAGGTACGGAACCGGATGCACTTATACAAATTATCATAGAACTGGTATATCATTGATGATTGATTTACTGATTAACAAATCGCTCTCACAGGTTTCTGTGTTCGAGCTAGCTTGTTGATTTGTGTGATTTTTTATTCTATGAACCTATGATCTGCAAACCAAGCAAGGTTGTATTATAGGAAATGTGGTAGAAACACTTGTCTAGATGCAGGTCATGATGAAATTGAATATTACCTAACACACCATGAACTTTACTGATAAAGAAACGGGTTAATACCTATTTTGCCCCCTGCCATATAGGCGCCATATAGGCGTCATTTGAAAAAACCCCCTGCAAAAAAAAAGTTGCAAGAATTCCCCTAACATTTAAAGATTCTCTCATTTTAAACCTTCGTCAGATCCAGTCATCCAAAATGCTTACGTGGCATGTATTTTTTTATTTTTTAATTGTTTCTAATGACGTGGATGCCCAGGTGGCTTTTTATTTTAATTTATCATTATTTATAATGTCACGTATGCAATTTATATCATATTAATTTTTGGTTGATATATTAAAACCTTTTAAATAAGCAAAATATGTTGGAAGTGGGAGTTGAACTTCCATAGGAATTCATTGCGCCTAACCACTAGGGTGGACAAATTATTTTGTTAATCAATTACTTTGGATGATATATATTATTAACGTTGTTAAATTAATTTGAATGATATACAAGTAATACTGTATAAATACTATATAAGTATATATTGAACATAAACTATATAAGTATAAATGTTAACGTTAAATTAATTTACTATATATATACTATATATATACTATTGAACATAAACTAATTTACTATATATATACTATATATATACTATTGAACATAAACGTTAACGTTAAATTAATACTATATATATACTATATAAGTATTTTGTTATTCAAATACTTTGAATGATATATACTATATATATACTATTCAAATTAATTTATTTTACTGTTAATGTTATTAATTAATATTTGTTTATATTAATTTAATTTAGTTTATATTTTCTAATTAATATTAGTTTAATTTAATTTAACGTTTATGATTATTTAATTTAATTTATTTAATATTATTTTACTATTAACATTATATTTAAGTTAATTAATTTAATTTATATTAACGTTATATTTAAACAATTTATATTAATATTTATATTTAATTTAATTTAGTATTAACGTTATTAATTAATATTAAAAAAATAGCAACAGTAAAATGTAAACTAAAATAGTAATAATTATAACAAAAATATAACGTTATTGTTTAAATTAATATAAAATGTTTAAATTAAATTAATTAACTTAAATATAACGTTAATAGTAAAATAATGTTAAATTAAATTAAACTAATATTAATTAGAAAATATAAACTAAATTAAATTAATATAACAAGTATATAATTAGTTGTATATAATTATTAAATGCAAATAATAAGTTGAAAACTATAAGAATAATTAAATGTAAACATATTTCAGCTTTGAACTTGCAGCCTAGTGGTTAGGTGCTACATCTTGTAGTGGAAGGGAGTGGGTTCAATTCCTACCTCCAAAAAATTTTTAAAAAATCAAAAAAATACATGCCACGTAAGCATTTTGGATGACTGGATCTGACGAAGGTTTAAAATGAGAGAATCTTTAAATGTTAGGGGAATTCTTGCAACTTTTTTTTTGCAGGAGTTTTTCAAATGTCGCATATATGGCAGGGGGAAAATAGGTATTAACCCTAAAGAAACCATAGATTTTTCACACCATTGAGTAATCTAGATTTTCATAAACTCAACTACTAGCTCTTGGTGTACACACAAATGGTATAGTGCCGATGAAGAAAAAAATTTATTTATTTGAAGGTATTTGTCTAACATTTGTTTATTTATTTAAAGACATTTGTCTGACTTTTCTAATATGTGTTTACAAGTGTTATATAAGTGTCAAATACAACGTCACTGCTACTTTAGCCATATATTGCTGGCCTTTGTTAATTGCACAACCCTTATTTAACATTCAAACACTATAGCATTTCTCCCCTCTACTCCCCTAGGCAAATAAGAGTGTTGTTTTTCACTTCTTTCTACTATTGCAAAATGTTTAGACATATTTACCATTTGCCAGTTGTAGAACATAGACGTTGCTTTACAAAAATTGTCAAGATAATAACATCAAATGATCAATGCGTTCTTTTTGGGTACATTTTAAAGGTGAATAATATAATAGTTTATAAAAAATATCTTCATTTTGACAATTTAAATAAAAATTATTGTATTTAATTTATTTAACATTATTTATTTTATTATTATATTATAGTTATTACTATGGGTATTAACTTTATCTAGCTTGAAATGGTATTAGAGTAAGTGTGTGTTTGGAAACCAGTTCAAAAACCACGTCAATTCTAAAACCACAATATGGTGTTCCAATTTGCCTTTAATTTGAGAAGTTAGAAATCCAAACATCTAAACATATGCTAAGTCCAACCACATTGCTACATAATACATGAACAAGGAGAATTTTTCCTTGACACCCCCAAATTGCACCCCATATGAGCAATATTTTTATCGTTGTGCTTTTGCAATAATTTCGATTTTTTAAAAAAGTACCGTTAACTATTGGATTTTTCTACATAGTATCATATTTTTTTTGTGTGTTTATATGAAGAAGTACTAGATACTGCAAAAAAATACTAGATTTTTCATATTATTTGAAAAAATATTGGAATTTCTGAAAAAAAAAACATTATTTTTTTTATAATTAAAAGAAGAAATATTGATTTTTTTTCAAATAACCAGTGTATGTAAATCAAATGTTTTAAAAAATCCAATAACTTATAACGGAAAAAAAATTCAAATAACCAAGTTTAAAAAAATTTTACTCAAAAAATCAGGTTTTGGGCGAAATTACCTGGGTAACCAGGTTTGGGAGGTGCCCTACACATAAGAGCCACCTCCCGTGGCGCCATTGTTGTAAAATTTCTTCTTATGCGCCACCTGGGGTGGCGCCTTAGTTCTGGGAAGAACTATTAAGCCACCTAGGGTGGCGCCATAGTGTTAGCCCTTTTTTTGTTTTATTTTAAATTTTTTTAAATAAAAAAACTATGTGTTAGGGTATTTTTCGACACATTTTCTCAGCCGTTTCTCACATTTTCTTCCATATTTGCTATCATGAACTTAACCGGGTTGTTGTCACGGAAAAAAAGATTTTGATAGAAAACATTCATTCATTAATTAAAAGATACATTGAAAGTCACTAACAGAAAATAAGAAAAGTAAAACATCTAAGAAATCACAACGGTTAAAACAATGTCATCTGTTCTATGCATCATTCGAGTGCAATCCACGTCGTATGCCACATTCTCCCACCAACGTTGCCTTTCTCCGATGACAACACCACCCCTTGTTTTAAGCCTCTTGATACTTCTTATCTCTTCGTCGGGTCGGTACTCCTCTTCCAAAAACCTCAGGAGAGTCCTCTTGAGTTGGGCCACAGAATTGATATTCCAAAACATTACCGGCATGTGGGGTTTCAGTGCAGAGTATATGACATGCCCGCTCCTTCTGGGGTAATCTGGTTCATAGTCGAGATGTTTCTTTGGTGGCGGGGGCTCTGATTTCTGGTGCGATCCATCTGGCCTAATGCGAGCTTTCATTGTTGTGTTTGTGTTTGGTGTTTGGTATTTATGTTTCTGTGTATGCATTCAACCTTAGAAACCCCTAATTTATAATAATAGTGGGTAGAAAAGGAGTACTGTTGCGTACTGTTTACAAGCACGCCTAAATTGAATGATAAATGCAAGCACACTGATCAACACCTAACTTGACGTGACTAGACGAAAGCATGCATATTTGACTGTCCAAAATACAGACTGACAGTATGGGTCATGAAGACAGCTTCACTACAAGACAAATACATGAGTAGTTGATTTAATTAAAGATAGTACAAATACATAACTAGTTGATTTAATAAAAGATAATACAAATATATAAGTAGTACAAATACAAATATAAATACATAAGTAGTACAAATACAACTACAAAAACATTAGTAGTGCAAACACATGACATACAACTAATTGTTGGTGGAGGTAGCTCCACGATTAGGACATGTATTTTTATTGTGCCCGACTTCATGACATATGCCACACTTTAGTACCATTTTCTCATGATCATCCATTTCGGTTCTGATGCGTGTGCTGTTTGGTCGACCTCTTTTCTTTCGTCGCATGTTGTCATTAGGCCAAACCACGTCCCCCTCATACGCAGGCCAATAATCCTCCTTTGCCATCACTTGAAATGCATTGTTGTACACTCCGAGCAAGGTCTCCGCCTTATAAATGGGAGATAAAAGTGCTAACGGATCTTGGTGCGCATACGAACATGCTGCTATTACATGAGAGCATGGCATGCGAAAGGCTTGAAACTTTCCGCAGTCGCACCACCCTTCGTCTGTAAGAACCCTGTATTGTTGTCTCTGAAGGCCCTCGTTATGGTCAATTGTTTCTTTGACACTGAAGGTCCGGTTGAATCGGTCGAAAGATGTAACATTGTGGCTGTTGGCTTTGGCAGATTGTTCTTTCATGAATTTGACGCAGGTTTCGCTGAATACTTGTCCGAATTCTAAAACTGCACTCCACTGCTCACCTCTTCTTGCGAAAAGAGAAGTCATCCTATAGTATGTTGCTTGCACCAAGGCAGTAATCGGAAGGTGTCTGATGCCCTTAAACACTCCGTTCATAGACTCCACAAGATTTGTAGTCATGTGCCCCCATCGCTGCCCGTTGCCGTATGATCTGGTCCATTTCTCTCTAGCTAGATTATCTATCCATCTGCCTGCATCTGGATTTGACGGTACAATTTCATGTCGATAATATTGGAACGTCGGTTGAGTCAATGCATATCCAGCATTGACAAGAGTCTTCCGAAGAACCTTATCCCTTATCTCTCGCATGAAATTTTGTGCGATATGTCGAATACAGTAAACATGCGTTGAAGGTGGGTTTTGCCACCCGTTTGCTGGATTGTTGTACGCACTCTCGATGGAAGCATGCCTGTCTGAAATCAAACAGAGCCCAGGTTGGGGGGCAACGTGTGTCCGAAGATTTCTAAGAAAGAAACCCCAACCTCCAGCAGTTTCTCCTTCCACAAGAGCGAATGCAACAGGAAAAATATTAATATTTCCGTCTTGTGCCACAGCCATCAACAAGGTCCCCTTATATTTTCCGTACAACCAAGTGCCATCTATTTGAAGAATTGGTTTGCAATACGTAAATCCTTGAACACATGTGCGGAAAGCCCAGAAAAGCCTGTGGAATATCACATTTCCTTGAAGGCACGTTCCGTCTGGAGATTGCGCCGGAAGGGTCTCTAAAATAGTAACGGTTCCGAGAGCATAAATTTGAAGCGCAGATAAGAAACGTGGAAGTTGTTTATACGAATCCTCCCAATTTCCATACACAAGTTCGATCACTTTGGTTTTCGCCAGCCACGCCTTTCTATAAGATGGAGTGTAATTGTAAGTTGCAACGATATGAGAGATTACCGTTTTCACCTTTACTGACGGATCTTTGTCTACTAGAGGCAAGATTTCTTGACATATAATATCATAACTTATCTTACGGTGATCTTGGGAAATAGATCCTATCACCCATGAATCATTTAATGTTTTTTATAAATATTTTCGTATTACCCGTATTTGTAATGTTTTTCCCGTGTTTCTCGTATTTGTAATGTTTTTCCTGTATTTCCCGTATTTGTAATGTTTTTTCCCTATTTATATCATTAAACACTACTCCCACACGTCTAGTTATTTATTTAATCGGTTTTTTTAATGTGTTAAAAAAAAGGGACACTCATAGGCGCCTTTCCAGGTGGCTTAAAGGTTCTCCATTGCACTAAGGCGCCACCCCAGGTGGCGCATATGTTCAAAAATTTATACTAAGGCGCCATGGGAGGTGGCTCCTATGTGTAGGGCACCTCCCAAACCTGGTAACCCGGGTAATTTCTCCCAAAACCTGGTTTTTTGGGTAAAAAAATTTTTAAACTTGGTTATTTGCATTTTTTCCCTATAACGCGTATCGGAAATTTTGAAAATTTTGGTAGATACAATTTTTTTTGAATATTTGAAAAATTCGGTAGGCACTGGTGAGTTTTGAAAAATCCTTAAGTTTTTGACATTTTTAACAAAACAATTAGACAATTAACCGAATAAAATATATACATATAATGCAAAATGTGCTACAATATCAATACAAATTAAAATATGTTGACTTCCTAACTTCTTCTTCCTAGAGCCTTATACGTCTCGCATATGATGTTTCTCATACTCTTACACCTTCAATATAGTTCTGTCTCCATCAATCAGTGGCAGTAGGCAATAGACAATCGAATTTCAACTTCACATGAACCCAATGAATGTTGTTAACAAAACTAACTACAATAACCTTACGTGTACTCGCAACTATGGATGAATATACCGCTAATGGGAAGAAAGTGATGTTAAGGCTTCTAGACAACGAGACGATTGTGACACTATATCTAGAAGCAATGGGATAAACCCATATCAAGAATCGTCATCTATTTCTCACAATCCCACACACCCAAGCTAGCAACTCATAACAAACTCCTAACTTTAAAGACCGTGTCATAGAACACATTGGAGTACATTTGATGATGTTGATAAACTTTAGAATCTGTCAGCGCCCGAACCAAAGGTCAAAACTCTTCGCTCCATCCAAGTAAAGCTACAGTAGAACGGAAATCACAGTTTACATCTTGACCGTCATCAACAATATCATCAATGTACTGATGTAAGAAAACGAGAAATTGAGACAAGTAAAGAAGTTTTGAAGACTGGTTAGACAATTGACGTTCAGTTGGTTTTGTACATCATCTCTTTGTAATCCGACTTCCCTACGTGCCCTCAACATACTTCCACTGCGAAGGATCACGTTGGACATCACTTTCTTTACCAATTTTACTCTTCTTAATTCCCTTATTTGGCTTGTACTTCACTGGTGGTGGACACGTGGAAATTGTGGATGGATGTTTTAGATCCCAATTTTTTTCATCACCTTGTGGCCAACAATATTCAATTTACTAAAATAACTCTTCAACTCTTCACGCTCTTCTTCTAAATCTAACAACGTCCAACTTTCATCTTTAGTGACCTCATACTCTTTAATATATAATTTCTTTCAAAACACATGAATTGATTCTAACGAAACAGGTTCACCTTGTATTTGAAGACCGGAAAGTTGTCACAACAAGGTAACCCATGTGTTGTTATAATGAAGGAGCCGCTCACATCTTTGTCAGAACCAACGAATTTTACCCTTTCCAGATCCTTTCAACGTGTTGTATACACTATATTGAAACGAAGTCGTGCAATCAAGAGTAAAATAAAGTGTTATACCGATGCTAAATATTGGAAATACATTTTTAAAATAATACTCTGATTGAACCTGGTTACAACTTCAACATGGTGTTCACATCATTCTAACTTCTGCATAAATCTTTCCAACTGGTAGTCAATATGTTTTTTAGTCTCTAGTGAGCAAACTCAACCCTTAAAAACATAAATAAAAAAGATGTCATTATTTGATAATTAGTAATGTAATTTATTCAAAGTCACATCAATGTATCCATTCGTTGCCGTTTGTTTTGTTCCAACCTAGAATCAAATAAATGAAAAGTTACATTATTAGGGAATAAAATACCTGTTTGTTTTGTATGTAAAATAAAAATTTAACATTAAATGAAACATGTTCAACAAATTTACTGAATCAGAATGCATCCAAAAGATATCAGCAACAACATTTGTATTATCCCTGTTTCTGGTCCAGTACATGTATTTCTCTTCATGAATTAGACTCAACAGATGTTGCATTTCAAATAATGGACATCTTTTGCTCATTTTGTACATAGATTTTTCCTTGTACACATGCATAACACTCGTGAGGTTTTCTGGATCTCTATCTTTCAAAGCAACAATTATGTACCTGGGAGCCATATTGTATTTTGTCATGTCATTCACAAATTGTCTTTCTTCATCTTTTAAACAATCTAATATGTCATGAATACCTAAGTCCTTAGCTAGTTTATAATTTTGAAACCCACACCTAACCATAACCTTCCAACCGCTACCACTTGGCACATATCTAAGCATAAATGGACATTTAAGTTTCATATTATAAATGCCTTCATAGGAATTCTTCCTTTTGTAACCCATAATCAATTTATCTTTCCTTCCTCTATTCCCATTTGCGGTATGAGAACAAGTGGTAACAACAATAATACCATGTTTACCAATGGACTGTGTCCATGATAACACGTCAACTCAGGAAGGAAATATTCGTCATTTACAACATATACAGAATAAATTAGCAATATCATAGAATCAAAAGCCTATTAAATATTAAACAAGTTTAAAACAAAACATGAAAGTATGTGTAAAGTCTGTAGGGAAACCATCAGAATATGGACCGCACAAATAAAGCATTCTGAACTACTAGACTTTTAAAAGTAGACTAAGAATCCAGTATACCTAAATTTTCAATAAATCCGGAAATTTTTTATGTTTCCCAGATTTTTCAAAAAATTCGGTATGCAATATATGATTCTCCAGAAATACTGGATTTTTAGAAAATTCGGTATAAATGCATCAGATTTTTAAAAAGTTCAGTAAAAAATCCCCAGAATTTTTGGATTTTCTTGTGAATATGAGGTATAAATGCACTTGATTTTCAAAAATTTCTGTAAAAATGTAATAATTTTCTAGAAAATATCAAACTTTTCAAAAACATTTGGTAAAAACTCATACCGATTTTTTAAATATCTGGTAAAATTGAATAAAATCCCACCAACGATCCATGGAAGGCATTGAGGTAATGTAGTTCCAGAAGAAGCCTCTCAAACGCGTCCTAATTGAGGATGTATCTAGGACTTCCTTGATCAATCAGGACCTTCTTAATTTTATAATCGTCACATCTCATGGTGATGACCATAGGATCATCGCTATGTGGGTAGATGTTCGCAACATCCATTTTGTGAAATGTGATCTCAACATCTAAGCTTCTAGATAGCCCAAGTTAGAGCTGGTGGGCGAGCCTTCTACGGTTAAGATCTGGCGAGCGTATCTTTAGCGAGCGAAATTGGCGTTTTTGCCTATAGGGGACCCTATTGTGATGGTTTTAAGAGTGTGGCATATAGTTGTGTCGTCGTCTTCCTTGCTTAGATACTTTCCTTTCTTGGATCGAGGAATTACCGACACACCTCTCTTTTGAAAGTTGGATCTGCTTGGGCTTTGAGCGAAATCGACCTTGACATATTTCTTTAGGTGAATCTCTTGGATTATGTGTTTTATCTCCTTATTAAACTGATAGCAGTCCTAGTATAGTGTCCCTTATCTTTGGGAACTTTCACCAACTGCTAAGCTTGGCCCCATGACCACTGAATTTGGAGCTGGCGGTTGAGGGATGTCGTGCATGTGGAAGACTTTTCGCCATACCTACTCACAGAGAGTGTTCAAAGGCGTGAAATTTTTTATGGGTTTTCCATTTTGCTTAAACATTATTTTGTTTCTGACAAGAGAGGTGTAATGACTCATTCATGAATGTTATGAGATGTCAATATTCGAGGTGCGCTATTTCAAATCTTTGGGCTTCTTCTCATCATTTTTTCTCCTTCCTCAATGTAACTTTTTGCACGTGTCACCACTTTGGCCAAGGATGTCGCTGGTCTTTGGGCGAGGGATTCGTTAAAGTGTATTGCCTTAAGCCCATTCTAAAATGCTCCTACGAACATCTCCTAGTTGGAATGGATTACCTTGATTGTTGCCTGATTGAAACACGTGAGGTGATCCCTTAAAGATTCAGAGGGGCCTTGGCGAATATTGAAGAGGTTAGTGGCAACCATCTTTCTATGTCTGCTTGCTGCAAACTAGTGGACTAGTTTCTTCACTAAGTCTGGATAGCTGGTGATGGAGAGTCTAGGTATGCCCATATACCACATCAGGGCTGCGTCTTTGAAGGTGGCAGCGAGGAGCTTGCATTTCAAGAAGTCAGGAGCTCAATTGATTGCCATCTGCATGTTGATGGAGGCGACATGTTCGTATGGATAGTTACACCCATCGAGCTTAGCCAATGAAGGTGGCTTAAAATTCTCAGGAACAAGAGTCTCCCATATCTCATTTGAGAGAGGTTAGGTGTCTAGCATCTCCACCTCTCCTGTAGGGTCTACCTCCTATTGGCGTTGCTGAATATGGAGGATGTTATTCTCCAAAGTTTGGTTCTGGCAACATAGATCGTCCATAGCAGCACCCATCTTTGTTGCGGCCATGATGGTCAGAAAGGTTAAATGTGAGGCAGTAATCCAATATAGTGTTCTTATGGTGGCCCAAGTCAATTTTACGAGGCGCATGGTAGGATCCAATTGTACTTGTAAAGCACAATAAGTGACAGCCCCTAGTGATTAAGGAATGTCAGAAACTTTAGGATATGTTTTAGGGTTTAGAGCTACCTTACATAAGGAGGTGAGAAACTCTGTGTATCTAGTCTTTGTGTGAATCTCAGATCCTCTCTCAACTTCAGGACCGAGGTATTTATAGCAGTATTGAGTCTAGATCCTAATCTCCTTGGGAATAACAACCAATTTTGAGAGAATGTGGGAGTATGTAGTTAATCCCCTGTTATTCAGGAGAGCCTTTGTGTGAATCTCAGATCCTCTCTCAACTTCAAGATTGAGGTATTTATAAGCAGTATTGAGCCTAGATCCTAGTCTTCTTTGGGAATAACAACCAATTTTGAGAGAATGTGGGAGTATGTAGTTAATCCCCTGTTATTCGGGAGAGCATTGTAACGCCCCGGACTGCTTTCGGGATGATCGACTGGCCCCACAAACCAACATGGGTCTTTTCAGCATGCCTTGACCTCACTCACACGCTTTCTGAGAAACTATCCCAAAAGGAGTTCTTATGGAACGGGCTACCGAAAAGAAGATGCATCTTATTGGTATAGGTAGTATTCATCAATCCTTATAAGCTCTCAGGTGTTACATGCCCCCTAGCTTCCGTAACGCCCCAAATTGCTTTCGGGATTATCGACTGACCCCAAAAACCAACACGGGTCTTTTCAACATGCTTTGACCTCACTCACACGCTTTCTGAGAAACTTTCCAGAAGGTTACCTATCCCAGAATCGCTCCAAGTCAAGCACGCTTAACTATGGAGTTCTTATGGAACGGGCTACCGAAAAGAAGATGTATCTTGTTGGTATAGGTAGTATCCATCAATCCTTATAAGCTTTCCTTTGACCATGCAGTCTCATACCTGCATAGCCTCGAGATCTCTCTCATTCTGATGTGGCTACCACTTTTTGCCATCTTCGGCCACGAGTGTTACATGCGGTGCAACCACCCTCTACCCTCTTCGACCTCAGGTATTACAAGATAGTTAACCTTCTCATAACTTCTTCCACCATTGTGAACTATGAACATGTCAGTTATCCTTTTTCTGTATTGATTGAATTATTTCAGAAGTGAACGAAATATTTAATATAGGGGCAACACATCTAACAAATAAACAATCGTAAAACTTTATAGGTGAGATGATGTATTACTTGTCTCTTACGTCGCCCCTCATGAACACCTTACTACTATTTCAATACAAAGAAGTTTGATTTGGTTTTTAAATTTAACTTCTAAATTGCTTGGTAGATGAGCTGGAACTATATCCACACGGAGCATTAATTTAAAAGAGATATAATTAAAAGAAAGATGCTACACTAAAATTAAATATTCTCTTTTAGCTACTATAGGAGTATATAAGTTTTTAAAATCAGAACTATATTATCTATGGAGTAAAAAAAAAAAAGCTAAATCTCGACATTCTTACACAATCTTCTTTGACCTTTTTAGGCAAAAACAATCTTTTAAAATCTAAATTTAAGATGCTTCAAATAAAAACATTGGATTTTCATAAAATTAAAATAATAAAACTCACTTGTTATTTCTATTTTTCAATTCAACCATCCAAACACTTTGCCTTTTGATACACTCTTCAAATAAAGTGTATGTAAACAATTTGAACTACTCCTTTTTAGTCTGTCTCAATCAATGATTTCAACGTGGTTATCCTCTTGAATACATTTGGATAAATATCAAGAAGAAATTATGCTGTAATTCCACTGTTACAGAATATGACAGCTTTAGAGAGATATTTTCTTCCTTACAGCAGTGTTTTAAAAGCCGGACCGGTCATCGAACCGGTGAGGGTACTGAGTCACTGGTTTATCGGTCGAACCACTGGGTCACTGGTCGAACCGCACGACCAAACCGGATTAAACCGGATAACTCGGTTGATTAGACTTGTCATTATATAAGTATAAAACCGGTCGAACCGGATGATTCAGTCTCTAAAAAAATATAACTAGCTTTTAAATTTTTTAAAAATATCATATCATAAATTCACAATTTCACAACTTAAATTCAAATTTTAAACAAAAGGTATTACACATAACAAAATAGTAAAAAATTACAAAGTCTAATTGCAAACAAAGTCTAATTACAACATAATCTAATTGAATAGTTTATAACAAAATAACTCCAATGTGTACCAAATTTAATTCAAAATAGGATCCTCCTAAAAAGAAAATCAAATAAAATTCAATATTTTTATGCTATTTAAGAAAATTTATTAGCAAAGGTAACAAATAGACAATAAAGTTTTTAATTTGTCACTAAGGAAAAAAACTATGTGAGAATGCTATTTAAGTAATACACTACTAAATATATTAAAAAAAAAAGTTAAAAAAAAGTTTAAAAGAAATGTTAAAAAAAAAGTTAAAAAATAAAAATAAAAAAAAAGTTAAAAAAAAGTTTTTAAAAAAAAAAACAAAAAAAAAGCAATTAAACCGCCGGTTTTCCGGTTCTCCCGGTTTTCCCGGTTTTCCCGGTTTTCACCGGTTTTCACCGGTTCCCACCGGTTTAATGACATACCCGATCTGACTATTGAACCAGACCGGTTACCTGGCCGGTTCCCGGTTCGACCGGTCCGACCGGCCGGTCCGGTCCGGTTTTTAAAACACTGCCTTACAGCCTTTTTCTTTTCGTCCACGTAATACAAAATAAGGCTGTAAAGAATCAAATGGCTGTAAAGAATCATATTTGAAGGCTTTATGGCTTTTTCATAATATAGTAGCTCACTACATGTTGGAAAAAGTCAAAGTTTAGCCTACATATAAGGTTGCTTATAAAACTGTTTTTCCACTCCATTCATTTGAGATTGATACTTCATGTAGCCAGGTGGAAACAACTAGCTATAGGAATGATAAACGGATATGTCCGCTAAAAATCTTTTAAAAAAAAAGTCGGGCGAACATATTTGAGATGCGTGTTTAAAACTTTATCTCGTCAAAAAAAATAAAGTAGATTGAGGTGAGTACGCAGGCTTTGCTCCTCTAAAGACTAAAAATTGTTTAAATTATTATGAAAATTGTGCCCTCATAAAAACAAAGTGGAAGGGACAAATATACCGCTCCGCGAAACAACACGGGCAAAACTGTCTAATAGGTCGGATTCGTTTTGCCACCACTACCTAGCTATCCTATCTAGTTAGTTCAAAGACATTTTGATCTCAAAGATTGACTTAAACATCTAATTAGGGTACAAAATGGATCCGTTCTGAAGAATATGCCCGTTTTACCCACATTTTTTCTCAAAGCAGAACAAGATTTTATGTTTATACTGTGTTCGCCCTGTTTTTTTAAGACTTTTGCATAAAGACACGGACATTAACAATTTTATTATTTTTTCAATTTTTAGTCTTTAAGAGTGCAAAGCCCGCATGCCGCCTCACCCTCATTTTTTGCGGGGGAGTCATGGTTTTAGATGTGCACCGTCAACTATGTAGGTCCCGTATCATCCCATTTTTTTCGGACTTTTGTGGGGTGAGACTAAATGCCCCTTTTGCCACCCCTACATCTAACAATCATCAAGAGAAAGTATCAAGTCACTCATATTTCAGGGATTGTAAATATGCAGAAAAACCAGTGCTCAAAAAATGACAAATGCAGAGTTATTAGTAACATAGTAAATAATCCTTAAAGAGCTACATAAATTTTATTCAAGGAAATAAATGATAATCATGAATTTTCAAATCAAAAGTGCATATGATTCCTCTGTCTAATATAAACTGATATAACAACTTTGATACAACTCAATAACATACCCCCAATACATTCTTATAATACAATCCCATACAACAAAATCTTTGCAGACTTGTCACCTGAATCCATTCTAGCCCATCTTATCATTGTGAAACAGATTCTTGAAATTCATCTTTGTTGCTTCCCTTTCCCATACACATTGGCTCCCTCTACTACACTAAATTCTGCACTATACGGCGAGATAACACAAACGACGACGACAGTAGGACCGAATTCGTTGGACCTATAAATTTATAACCTCTCCGAATGAATACATCCATGACAATTTTGCTACACAAAAACTTCATTCACCCTTCCCTGCTCGGTCTATAGAACATCTCTTCCTGAAGCTTCTCGATCAAGCTTATAGCGGAGCCTTCCTAGTCGACCCTACAAATGAAACAAATACAATATACTTTCTTTAATCTCAATTTCTTAAACTATAACAAAAAGGCGTATCGTCATGGTTTAAAATTGCAGTCTGCAACAACAATTATAATTTCGACCACATCAATTGCATTTTGCTCCAATTTAAAGGCTCACAGCTGAACCACCACCGCAATTCAAAACCATGATTTACATTATTCTAGACAATGGAAATCATCATCAACCATTAAGATACAAAAAAGAGCAAGAAGCACTACAAAATTCAATTCATGAATTATCATTCCTAACATAAAACAAAACAGGATTCAAACATAAGCCACAAACTCATTCCATTCAATCAATGTATCACAAAAGTCAAAAGGATATAACCCTCAAAGCATGACAATAAAGATCCAAAAACATGATCAAATTCAAAACACTTGAATGTTGAATCCATCATTCCATTCTTCATGTGCTTCTACTTATTAGTCAAATAAAAGAATGATTGTTATGATTATGAACAAGGATATGACATGTCATGACCCTTCACCAAACAAAAGCAAAACCCAATAAAGTTAGCCAATAAAACCTTCTTCTTTTTCATCCATCCCATTCCAACAAAACACTCAGATAAAATAAATTTCCTATGCATCAAAAAGCTAACAATTCCTTGATAGCATGACATGGACAACACAAGAAAAAGATAAACACTTTTCATTTTCTCAACAGAAAAAAAAATCAAAACTTTTCAAATTTCAACCCACCAAACAACATAAACAAACATAATCAACAAGAACACGACCACCCACCAAACCAAACCAAACCAAATCACAATCACAATCAAACAATTGAAATTGACCATGACCAGACCAGACCAATATCACAACACAATACAACCTTAAACAAACCAAAACAAAACAAACCTCGGAATCATCACGAACAGCGACACATTCAGGTGGAGTTTCAAACAAAGACAACGAGAATTGTTTATAAGCAGCCCCAACATCAAAGTAAATCAAACCGGAGCTAGGAACATCAACACGAATACTCTTAACAGCCAACCAAAGAAAAAGATCCTGAGCTTCCAACCCATTCAACCCATCAATCTTCCCGTAACTCAACGACCCAGATACGTTTCGATCATAATGCAACTCGTTCTCGAATTTAGCATTACAAGCTTGATCTAAATGCACCCAGAATTTCCCATCTTCACCAACGTTGAATTGGGTGACACCCTTGGGGAAAATACCCATGGGAAGACCGTGGTTGTGGAGAACCTCGTAGATAGAGGTTGCATTTTTTGATGCAGAAATGGTTGAGATTGAGAGAACGAAGAGGAGAAGAAATTGAAACATGTTTTTGAGAGTTTTAAGGTTATGATGATGATATTGATGATGTGTGTTTGTTGTGTTAGAACATTGGATTGAAGAGTGAAATGGGTTTTGGGATTGGTGAAGAGAAGAAGAGGAGAGAGAGAGGAGAGAGAGAGAGAGAGAGAGAAGGGTGACAGCTTGAATACAGAAGGGATTGGGCAAAGAATGATCAATTATTGGTATTGGGTGGTGACCGGTGACTGGTGTGTGGGGTTTTGGGCCTTTTTTTGTTTGTTTTGTTTTTAATACAAGTAGTAAAATTTAGATTTTTTTGAATTCTATATACTCTATGTCTAACAAAATATAAACAAATTTTAGTTAATAAATTGTAACAAAATGTAAGTAAAAGTTGTTTTTTTTACTATATTTAATATTAATAAACTAAAATATTCTTATTTTTTTTAATTAGTTATATTATATCAATTAAAACAAATTTATATATGATTAATATGATTAATAATTGGATTTATTAGCAAATTAAATTTTGTAATTGATGATAAATTTGAATAATTAATTTTTTTTAAAGTGTGAAATTGTTAAATTTTGTTTATAAGTTAAAAAAATAGTTGTTTTTTAATTATTCAATTTAATTGAAATTATTTGCATCGGTTTTTTATTTAACATTTTTTGTTTTTTATTAATGATAAAGATAAATAGATAATATAAGAAAATACTCCCTTCATTCTTTATTATAAATAAAATTTAACATTTTAGATTCGTTGAGTAAATGATGTATATAGTCTGTATATAGTCTAAATACGTCATTTATTGATTGAATGAATGTCAAATGTTAAATTTGTTTATAAAAGAGAATGGAGGATATATATTTTTAATAAATATGTTATTTCCTTTTTTATTGATATATATTTTTAATATGTCTGAATTAATCAATTATATAAGTTATTTTGAGAAAGATAAAATAACAAGGATTATTGATATCATAAAATAATATGTTAATTGATACAATTTTTTTTTTACTACACTTCCATATTATTGGGATCGAGTGAGTATTTGGTTAATTTTATTCCTTTTGTTTTTTAGTGGACTTAATTAGTTATATGGTGTCTTTATTTAATTTAAAGTTTTGTTTTGGTTCTTTGACAAATAAACGTTACTCTTTTTATTCTAAAGAAATTTAATTATTACGAGAAAAAAATTATATATGATTTTACAGAAATGCCCCTTATAATTATATAGAAAATAAAAATTAAAAGGGTTGAAAAAAGGAATAATAATAAATACTTGAGGGTATATTAGAAAAAAATTATAAATGTTGTATTGAAATTATAGAGTGAACTATAATTTGGGACAAATTTTTACTTATAAAACGTCTTATAATTTGGGACAGAAGGAGTATTTTTTGAGTTTCTCAAAAACAATTTTGTTAGCCAAATTGATCATTTCTGTTAAATTTTGACCAAAAACATTATCTAGCAACTCAATTGGAAAAATTGCACATAGTGAGTCAGGAAACCTCCATAAAACGTGTTCTTTCTCTTCCTTCGAAACTACTTTGGTCCTGTGCGGTATTTTTCACGGGTTCCCTAAAAAAGTTCTAAATCATTCCTCTCCAACTTTCTTCAATTTATTTTTCACAAGTTTTTCAATTTGTATCAAGAACTATTCTTACCCAGATTTTCTTCATCTTTAATTCAAAAAATGTTAAAGGTTTCCAACAGTAGTTCATTGTAAAAAATCAAAGTTTTGGTGTTGTTGGATTTGTACTAAAAAGATACAAAAGGAGCAAATGTTATTGTCAAGAGGAACATGTTTTTCGTACAGTGACATACATGAACAATTTGAACTGTGAAAAAAATGGGATGTAGAAATTACATAAATAACATGGATATTGGTTGCAATTTTTTCAAGTGGTTAGATGATAAAATTGTTGATGAAAAGGATATGAAGATTGAAAGGTAGACAAAAAAAAACAAATTGAAGTATGAGCTTCGGGATTTAAGTTCATCTCCGAGACAAATAATCCTGATATACATCAATTTTATCCTATAGACAAAAGGTAGAATTATATCATACATCAATTTTTATAGACAAAAGGTAGAACTATATCACACATTTGTATAGATGTTAGAAATAAAAAATAATAAAAACGAAGTTTATATCACATTATATAGTGTAAAATTATTTTTGTATAACTAGGTGGATGTAGTGAAAATTGTATTATCTGATCAAGTTGAATAGTATCAGATAGATACAATACAACAATATTTAAAATAAATTTGTCATCTGAACAATATTCAGATAATGAAGAAGGTTGAGACCATATTTAAGACTAAGAAGATAATTGTTGACTTGATACTTCAACAGTGGCCTTTTTTATTAGCATAATTCAACATCAAGCATCATTAGTATATATCATAGGGGCAGACAAGGAAGCATATTAGGCTATACTTTGTAAATTAAATTAACATATCTGCTTTAGAATTCAATTACCTCCATCATCTCTTTATTTATGTAGAGCTTTGTGAAATGATAAGTTTTAGATATTGAAAATTGATATTTTCTTGCAAAATGTGAAATGTGTTGGGGTTGGTTGAAAATATGCACGTTTGAAGAAGTCTCACATTGCTTAGTTTTGTGAAAAAAGAGGGAGTCTGAGGCTATATATAAGATTAGAAGTTCTTCTAAGTCGCACACCGCTTAGTTTAGTGATGGAAGAGAGAATTTAAGGCTATATATAGGATTCAAGTTCTTCGTTACAAGATGCACTAGTCAAAAGCATTTTAAGCTTATATTTGATTTTCTTTATTCTCTTATGCTCTTGTATTTGAGTGTTGTGAGATGTAGTTAATTATTTGTTTTGGAAGGTGTGGGTGTATGGGCCTGATGTATTTGAGGGTATATTATGTGTTGTAATAATTTTCACATAGTGTTATTTCTCCTATTTTGGAGTTTCCACGTTAATCTCTTGTGTTGTTATTTTGTTCATCTTTTTTTCTCTAGGTTTGTTATTTTCCCTAAAAACTAGTATCCGAGCTTTTGGTTCGATCCAGGGATATGAGTTCTTAGTATGCTCTGCAATTGCAGCTTTGTCGGATCTTCCACATTAGAAAAGAAGGGCAGTGTTGTGAAAGAGTTTTTGAGCTGCAGTCACAAGTTCCACTGTGCAGTTTGGGTTAGAGAAAATTGATGGAAGAATTGGTTTTGACTTGTGAAAAGTTCAAGTCAAATATGTGTTACACAAGGTGCAAGATTATGTCGGTGGTTGAAGAGCTTCCTGCCAAGAAGGAAGTTACACCATAAGTTTTCCACCTAGTTTTTGGCATGTGAATATTCTTGGAGTGGTTTAGCTTCAAGTGAAATTTATTCTTCATGATAAAGTACATTATTGTCGGTGATAACAATGTGAAATTCTTGAAGTGATTTATCTTCAAGTGAAATATATTTTTCATGAGAGAGTATGATAGTTTTTAAAACTATGATTTTCGGCGAAGACAATGAAAAAAATTCTTGAAGTGGTGTAGCTTCAAGTGACTGTACTCTTTATGATGGAGTATGATTGTCGATGAAGACAACGAAAGCTTATGTGTTATTTTCAATCAAGGTGGAGATTATTGGGGTTGGTTGAAAATATACATGTTTGAAGAAGTCCCACATTGCTTAGTTTTGTGAAGGAAGAGGGAGTCCAAGGCTATATATAGGATTAAAAGTTCTTCTAAGTCCCACATTGCTTATTTTAGTGATGGAAGAGATAATTCAAGGCTATATATATGATTCAAGTTCTTCGTTACAAGAGGCACCATTCAAAAGCACTTTAAGCTAATATTTGACTTTCTTTGTTCTCTTATGCTCTTGTATTAGAGTGTTGGGAGTGTATGGGTATACCGGGGGCCTGGGGTATTTGAGGGTATATTATGTGTGTAACAATTTTCACATAGTGTTATTCTCTGGTTGTCTATTGACAACGGCCGTGGTTTTTCTCCTGTTTTGGAGTTTCCACGTTAATCTCTTGTGTTGTTATTTTGTTTCTCTTTTTTCTCTATGCTGGTTATTTTCCCAACAAAAATGAGTGTATGGAAAAAAATATGGAGGAATTCCTTACGATATTTAGAAATGGTGAAAACTATAATCAATGACAAATATTCCTCCTTAACCTTTGCAAATAGCATATCGACTATAGTGGGTGTCCAATCTTTCTGTTGTTTATTAAAATTGATTAATTTGAAAATATATTTTTCTCATAAAGTATAATTGATAGTGTTGTTAATACAAAACATTTGTTTAACGTGTAAGAATGTGACTCTAAAATGACATACAACTTTAACTAAAAATTGTTCCTTTTGTTTAAACAATACTTAACAGTAGTGCAAATTACAAAAAAGGTTGAATTTAAAGATTGAAAAACAGAAAACCTCTCATCTTTTAAAATAAAATAGAAGTAAAGGCAGTGGCGGAGCCAGCAAAATTATAAAGCCTGAGCAAAATTTTAAAGACCGCAAATTCACATTTAAATATAGTCTTACAATAGTATGTAAAATAAAATCATGAGGCAAATGTCTTTTTCGAGACTTTTTTGCGGTGAATGTTTGAATAATACCAATATCATCAAGTGACTTGAATATCTTTCGCTCGGTGCAACATACCATCAAGTCATTAAACCACACATCATTTATCTTATTGTGCAATTTAGACTTGATAATCTTCATTGCTGAAAAAACTCTTTCAACGGATATAGTCGACACCATAATATCAAAACTAACTCAATAAGTTTCTAAACCAATTTCAGTTTGAAAAAGATCTTTTTTTTTTAATTTTAGGGTTAAATAAGTTTTTGGTCCTATAAAATACCAAAATTTAATTTTTGGTCCCTATAAAAGAAAATGACATATTTTGGTCCCTACAAAATTATTATGCATGTAGTTTTAGTCCTTGTTGTTAAACTAATGTGTATTTTTTAGTGATTATTTTACATACATTTTTGAGTGATTAGTTTTAGTCCTTTTAAAATTTGAAAAATTCATATTTAATTCTTCTCATTTTAAAAAATTCTAAAGTTTGGTAAATAAATATTTTACACTATTTTAAACATGCATAAAAAAATTTATTTAAAAATTAAAGGGTAATTAAACAGTTTTCAAAATTTTAGAAAATAACATAGACTAAAACTCCATGCATAAAAACTTTAAACGAATCATTCATTGAAGAAAAAAATTTTAAGAAAAAACTTTTAAAGGATTATTCATTGTAGGAAAATTTTGTAAGGACTAAAATTTTATGAGTCATTCAAAATATAAAATAAAATAAACGAAATTAAGATTTTATAAAAGTATAAAAATGTATTAACTTGAGGGTTCATAATGAATTTTAATAAAATTATAAAAATGTATTGACTTGAGGGTTCATAATGAATTTTAATAAAATTATAAAAATGTATTGACTTGATGGTTCATAATGAATTTTAAAAAATTATATTTAAAAAAATTGTCATTAAAAATATAATATAAATTTAATGCATTTTGTAAAAGACTATATTAAAAAAATCATCATTGAAAATATAATATAAATTTAATGCATTTAGTAAAATTATAAAACCAAACTATAAAAATGAAATTAATGCATTTGGTAAAATAATTTGTAAGATAATAAAAATAATTTGTAAAAATGTTTGCACTTGGTCAAATATAAATAAGTAAGTAATTTGCAAAACTGTCCATCAAAGTGAAAGAGACCTCTTCGCTCGGCCGGAACTTATTTATAAATTTTTTTTGGAAATTTTATAAATATTATTATTATTATTATTATGA
Source organism: Vicia villosa (assembly GCF_029867415.1). Taxonomy (NCBI): domain Eukaryota; kingdom Viridiplantae; phylum Streptophyta; class Magnoliopsida; order Fabales; family Fabaceae; genus Vicia; species Vicia villosa. The sequence continues at coordinate 801,941 of NW_026705004.1, forward strand.
TTATTATTAGGAAGATTGTAAAGTTCGACATTGGTTGGAGATAGAGCATTGAAAGAGTATATATAGATGGACACTTTTCACCTTACCAACTAGTTTTGTAAGGATGAGTTAGGTCGAACTCTAATATGATATCAGAGCTTATCGATCGGATCATGGGTCGTAATATCAACGCACCAAGTCCAAAAAACTGTTTGGCGTGAGAGAGTATATTAGAAAGATCTTAAAGTCCCACATTGGTTGGAGATAGAGCATTAAAAGACTATATATTATGTATTACAATATTTTAAGGTTAAATTACTCCCAAGGTCCTTTAAGTTATTTGCTACAACTAGGTCCTTTATGTTATCAAATGTGTACACCATTGTCCTTTTTTAACCAAGAAAATGTGTTAATTGTAGATGCAATTATTTTGAGGGATGTAAAAATGATGAAGTGCTTCCAAAAACAAACAATAAACATTTCTAAATGATTAAAACGAGAGAAAAAAGAGGCCGATATCACCCAAAAGGACCAAATTGTTAAAAAAAAACTTAAATGACCAAACTGTTATAATTAAATAACTTAAAAGATCTTGGGAGTAATTTAACCATATTTTAACTATTCTTTTAATTTCGAGACCCCCAATTTTTGAGGTCTTGGATCCACCCTAATTATTGATACATGGATTGTATTATATATATATATATATATATATATATATATATATATATATATATATATATATATATATATATATATATATATATATATATATATATATATATATATATATATATATATATATATATAAAAGACATGAATTAATATTTTTTCTTTAAATAATTTTAAAATCTTGCTAACAAATGTCTTTTGATATATTTTTTAAAACCTTCTTTTGTAATAAAATATAGGGATAATGAACTTTTTCGTCCCTTTAAATATTTCAAATTTCGTTTTTAGTCCCTCCAAAATTTTTCTTCAATAAATCGTCCCTTCAAAATTTTTCTTTTGAATTATTGGTCCCTAACGTCAAATTTCGTAGCTATTCGGTGGCTAAAATCGTAGCTAATCTCTAGCAAATTTGACGTTAGGGACCAATAGTTTAGATGAAAAATTTTGAAGGGACGATTTCTTAAAGGAAAATTTTGGAGGGACTAAAAACGAAATCTGCAATATTTAGAAGGACCAAAAAGTTCATTAACCCTAAAATATATATATATAAATTTGTTCTAGTAGGAAATTTTTGGTAAAATTTATTCCTATTTTTAACCATAATTACTCCTGTTTTTTTAACCATTATTACTCCTATTTTAAACTATTAAATAGTGTCCTTCCAATATGCATTACTATTTCTCATAAGATCACACTAGTAAGATTTTTTTCTTCTATATATTATATTCTAATAGGAATTATTGAAATAGGTTCATTATATTCACATGCCGCTGCCGTAAATGATAGGGATAAAGTGCTTACTTTCCTTATAAAATATTTCTTGAAGGAAGAAAGATTTTAAAAAGAATTATGATTATCTATTGCTTTCTGCATAATAGACAACATAGTTGAGGTGTGACAACGATTGTTATTTGTCTTGTGTGGATCATACACCATTATATAATCTGAATAATTAATTGGCATAAGGTTGTTATGCAATTATTAATGTATACTGTTTCTGTTCAACCACTTGAATTCTAATTGTATTGTTGACTTTGCCGAACATCAGAAAATGGCTTATGCTCTAGCTTTTAGCGTCTCATGGAATGTGGATTATGTCAATTATTCTCATCACCAACCCGTCTAAAAGGGCGAGGGAGATTAACTAAAAGGATAAGGTTGAAAATCTCAACCCCCTTATTTTATGGTGAATTTGCTCATTAAATTTTTTTTAAAGAAATATAATTAAAATATTCACAAACATAAAAGTGTAAAAAAAAAACAAAATTCCTACTAGGTTGACTCTAGGCATGCCAACATAACCCGTAGTCATGGATATCCACACGAACCTGCTTCAAAATTGACGGAAAAAACCTACTTCGATTGAATTTGAGTTTAGGTTTGAGTTTTTCCCGATTATAAAATACGGGGACAGGTCGAGTAATAGGGACATTAGTACTTACCCCGAACTCGTCCTCGAATCCATCCTGTTTATTTCATTATGTACATTGTTATTGAATTTTGATAATTTAAAATATTAAGCTAATATTTTAATATTTTAATTTTTGTATTTATTATTTAAAATATTTTAAATGTATGTATTGAATTTATTTAAGATTGTTTTATTTTATTATTTGTAATTTAATTATTTTGGAAAAGGATAAATATTTTTATTAAAAAATTAATTTTTTTTAAATGGATGGTGGTAGGGCGGGGATACCCGAATCCAACTCGAATCCGTTTGGGACAGATTTGAGTTTTATTCTCTATCCTCGTTAGGGTTTGGGGCAGGGAACTGAGATTGTTTGGGGATTCAAATTTGGGTTTGGGGAGGTAAAAACCGTCTCTGACCCGCCCCGTTGCCATGTCTAGTTGACCTGTTGAGTCCATCCTATTTTGTCATCCTAACTCACGAGTAATTCATTTATTTATAGGGAGTAATCACACTCTTTTCTAAGGTTTTAGAAATTTATCTTTAGCTGAACCTTTAGTTAAATGATCAACTAAATTTCTATGGTGTACACGATCAACTTCGATAAATCATTTTGAGAGAAACATTCTAACAATATTAAATTAATGTCATATTTATCGTCTCTAATCGTTGTTCTAACAACTCAAAATTTATGTAATAGTCATTGTTCTAGACTGGGCGTATGGTTGGCCCAACGCCGAGCACAGCCCAATCCACACCTACGTCGAGGATAACCCAAAATGTTGGCCTAATCCATTGGGGTCAGACTTTCCCCACTTGCTCCTCACCCGAGGACAATGGCGGAGCCAGCGCCCGACTAGGTAGGGCAGTTGCCTAGGCTCTTCCTTCCTCTATCTCGGTGGAAGAAGCAGTTCGGTGGCGGTTGAAGGTGCGAAACTGGATGAATCCGGACAAAATCACTTCCGATGGATTTAACGACAAGACTCTTAATCCCGATCTGCTCCTCTTTTCCTCTTATTTTATTTTATCTCTTCTTATTTCTTCTTCTATTCTTTGTTTTGAATTTGGAATCGTTATGTTGATGTGATTATGAGGCTTCAAGGAACTTGCTCGATTCTAATGATGTTGAAGAAAACTTGGAGGTTTCAGATCTATATTAGATGCTTGTTTTGATGATTCGATTTGCAGGTATTGAAGGTTGTTGAAGATTGCTTTGGAATGAAGATGGATGTGTCGGTGTTGAGCTGCAAGTTGATGATGTGTGGTTCTCAGTTGTTGTTGATGCGTGTTGGTGTTGCAAAATTTTGCAGATCCAACATGAATTGAGTTGTGATGCTATTTCGTTTCTATTTTGAGTGTATAGATTATGCAGGTTAAGATGTGGTTTATGAATTGGTATCGAATTGTTGTCGTTGCCACTATTTTGCAACTTGCACTCAAAGTGTTCGGTAAATTGCCTCAACCAAGTTTATTTTCCTTTTCGCTCTCGTTTCTTACAAATTATTGTTAATTATGGTGCTGAATTGCCTCATATCTTTGACTATTCTCTCTAGTTAATTATGCCTATGAGATGTTGTTATTGTTCATGCTGTAACACCCCATTTTCTATCCGGTAATTATAATAAAATTAGAGTGCGGAAAATTTTAAACATCAAACATGAGGCATTAAATTTTCAACTTAAAGCCACAAACAACCTGTATTTCATTTATCTTTGATACATAGCATTCGGCATCTACAATTTTAAAATTATAATTCATACACAAGTTTATTCAGCTAGATCAAACTTCAACTTATAATTATTCATCAACTTTTATTCAACTAAAAACAACTTAAAAAACAGTTATTACTTCTTATTATTTAACTTGGATATTCAATAGCTATAATAATAACAACAGCAATAGAACAACAAATACAATCATAATCCCATCCCGAGTGATACGTATCAGAGCAAGACACCAACTCGACTAACAGCTATTAAAGACTTCATAAAGTTACTTCAAACTTCCACAACTAATCTTGAGTACCTGTCCATTTCCCATGGTAGGAGAAATATCAGCAGAAGGGGTGAGATATCAACAACTATAAGCAAGTGTATGATAAACAGTATATTAGATCAGACCATATAAATATTACCACTTCACAATTTTCAACCAACATTTATAATAACAACTATCAACAGCGATTATAACAGCAATTTTAGATCAGATCATACAATTATATGCAAGTGTATGATAAACAGTATATTAGATCAGATCATATAAATATTACCAAGTGTTTGCAATTTTAGATCAGATCATACAACTATAAGCAAGTGTATGATAAACAGTATATTAGATCAGATCATATAAATATTACCACTTCACAATTTTCAACCAACATTTATAATAACAACTATCAACAGCGATTATAATTCATACACAAGTTTATTCAGCTAGATCAAACTTCAACTTATAATTATTCATCAACTTTTATTCAACTAAAAACAACTTAAAAAATAGTAATTACTTCTTATTATTTAACTTGGATATTCAACGGCTATAATAATAACAACAACAATAGAACAACAACAATAGAACAACAAATACAATCATAATCCCATCCCGAGTGATACGTATCAGAGCAAGACACCAACTCGACTAACAGCTACTAAAGACTTCATAAAGTTACTTCAAACTTCCACAACTAATCTTGAGTACCTGTCCATTTCCCATGGTAGGGGAAATATCAGCAGAAGGGGTGAGATATCAACAACTATAAGCAAGTGTATGATAAACAGTATATTAGATCAGATCATATAAATATTACCACTTCACAATTTTCAACCAACATTTATAATAACAACTATCGACAGCGATTATAACAGCAATTTTAGATCAGATCATACAATTATATGCAAGTGTATGATAAACAGTATATTAGATCAGATCATATAAATATTACCAAGTGGTTGCA